>NC_080060.1:21643669-21926169 GCF_026212465.1 Amaranthus tricolor | reverse complement strand
GGCATCTGATAGTTTCTCAAGGCTCCATTCTGGCATTGGAACCAGGAGTGAGAAATCTTCAAACCCCTTTACAATAGTTTCTACGTTCACACTTATTTGGCCACCTGTAACAGGCATGGAATGTACTGTTTGTCCCTCTTTGGTTGGCTGTGCCACACCATATGCAACCTCAATTAAGTCGCTACCACTGGCCACACCTAACTGAGGCAGCAATAGAGAACAAAGAGTCGCCTCCTGAAAATGGTGTCGTTTAGTATACTAGTATCACAATATAAAAAAACACGTTGCAATTTAAATTAATAGGTGCTTATATGTTAAAAAGCTATGTAACTTTACCACAGGCTTGGGTGTTGGCTCAGGATTTTGAGCAACGGAGTTCACGGTCTCCGGTGTAGGATTTTGAACTTTAGGGGTAGTAATGGGCTGCGGTGTTACATTTTGAGCTACGAGGGTAATGGGCTCGGGTGTTCGCTCGACCGAAGCCTTAGGATCCCCATGTTGACTTTGCTGATCCTCGAAAATCATATTTGCCAAGTCTACAATTGGTGCTCCCATCTTCTGCAAAAAGAATGCAACTTTGTCGAGTATGTCCTTCGTAATTTCCCTTCCGAGGGTCGCTACTTCTTTAGGTGGCATCGTTCTTGATTTAGTAGCGACAGACTCTTTGCCGAAGGCTTTCTTTATCCCCACGCGGACCCTTTTTCCGACAACACGCCCTTTATGGTCTTTCCCTAAGACCATATGCAATGCATCAACATTACCTCTAGGGGTGAACTCCCCCGTTACTTCTTTTTCCTTCCAACCCATCTGTTCAAATAAAAAGTGACATATATAACAATTAGTTTATAGTAAATCAAAGCAAAAAAATACAAAACAAATCAAGCATATAATTAATAATTTTAAAACTCAGCACAACATCAGCAACTTTCTTCGTTCTCGGATCATTAATGGTAAATTTACCACTTGAATCTCGGGAATAAAGTCCGCAGTACCAATCTTGCACCCGATCTCCAGCAGGAGTATTCACGGATGCAGAGGTAGCCATAGATGAGATCGTGGGACTCTGACTGGGGTATAAACCCGCATCCACCCACTCTTGTTGGGCCTCATCGTACGTTTTTGGGCCCAAGCGATGGTAAAACTTCCTTTTGTTTGCTGATTCAGAAGCTTTACCACGCTTTTGCTAATTAATCAATAGAAATCAAATTTCATATATTAGTTTAATGATTGAATCAAAAGAAGTAAAATTAAATCAAAAGCTATAATATAATAGAATACTTACAACTTCGGTGGGAGTTGTTTTTTTGGCAACAAACGCTTCCCGTTCATTCCTTTATATATGATCCCATATTTCATAGGGCATCTTTGCAGGTGCTTAGTCTCCACTATGATTTTCAATTCTAACCATTTCAACACAATAATATATACCAAATAGTGTTGTGTGTCAAGTTTCATGCGAAACAAACCATGGTTGAGCTACTTTATGCGCAAAAGTGCCAAAAAAGCTTAAAAACCCTTAAAATCGCAACTTACGAAGTAATTTTAAGCATATGACTATGATTTTAAATTCTAACCATTTCAACACAATAATATATACCAAATAGTGTTGTGTGCCAAGTTTCATGTAAAACAAACCAAGTTTAAACTATTTTTGTAACCGCCTCGAATTATGAAGGCAAACATTAACTAGAATTTAGTATTAATTAAGCGGAAGCTCACTTTTGCCAACACAATTAAGGGGTTACTTAAAGGTCAAACCAATATCCAAGTAATATACTTGAACCAAACCAAAGCAATATAACGGAAGTTTTAACTGTCCAAAATATAGAAAAATTACAACCAAATCGAAATAAGTCTGAAGTTCGAATTACATCTATAAATTAGTCCAAATCTAAACAACTGTACTAATACTCTCTCAGATACAATAAAGAGATCTAAACAAAAGGAAGTCAAACTCCAACTCAAGTTCATCCTTCGCTCACATATCACTACTCCGTCGAGGTGCCATGGGGTTTCACTCTAAAAACAAAAACCATTGGAAAACATACAAAGCATAGTATCAGCAAAAAGCTGAGTATAACACACTAGTGTCTGTCAAAAAAGTTGTTAAAACATTTTGGTTTGAATAAATTCATTTTGAAAGATGTAAATCATATCATCATTCAAACTCAATTCAATGGTTTCATAATAATTTCAAGTTCTCATTTTTCATCATAAATCATAAGATCTCAATGGATCCAAATCAACTTCAAACTCAGATTATAAGTTTGCATGGGTACTCTGTGAGTCATCCTGTGACTCGGTTGGTAGTCGGTCTACCGTCCGCGACATGTCCGGCAAGTGTAACACAATGGTATTGTGAACAATACGCGCTCAGCATTGGTGAGCCGTTTAATCATGCACACAACATTTGTTGTGGCATATGTACCCGCCATTTAGGCTAAAACATTTTTGTATATAATATATATCTTGTAATTTCAATAGCATTTAGAAAGTCAAAAATATCAAACTTTACCATATGATAAACATATTTTATTTGCAACATAGCAAAACATTCTTTATTTGCGACATAGCAAAATCAAATCATAATCTTTCCCACATGGGTAAAACATGCTTAGCATAATCATATCATTAAACATAACCTTTTTATTTATTGGGGCATCACTAGCATGTATGAAAATGCATCGTAACAAAAAGTGATTAAAGTTCAATACGATTTTTCAAGGAAACCACTAAAATGTTTCGTTTCAATCCTTTTTAAAGTAAATATAACTTAAAAGGGTTTTGAAATTCATTCAAAATAACTAGAATATGATTCATAAGTCTATAAAATCATTGTGACAGAAGATTTCATAAAACACTATTTTCTTAAATACGAGATAGTTTTACCGGTAATAAAATCGATAATTGGTTTACAAAATACATATTAATTCTCCAAAAAGGCCCAAATTAATCAAGTCATTATAATACCTTATTTAAAATGAATTTAAGGTTGTCTCATATAATTGGTTATGCGAATTTATAACGATCTTACGATTATTTTCGACAATTTAGGTATTTATCGTTTATTTAAATGGTGTCTTAAATCTGTAAAATTTATCACCCATCTAAGTTAAACTTATTTTATACTATGAGGCAGTAGGTTATTAATATAGTTATAAATTTTTGATATAGGTCTATTTTTACCCAAATTTAATTAACAATATTACACCTTTTAATAAATAAACATTTTCTATTAATTTGATAAATTAGCAAATAATTAATAATTTATTTTATAAAATTATACCAAAGTTTCAAAAGTCATATAACATATTTATTAGACCATTTGAACTTATAAAAGTCATGTATGATGTTTTATTATTTTGTATAGACATTTTATCGATAAATAGAATAAAATAGGTTTAAAATTATTTGAGTCCGAATAAAATATTATAAAAATTATATGATGTTCCAGAAGCTATTTTAAGGGGTATAAAATTTTAAATAACCCAAAAAAATCATGTGGGGTATTTTTAATAATTAACATCGTTATTTTACCGGTAAAAAGAATAAAATTTATTTAAGTCCATATATTGTCACGAAAATCCATATAAATTTTTAAACATGTATGTACTATTTATATAAGTGTCTCATAAAAATTTCATGTCCAAAAGACATCATTTAGTATTTATTTTATATTTTACCGTTTTCAAACTTACCGATTATTAATAATCGAGTAATAATTATTAAGGTCGTTAAATGTCAACAAAATCTTCCAAAACTTTAACCAAATTTATTTATTGTCCATATGAGTATGTTATAAAAAGTTCAAGTCCATATGTCTTTATTTGGAAATTATTTTATATTTTACTATTTTACAATTTACCGATAAACAATTTAACGATTACTCAAAAATCATGAAAAATTCCAAACTAAATATATTCTGGCCAAATCTTATTGGAGACATTATAGTATGGTTTTATTAATTAGTTTTGATGATCAAGAGCTTATCTAATACCATGTTTTGTAATAAGAGTATTTAACACCCTAAAATCCATTAAAATATCATTTTAACGAATAAAATTCAACAAAAATATCCAAAAGATTTTCTTAACATATAGCTACTGGAAATTACTTTTAAAATGAATTTCAAATGATTTCCAAGTCCATATAATCATTTCCATCACAATTACTTTCACAAAGTATTGTTAAACATGCCTTTAAACATACAATAATTCATAAAATCAACATGCATGATGCCCAAAATAATAATACATGTAATAAATCATTCCATACTCAAAATTTTCAATAGCATATCATTTTTCCAGATTTAAGAACTTCACTTTGGGAATTTTATTTTTAAAAACAAGTTCATACATAAACTTTCCCAACTTGTTCTTAAATCCTTTAAAAATCACCCCATGTGACATACGTCGACTCCAAGCCTATATAAATATTCCGTAAGCTCCCACGTAAGCTCCTATGCGTTCTTAGAAGTGGTTCTAACTTTGGGTCCTTGCCCTTCAAGTCTCAACTCCAACTCTTCAACTAAACATATTGCATTCATCCAAAAATCAATAATAATTTTGGATTTCTGACATGCACTTAACTTTCCCTATTTAGAGTTGTTAGACTAATACTTGTGATGATTTTAACATATTTGGAGTATACTTATTATGTTGAGCAACATACTTAGTTATGTCCCATACTTGAATCCTTTAAGTAACAAAATTTATATGTTTGTGGAAATACATCTTCTTACTTTCTATTATGGCCTATTTTTAAAAATTTTCTTTAAGTGATGATTTTCTTAGTTTAGAGATAAAATACTCATTTTATAATGATCTTATTTTATAGAAGATTCATGTAAAAAAAAATATTTTACATGAACAAGTTTTAACAAAACTAGTGTAATAATGAAATGAACATAACTTACTCTATACTTGGTGGATTTCTTCAAGTTTGGTGTCTATGGAAAGCTCTTAAGATGAAGATTATTTTTATGGAAGATTTGAGTTTATAAAAATAAATTTTCAGAGGATTTAGATGGGTTTTTGGAGAAGATTTGATGAGAAAAGAAGGTGCTTTAGTAGTTAAAACTTTGAAGGATTCTAGTGTTTGTTCTTGGATGAATTTGGGAGCAATTTGTTGGGGATTATGGCTGAATAAAATGATCTGAAAATGAAGTGTTTTTGCTTCTAATAATTGCCTCTTGCATGCTTGTAATGATGGTGTTTTTGGGTAAGAACAAAAAGTGCTTTGGGTAGAGAGTTTGGTGGAGTGTGTCAGTGGGTTTTGGGTCTCAAAGGGGGGTAGTATGGCAGCTTTAGCATGGCTGGTTGGGGTTGTTTTTTTGGTAATTTTTGTCCATCATTTGATCTATTATAGTGTAGGAAAGATTTATCTAAGATAGTTTAAGGTTTGGGTAAAAATTGTTGTACATGTAACAAGTTATGTAACTTGTACTTCATGTTTAAAAATCACTTGTATGTGTATGAAATATTTAATTTATTCTCAATATAGGTAAATAAAGTTTTCGGGTAAGTATTATAATTATCCCGAAACGTTATGGGTAGTTGCTCAACTTTAAGTTTTACCTCCAAAGTTTACGTTACTTGTTACACTTCATAACTACGTTACGAGTTAACAAGTTTCTAATCATCGTAGAATTTTATTTTATTTTATTTTATTTTATTTTTATTTTTTTCTTACTACCGTCACTAATTAAAATATTTAGACGTTAAATTCGTGATTAAAATGAGACTAATTTCTGCGACTGTTTCAATTTTATGCGAGAAAGTGTCAAAAAAGCTTAAAAAAACCTTAAAACGCAACTTAGCACATAATTTCAAGCGTATGACTATTGTTTTTAATTCTTACCATTTCAAAACAATAATATATACCAAATAGTGTTGTGTGCCATGTTTCATGCCAAGAAAACCAAGTTTGAACTGATTTAAGCCATAAAGTGCCAAAAAAGCATAAATACTTCATACCTTGTGAATCACTTAATTCAAATGTATTCCTTCTGTGCGATCTACACGCGTATAACCAACATCTACATCATCTTCATCAACGGATTTTGCATTGATAAAGGGCGGGGAGTCTTCAAAAGCATCATATTCTTCCTCATCCTCAACATCATCTATACCAAAGATACTTCTTTTTCCCGGTACAACAATAGACCATTTTTTATCAGATGGGTTTACAATGTAGAATAATTGCTTGGCCTGTGTGGCAAGTATAAATGGCTCCTCACTATCACGCAAACGAGTTTAGTCTACAAGAGTGAATTCACAAGGGTCATCATTTTTTACGCATCGTCGATTATTATCTATCCACTTACATTTGAAAAGACCAATAGAGAAACTAGAGTAGTCAAGCTCCCATAATGTACCCGCCCGTAGTATACCAATTTAGCATCAACTGGCGATTGATCCTTGGCACTCGCGTCAAATGTAGATGACGCCAAAATAGAAACCCCACTATTCTGCAGATAAGATGACTTCTTATCTTGAACCTTAGTCCAAAATGTGAACCCATTGACATCGTAATCCTCATATTTGTTGACATCATCACGAGGACCAAAAGCTAACCACTTAACAGTTTCAAATACACCCTTGTGTTCTTCACATATTATTCGATTATGAAACCAATCAATAAATGTCTTATTATGCAACTACATCAACTCCCTATCCCCTTTAGAAGGATATTTGGCGCGCAATATATCAAAATGCTCATTCAAAATAGGATGGACTTCTGGAATATGATGCAACACACACAAGTGTGCTTTTAGAAGACTGTCTCGAGGAGGTGTGATCGATTTGGAGCCAATTTTTCCTTTTCCCTCAAGCCTTCCTTCATGTCGAGAGGTAGGAAGTCCAATATGCTTTGCCATGGCCATATACTCGGCTATGAAGTTACTAATCTCATCGCTCACAGAATTCTTAATCATACTCCCCTCGGGTTGTGCTGGATTCCTCACTTTATTTTGTAAAACTCCCATGTGCCTTTCAAAAGGATAACACCACCTTAAAAAATCTGGACCCAAAAGCTCGATTTCACGAACAAGATGGACAATAAGATGAACCATTATGTCAAAAAAAGAAGTTGGAAAATACATCTCAAACTTGCATAAAGTTACAATCACGTCGAGTTGAAGAGCATTAAGCTTAAAGGGATCAAGAACTTTACTACAAATTGTGTTGAAGAACAAAAATAGCTCGGTAATAGCATATCTCACATGTTTTGGCAGTATTCCACGGATTGCAATTGGTAAGAACACTTGCATCAATATATGGCAATCGTGAGATTTCATGCTTTCCAACTTCAACTCACCATTTAGGGTCACAAATCTCTTCATGTTGGATGAGTACCCAGACAGAACCGTAATGCCATACAAAGACTCACAAAATGCATGCTTCTCTATCTTGGACAATGTGTAGCAAGCTGGAGGCAAATAATTTTTTCATTACTCATCTTATTCTTATTGCCCTTCAACTCTATTTCTTTTCTTACTCACCTTAACCTGTGGCCACAACTCCGAACGAATACCCTTACATTCAAAGTAATCTCACACGGTCTTAACATCCTTTGTCTTACCCGGAATGTTCAAGAGCGTCCCGAGTATGGCATCGCATACATTTTTCTTTATATGAATAACGTCAAGACAATGTCTAACCTGTAGATCTCTCCAATATGGAAGCTTCCAAAAGATTGATTCTTTTTTCCATAGTCGTTCTTCACCCCCTTGCACTTTCCCTGTTTTACCAAATACAGTTTCAACTCCCTTAACTTGTTCGTAAACCTCATAACCGGTCAACGGTCGACGAGCTACACGGTCCTCAACCTCCCCATTGAACATCTTTTTCTTCTTACAATATTGGTGATCTCGTGGGAGGAACTTTTCATGATGCATGAATACGTGCTTGCACTTAGAAATCCACATGGATTCCATGTCATCGATACATATTGGGCATGCTTTCTTCCCTTTGTTCATATACCCTAATAAGTTGCCATATGCCGAAAAATCATTAACGGTGCATAAGAGCATTGCACGCAAGGTGAACTCCTCATTAGCATGTGCATCAAACACGAAAACGCCTTCATCCCACATCTTTCTCAAATCCTCAACGAGAGGTGCAAGATATACATCTATGTCATTGCCAGGTTGTTTAGTGTTGACTCAATTAGGTACGGGAACAGCAACAAGAGGGGGGGGGGGGGTGAATTGTTGTTGTTGCTAGTTTAAGCGTTTATGCCCTGTTTTTGAGGAATTGAGTAAAATAAATAAAGCTTAAACTTAGAGCAAAATAATAAAAGAGACACACGATTTTTACGTGGAAACCTTCTGGGCCTAAACAGAAGGAAAAACCACGACCCCTCGGGATTTCTAAAAACTCCACTATGTTTAAGGCAATTAGTTACAATTACAATAAACACCTTACTTCACTCGAAGCGAATCAACTAGGCCAACTCTTCTCTCTCAAATTTGCTTTACTCAAAGCAACAAACTTAGCTTCACTAAAAGCTAAACTCCTCACTAGCTTCACTCAAAGCTATCTAATTTCCCCTTAGACTCACCCGAGTCTAATTACAAGTTCTCTCAAAAACCTTACAAAAGGAATGAAATTCTCTAATATAAATCAATGAGGTTCACAAGAAAATATTATGAATTAATTGACAATTTTAAAAGCAAAATATTTCTTGTAGAATTTCCAAAAATAATCACATGAAAAAAAAGCTTATATGATTTTTCTCTCAATGCATGCGCTAAGGAACAGCCGAGTTCATTAGCTATTTAAAAAAAATAAAATCTCTAAAAATAGAAAAATATTCCAATCCATTATTCCCTGTCAAAAGATCATGGGAAAAATGTGGATTACACTATCAAACGATTATTTCCATAAGCCTTGAATAAATCAAACATACGGTTGAAGCAATAATAACCGCTGCTAATAATAACCACTGTTCCCTTAAGAAGCAGTTTCACAAACAGCAGTTCCTGTTCCAGTACTAAGTGCTGGAACGTTTTTGCTATTAATAGAAATGGTTATACTTAATAAAAATAGACAGGTTAACCTATTATCTAAGATAAAGACCGGTTAAAAAGAATAGCTAAGACTTATTCAACAACCGCTATTTCTATTTTTAGTAAATCCATTCTTTACTAAATATAGATCCTAAAATAAAGGATTATTTTTAGAAAACCACACGTAAAGAATTTTTAGAAAAACTTTTTGCTAATTAATTATAATAATTAATAAATGCAGCAAATTAATTTAATTAATACATCAACTAAAAATAATAATTAAAATAATAACCAGAATTTTCAGTGGACGTAAGCTGACTCCAGTTCAGGAACAGTGCGCTGTCTCCAATTTCCAGTTTTGTTAGAACATCCAACTTAGGAACAGTAGACCTGCTGTCTCCATTTAACACCCCAAGCGATATACTTCTTCTAACATCTTTCGGATCCTTTTGACACGTACATTTCCATGAACCAAGTCATAGGTACTATCAACGATCATAATCACGACCGGATATCGACCTACACACAATCTCTAAAAACATATTTGTTTAAATAAAGTGTAGTCATCATCAAAACTCAAGAGGTCCAACAAATTCCCCCTTTTTGATGATGACAAACTTTTAAACAAACTTAAAACAAAATAGAGTAAAACCAATGTTGAAGAGCATGTTAGAGATTAAAACAACTCTTCTTAACTTAGTAAATATAATTTACCAAGCATATCATAAATCAAATTACTCTAAACATAAACACAACAAAAACTCAAACATTTTCAACATAGAACATAAGCAGTGGTTCCAGTATAATTTGGAGCATACAATCAGAGCTCAAAAGTGAATAGATGATCTGAACAAACAAAACAGTTCATCACAGTTCATCTTGATCATAAGCATCAGAGCATCAATCTTGATCATTAGAATCAGAGCATCAAGCATTAACAAAAGGTGTTAACTATATACTGACAATAGATTAGCTATATTTTGACAATCAGAGCAAAATCAGCAAACAATAAATAATCATCAGCAGTACACAGCCAAACAGCCTTAGATCATGAATCATAACCTTAATCCTAAAGTCCAACATAATAGATATAATCAGAGGTAAGCATACTCAAGCATTATTTAAGTTTGTGTCAAATATTCCCCCTTTTGACATCATTCAAAAAGAATAAGAGCAATCAAGCCACAGCACTAAGCATATAGACATAGTCAAAGAGAGAATAAGGATGCATAGAGTAAAAAGCAGTAACAATGAATGCAAACAAGATCAGCTATGATTAATCTTCACAGGTAGTTAGTAGCATAAAAGAAAATGTAGTTCATAGTATGAATAGACAAACAGTACCCCAGCTGGTACACTTCAAAAACAAGAAAATATTGTTTGATGAAAGTGATGGTTGCAACAAATAAGAAGATATTAAAAAGCTATTAGGAAGAATTAGGATGTAGGAGCTTCATCATCTATATATTCTGTTTCCACCTCCACAGTATCCAATTTTGCACCCAGACGAGCCTCCATTTGAGTCATCTGGTCAGTTAGTGAGGCTATAGAGACACGAATTTCATCTTTAAAAACAAGGAAGCTGGACTGCAATTCTGTAAGTTTTAGGAGAATGGAGGATAGATGGGCTGTTGGAACTGTAGTGTCACCTAAACCTTGATTTGGTGATGTGTGTACTGGTGGTGGTGATAATGGTGGTATAGGTGACTGTGGTGGTGAAGAAAAATTATGGAATGAAGGTGTGATCGGTTTAGGTGAGGAAGAATGGCTTGGTTCAGCTGTTGTGTATGAGGTTGAGTCATCATCAAGAATAACAACAGGTTTTTTTCCTTTGGAAGCTAGCCTACGACTCTTCTTAGGGGTTGAACCAGGTAAAGAACCCTCCTCATTTTTCTCTTTTTCTTCCTTCACATCTTCCTTCACAGGTTCTTTCTCAGCTTCCCCCTTACATGAATTTTCCTCCTGTTTCTCATCAGAATGCCCTTCTGCCTGTGGCAGAGGGAACATGCTCCTGTTCCTCCTTATTTAATTCCTCCTCCTCAACGTTTTCTTCATTTTCACCTTCATTGGTGCCCTCTTTATTGTCAGAAATCACATCAGATTGTTCAAAAATATTCTCAAGAGTCCCATTTTTATTTAATCTAAGATGCAAGTTATTCAGACATTTAACACCTATTTTGTTATTTGGACCCATGGGATAATTTTGACCTTCAAGAGGAACACCTAGCTTCCTAAAAATCCATGTCAACAAACCACCATATCCTATCACATATCTTTTTGAAATACAGTCACTCAAATGAGAGATCATCAAAGAGGGAAAGTTAATTTTGATGTTATTAGCCATATAGTATATTAACGTAGCATCTCTTAAACTAACCTCACTTCTTTTAGATGTGCAAGGCAAAATGAATCTTTGTGCTATATTATATAACAGCTTGTGCATAGGAGACAGCACATTGTGGCTAACCTTTTCCCCTTTTTTCTTTTATCCCTAAAAACTTCTTGACAACCTTCTCATCAATCCCAGAAAAAATGATTTTTGACCCAAAAATGTATACATCAAATCCAGTGGAAGGAATACCTAACCATCCTCCTAAAATCATACTATTAAATTCAATTTTGATCCCCTTAACCACACTCGTACATACGCCATTGTCAAAAGAAAAGTTTGAAACAAACTCACACATCATTTCGAGGTACATTGGGTTACAGCAGTGTTCTGCCATCAAAGATTCCCAAAATTGATTTTGTAAGATTGCGTGAAATTGAGGAAAGAAATTGGATTCATACCATCGCTTGTTAAGTCCGAAACCAACAATTATCTCTTTGGATAACTCTTCAGCACTGACTGGAATTGCAACTTTTGCCCTTTTTGAAGACGATTTCTTTACTGTAGAGTCTCTCTTTATCTTTATGCTTTCATGCACTCCAGAGGCAACCGGGGTTCCTTGTTGTTCTCTTGAAGAAGACTCAGTTTCGGTAATGAGAGGTGTTGGATGGATGATTTGTAGAGGTTTGGGTTGCTTCATCTTTGGTGTTTGATTCTTAGTTTTCATGGTGATTTGAAGAATCAAGAAAAAGAAAAGCAAGGTTGAAGACGGTTTTGAGAGTGAAATGCAATTGAAGATGAAATGATGGATTTGACGTGAGAGAGTGGCTTTAATAGGTGTGAGGTGACGGTTACTTTAATGAATTTGGTCCTTCATTGTCCTTGTTTATGTATATGGGCACAGAGAATGAAATGGAAACAGATAAAATGGAAAATGCATCTCCTACTTAAAAAAATTGCTGGGAAAAATATATATATATTGAATATAATAAAATTTTTATGAAAATAAAAAATGAATAGAAATTTTATGCTATTATACTCTGATCTAATAAAACATGCAATCATAAGAGCATTCACAGTACATACTTTTAAATAGTGCGTACCTGATCCTTTCAATAATTGATTTTTCAATCAAGATCTTTGTGGTTGATCGACCTTTTCAATTTTCATTCGGTCTTTAAAGATCACATATGTCACTCACTTTTATGCAGCTTGATCATGCCAAGTTCCAATCTCATTTTCTCATGTTGTTCCCTTGGAAGCGATTTAGTCATGATATCTGCTATTTGCTCGTTAGTGTTTACATGCTTTACAATAATATTTTTATTTTCAACATTATCCTTAAGAAAATGATGCCTAATATGGATGTGTTTTACTCGTGAATGATGCACTGGATCTTTAGATATGCATATGGCACTGGTATTATCACAATAAATAGGAACACATTCAAACTTAATACCAAAATCTCTTAGCTGTTGTTTTATCCAAAGCATTTGGGAACAGCAAGCTGCTGCTGCTACGTATTCAGCTTCGGCAGTAGATAATGCAACAGTGTTTTGTTTCTTGGAGCTCCATGAAACTAAACATGAGCCAAGAAATTGTACCATACCTGATGTACTTTTTCTATTAACTAGATCACTTGCATAATCTGCATCACTAAAACTTTTCAAATCATAGACATCACTTTTAGGGTAAAATAAGGACAAGTCATCTGTTCCCTTCAAATATCTTAAAATTCGTTTAACTGCAGTGAGATGTGATTCTTTAGGATTGGATTGAAATCTAGCACATAAACCAACACTAAAAGCAATATCGGGTCTACTAGCAGTTAGATACAATAAAGAGCCAATCATGCCTCTATACATAGTTTGATCAATATTTGTTCCATTTGGGTCTTCATCTAATCTAATATTTGTAGCCATAGGTGTATTGTTGGTTTTAGCATTATTCAAGCCATATTTCTTGAGAAGTTCATATATATATTTTTGTTGGTGAATAAAGATACATTAGCTGTTTGTTTAATTTGTAACCCAAGGAAGAAGTTTAATTCTCCCATCATGCTCATTTCAAATTCAGTGCTCATAAGGTTGGCAAATTCTTTACATAGCAATTCATTAGTGGCTCCAAAAATAATATCATCAACATATATTTGAACAACTAAAATATCCGAACCTCTATTCTTAAAGAATAAGGTTTTGTCTATTTTGCCTCTTACAAAGTCATTTTGAATCAAAAACTTTGATAGTCTTTCATACCATTGCCTAGAAGCTTGTTTCAAGTCATAAAGAGCTTTATCAAGCTTGTAGACATGATCAAGACAAGAGGTATTTTCAAAGCCAGGGGGTTGTTCAACAAAAACTTCTTCATCAAGAAAACCATTTAAGAAAGCACATTTCATATCCATTTGATATAATTTAAAGTTCATGAATGCAACAAAAGAAATTAAGATTCGTATAGCCTCTAACCTTGCTACCGGTGCAAATGTCTCTGTATAATCAATACCCTCTTGTTGATTGTACCCTTTGACCACGAGGATCCATTCAGAATCCTTTAGAGCTTCATCGTGAATTTTGGGTTCAAGTGTTGATAGGAACGCAAAGAGTGCACAAAAGTTTCTCATTTGAGATCTAGTTTGTGTTCCCTTATTCAAATCACTTATAATCAAATCAAGAGGATGATAACTTTGATATTTCCAAGGTTTGGGCACAAATTCTCTTGTAGGAACAGTAGCATGTTCTGGTTCATCAGCTTGATTAACCTTCTGTTCAGCTACTGGATCAACTTGCTCGTCTGTGGGAACAGCTGTATTGGGAACAGTCTGTTGGTCCCGTTGAACTGGCAGCTCCAGATTATGATCAGGTCTTTCTGCTTCTTCTGGAAACGGCTGTTCACCTGCTGTTCCTTGATCTTGCACTTTCAATTCTTCATCATCGTGTTTTAGATTTGCAGGACCTATCTTAAAATTATTTGTATCCTGTTCACTAGACAAAAAGTTAGTTTCATCGAAAATTATGTGAACGGATTCTTCCACGCTCATTGTTCATTTGTTATAAACTCTGTAAGCCTTACTATGTGATGAGTAGCCAAGAAATACTGCTTCATCACTTCTTTCATCAAACTTCCCTATATTTCGTTTTCCATTCACATAAACAAAACATTTGCATCCAAACACACGAAAATAGGAAATATTTGGTTTAACACCTTTAAGCAATTCATAGGGTGTCTTTGAAGTGATTGGTCTTATTAATACACGATTCAAAATATAACATGCAGTATTAACAGCCTCGGCCCAAAAATTTCTAGGTAAACCACTAGCAATTAACATGGTTCTAGCCATTTCCTCTAAAGTCCTGTTTTTCCTTTCTACTACACCATTTTGTTGTGGTGTGCGTGGTGCCGAAAAATTATGACTTAATCCATGTTCATTGCAATAGTTCATGAAACTTGAATTTTCAAATTCTCTTCCATGATCTGACCTTATGTGAATAATTTGATTATTGGTAGATTTTTGTATTTTGTTAGCGAAATAAACAAACTCATCAAAAGCTTCATCTTTACTAACTAAAAATAAAATCCAAGTAAATCTACTGTAATCATCAACAATAACAAACACATATCTTTTGCCACTCCGGTTTTGTGTTCTCATAGGTCCACATATATCCATATGTAATAATTCAAGTGGTTTAGTGGTGGTCACAATATTCTTTGATTTAAAAGATGACCTCACTTGTTTTCCTTTGGCACAAGGATCACAAATTTCATCCTTAAGGAATTTTATAGCTGGTAGTCTTCTAACTAGGTCTTTTGATCTTAATGTATTAATCAATGTATAACTAGCATGACCTAGACGCTTATGTCAAAGATGTGGGTCGTCTTCTATAACGCTTAGACACGTTGGACTGGTTTTGGAAACAGTGTCCAGGTCCACATTATAAGTGTTCCCTTTTCTGATTACCTCAAGAACGATGTCTCCTGTGTCGTTCCTAGAAATTATGCACTTCAGAAGTAAAGTTCACAGAGTTACCTTTATCGCAAAGTTGAGAAATGCTTAGTAAGTTATGTTTCAAATTCTCGACTAAAAATACATTATCGATAGCATGGGAACATGACCTTTCAACTTTTCCTTTGGCGATTATCTCACCCTTCATATTGTCACCGAAGGTTACTGTTCCCCCATCATAGGCTTCAAGTGAGAGAAATTTAGATTTGTCACCCGTCATGTGCTTTTAACACCCACTGTCGAGATACCATGAGCTG
Source organism: Amaranthus tricolor (assembly GCF_026212465.1). Classification (NCBI taxonomy): domain Eukaryota; kingdom Viridiplantae; phylum Streptophyta; class Magnoliopsida; order Caryophyllales; family Amaranthaceae; genus Amaranthus; species Amaranthus tricolor. The sequence goes on along the minus strand of NC_080060.1, from coordinate 21,910,573 downwards.
TTCCCCCTCACTTGGACCTGAAAAAAATTAATGGATAGTTACAGGAACCCAGGCTGTCTTGGGTTCCTTGTCGATTTTACAAGAATCTGTTTTCTTCGTCCAAATGTTATCGACATAGTTTCTGTTAGAGACAGTGTACTGTTCACTTTTGGTGCACTGGTCCTTCAGATGGCCAGTTCCTCCACAGAAGGAACAGATTCTGTCACTAGGGAGATCAACGTATACCTTTTTCTTCTTGCTATTTATAAAGTGATCTAGGCGTTTTGAATTTTTACTTTTAGCTTCTTGAATCCATTTGGGAACACTTTTGATTTTCTCTTTTTCTCTTGAATTTAATTCAAGCTCTATTTTATCACTGTTGGAGCGGTTGAATTTGAAGCTACTGTCCAGATTTTGAAAATCTGTACACAGGTTCTTAATAGATGCGTCGTTTAATTCCTTATTCAAGCCTAGCAATTTGTATTGCGATAACGCAATATTAAGAATAACATTTTCCTTTTTAATTCTCTCCATATTTTCCTTTAGAATTATGTTTTGGTCCAACAAACCGAAAAATCTGTTTTGGACATCGGATTTAAAGGTGTTTATATAGGAGACATGGTCTTTACTTACTTTGAGCTCCTTTTCCAATTGGAGACACTTATCATTACCATTTTCAAGTTTAATCTGTGTCTCCTTTAGCAACTCTATTAATTTATTTTTACTCAATTTGGATGGATGGACAGAAAATGAGTTAGAAGAACATACCTGCTTTATGGCAAAGACATTAATTTCTATCTTTTGAAAATCTTCTTTTTCAAATACGGTTTGGGTTTGGGAGCAATTTCATGATTGGAGTTAGTAGTGGTTACCTCAAAGTCTCCAATTTTGATGACTCTCCAAACTTGATAATTTTCCGCTTTCATGAAGATCTCAATCCTATTCTTCCAGTAAGTATAGAATTTTTCATCAAACATGGGTAGTCTTTGAGTAGAATACCCTTCTTCCATTCGCTCGTTCATAATTGACATTTTCGGGAACACCAGGATTCTGCCCTTAGGGTTTCTAGATCTACTGGGAACAGGGCTCTGATACCAATTGTTGACTCAATTAGGAACGGAAACAACAACAAGAGGGGGGGGGGGGTGAATTGTTGTTGTTGCTAGTTTAAGCGTTTATGCCCTGTTTTTGCGGAATTGAGTAAAATAAATAAAGCTTAAACTTAGAGCAAAATAATAAAAGAGACACACGATTTTTACGTGGAAACTTTCTGGGCCTAAACAGAAGGAAAAACCACGACCCCTCGGGATTTCTAAAAACTCCACTATGTTTAAGGCCATTAGTTACAATTACAATAAACACCTTACTTCACTCGAAGCGAATCAACTAGGCCAACTCTTCTCTCTCAAATTTGCTTTACTCAAAGCAACAAACTTAGCTTCACTAAAAGCTAAACTCCTCACTAGCTTCACTCAAAGCTATCTAATTCCCCCTTAGACTCACCCGAGTCTAATTACAAGTTCTCTCAAAAACCCTTACAAAAGGAATGAAATTCTCTAATATAAATCAATGAGTTGCACAAGAAAATATTATGAATTAATTGGCAATTTTAAAAGCAAAATATTTCTTGTAGAATTTCCAAAAATAATCGCATGAAAAAAAAGTTTATACGTTTTTTCTCTCAATGCATGCGCTAAGGAACAGCCGAGTTCATTAGCTATTTATAAAAAATAAAATCTCTAAAAATAGAAAAATATTCCAATCCATTATTCCCTGCCAAAAGATCATGGGAAAAATGTGGATTACACTATCAAACGGTTATTTCCATAAGCCTTGAATAAATCAAACATACGGTTAAAGCAATAATAACCGCTGCTAATAATAACCACTGTTCTCTTAAGCAGCAGTTTCACAAACAGCAGTTCCTGTTCTAGTACTAACTGCTGGAACGTTTTTGCTATTAATAGAAATGGTTATACTTAATAAAAATAGACACGTTAACCTATTATCTAAGATAAAGACCGGTTAAAAAGAATAGCTAAGACTTATTCAACAACCGCTGTTTCTATTTTTAGTAAATCCATTCTTTACTAAATATAGATCCTAAAATAAAGGATTATTTTTAGAAACCACACGTAAAGAACTTTTAGAAAAACTTTTTGCCAATTAATTATAATAATTAATAAATGTAACAAATTAATTTAATTAATATATCAACTAAAAATAATAATTAAAATAATAACCAGAATTTTCAGTGGATGTAAGCTGACTCCAGTTCAGGAACAGTGCGCTGTCTCCAATTTCCAGTTTTGTTAGAACATCCAACTTAGGAACAGTAGACCTGCTGTCTCCATTTTACATCCCAAGCGATATACTTCTTCTAACATCTTTCGGATCCTTTTGACACGTAAATTTACATGAACCAAGTCATAGGTACTATCAACGATCATAATCACGACCGACCTGCACACAATCTCTAAAAACATATTTGTTTAAATAAAGTGTAGTCATCATCAAAACTCAAGAGGTCCAACATTTAGGATCAGAGATAAGAAGCAAAAGCATAATGTACTTACGCTTTATACACAACTAAGGTGGAAAATTATAGATCACTAATAGTATCGGCCAAGTACTATGTTGAGAATTAAGATTTCCGAATGGGTTCATTCCATCCGTACACAGTTCGAGCCTTAAATTACGAACTTCATCCCTAAATGTCTTATTGCAACCTATCAATACTCTTCCACTCCGGAGAATCAGATGGATGTGTGAGCAAGTGATCTTTCTTCACCCTATCTGCATGCCACCTCAAATTTAATGCATCTTTCTTTATAGAAAAAAAGTGCTTGAATCTAGGTATTATTGGAAGATACCACAATACCTTAGCCAGGGGCCCTTTAACATCCCCAGCCCCTTTACGCTTGTGACGCGATAACCTACACCTAGGACACGCTTCTAAGTTCTCATTTTCATTCTAACACAATACACAATCATTCGGACATGCATGAATCTTCTAGTACTCTAAGCCGAAAGAACGCATAAGCTTTTTGGCATAATGTGTCGACTTTGGAAGTTCATTTCCCTCAAGAAGCATCTTACCTAACACTGTTAATAACACTGTGAAACTAGTGTCACTCCAATTGAGCTTTGACTTAGTGTTGAAAATTGTCAACACGACTGTTAGTTCGGTGAACTTTGTACATCCAGGGTACAAAAGCTTTTGGGAAGCCTCTGTCAACAAGTCAAAAACACGAGGATGTTTTCCTAACTCATCCTCGACTCCCTCCATCATCTCATCAACACGATCTACATCCTCATCGACATTTTCTTCATCTGTCTCATACCCATGTTTACGATCTACTACATCCTTATTGACATCCACATTATTGACATCCTCAACAACACTTTTTTCTTTGTAAACTCCCTCCTCACCATGCCAAACCGAAACATGATATTGAGGCCTAAACCCATGTCGAAGTATGTGCTCCCTAAGGATATCAACACTATCTACCTTTGATACATTGCCACACTTGACACATGGGCAATAAAAACCAACTCCCCCCAAACTTGATGTTCAACGGAAATACTACAAAATTCTAATACGCCATTAATAAATTCTGACGATTCAATGCTTCCGTACATCCAAGAACGATCTTTTGTCATCCTAAGTGTGATTAATTAATTCAAAACAAAATTAATACACATATATACTTATTTATTCCAAAGATATTTAATATATACTTATTTATACCAAATATATTAACCCTAAATATATATACTAATTCTATATAAGCACGACATTGTGTTCTAAAATAAAATCACTTAGAATAATTAACATTGTATACTTTATACTTCATACTTCATATTCTAATTCTATATAACCAAACATATATTCTATACTTCATACTTCAATATAAGCACTACATTTTAAATAAAATCATATTCAAAATATAAATAATAAAATAAAATCATTTAACCCTAAAAATATATATATATTCTAATTCTAATAATTAAAAACATATGTATAACAACATACCACATTTTTAACAAAATACACATAAAAGAAAATAATTAACAGATTAATAACATAACTTTGAAAAATATCAAACTCATATACAAAATACAAATAATAATGTAAAACTCCGTAAACCCTAAAAATATGAAAAATAATAAAAATCATTATCAATAGAAATTACCTTGTGTATCTAGATGAAAAACAATTACAGTGTGACCTACAATAAAATAAGAAAAACAAAATTACTACACATAACAATTTTTTCCAAACAAAGTAAAAATAAACTTAAAAAACACCAATTAAAGAGAGAGCAAATTCGTAGGTTTATGAAGAACAGAGTATGGATGCAAATTTGTGGTCTTGAAGAGAGAGCAAGAATAAGACAACAATGTAGAAGAAGAATTTCATGGCTTATGAAGTTTTGAAGAAGAAGAGCAAGTTTTGCAGAAGAATTTCGTTAGTGAAGAAAGCAACAATGGGGTGAGGAAATGTCATGGCTGGTTATGAGGAAAATAAAGAAGAAAGACTTAGCTTGTACAATAAGAACGAATAAAACAGTAGGGCGCGTTTTTTTAAAAAAAAATAAAAATGGTTATATGCTACTGTTCTCAAAAAACCGCAGCACATAACCATTTTTATTTTTTAAAAAAAAATTCAAGTTATACTATATGCTGCGGTTTTAAGGTGAACCGCAGCATATACTTTATTTTTTTTTAAACTCATTTTTTCTTTCCATTTTATGCTGCTTCTTTGATGAACCGCAACATTTTTTGCGCAGCATATGAACTTTTTTCCGCTAGTGAAGGTAACTACTTTCTCCTCTCTTTTCGTGATTCACATAGAGTGTTTTATTTAATTATATGAAAATTTAAACATGCAAAGTATAATCATGATAGTTATAGTCATTTTTTTTAGGGGCCAAAATAATCCATGTTGAATTAGGCTAATGTTATTGTTAATTGAGGATGTAAACTAAGAGATCGTAGTAATTTGATTTTTTTAATTTTGTGTATTATCTTTCTACTGGTTTAAAAGAAATTTAGGGGTCTATATGTTTTACTAAGTTCGGTTAGCTAATATTTTTTTAATAGTGTTTTTTATGTATATCAATTTAAAACATAATTTTGATTTTCCGTTTTAATAAGGTTCGAAATAGATGATAAGTTGGTCTACGTTTTAATGTTAAAAAAAAAACAGTGTTTAAAATTAACTTCTACTGAACCATCACATTAGCAATTAGTTTTAGGTTATTAGGTTATAATTACTATATGAAAGTGGTACTTTCAAGTATTTACATATTTATTTGATTTATTTATTTATTTTTTATTATTATTATTATTTTATTACGACTCGAAAGGTAGTGTATTGATTTTGGAAGAATGAATTTTGTATTTATTTTATTTTATGAATTGTTGCTAGTATTATTGTTAGTGTTATTATTGTCCACTTTAGTGTTGTTAGAGTTTAAACTATTTAATTGGTAATGCAAGAATTATTGAGCTTTGGTAAAATTAAATTTTAAACCAAAAATGAGTATTATAATATTTTATTTTAAGACTTCATAATTTTAAAATGTTAGGAGTGTTGTTGAAAAGATTGTACTTTTGAGTAGAATAACACTTTCATTAGTACTTCTTTGCCAAGAGTTAGTTATAAGGTTGACTTGTATTGACTAGGTCTAATTTAGAGTTAACTTTATTCCCAAACTCAGACATTAGTCATAACACTAGTTATGGTATTTTATAAAAATTGGAATTTCTTAGTTAAAAATATTATATTTTAAAAATATATTTTATTTGATAAAGTATATTTGAGTTAAGTATTTCAAAGTTGGTTTTTGAGTGTAAGACCTAATTTGGCATCTCAGGAATGTTTTTGATGTTGATTTTATAAATGGAGATTTATGTTTTGTGAGACTAAGGAGCCATTGGAATGTAAGGCCTGCTTTGGCATCTCTAAATGGTTAGAACATGCTATTGATGATACACATATATGCCTGGGTTAATTGTTGTCGTCTCGGTACCCAGTGGTGTAAGGCAAAGGAGGGATCCACTGCTAGGCGAGAATTGGCCATTCTTAGACAGGTCTATGTTTAATAGACTAGGGTTCGCCCGACAAACCTTAGGAGGTGTTAGTGTAAGGCCATCTTGTGGGCATCTAACACCGGCATTCGCTCCTTCTCTACTCTATTGTGTTTTGGAATTTTTAAAAATAAACTTCTTCGATATATTAAGTTATTTTAAATTAATTTATGAAATTTATGCTGTTTGAAAGCTTTAGTTGTTTTAAATTTTCTTTTCACACGATTACTGGTTTTAAGTTACATTTATAAGTTTAAATAATTAATGATAAGTGTTTAGGTTTCTTTGTAATTAGAGATGATATTGTATGTATTTTATGATTGGGAAGGACAACTAGTTACTCCCCACTGATTATGGATTTATATCTTAAACAGTTGGTGAATGATTATATGATCAATACCAAGCGGGCTAAAAGTGTGAGAGTAGACTCTAGACTTTTTTATCCCATGGTTTCTTGCTTTTTTTTGACTTTGAGACTTTTGTTTCTTTCCTTTCATAGAAGTTTTTTCTCAATAATAATGTAATAAGGTCTAGATCCTTTAAATTTTATATATTTTTAGATTTATAATATTTATATTGTTGTTCTTATACATTTAAGAGTAAGTGACAGTCCTCTTAAAGGTTATTTCCGCAAAACTTTTCTTGTTTAGAAAGACGGGTTGTTACAGTTGGAATCAGAGCCGAATGTTTCTATGACTTACTTTAGTAATAAGTTACTTAGGGCTTTGTAATGTTTAAACTATGACCAAAGACCCTAGTGTGAGGTTATTTGGGTAGGAAGAAATCAGGATTGCAATGACTTAAAGTAGATCTTTTTGATTGATTGTTTTAAAAGCATAATTTATATGTGATTAGAATTTTATTTATGTGCTACCTTATTAGTAAAAGCTTCTATTACTCTCCCTTCTTAGAAAGAATATCCTTATAATAGAAAATTTAGGGATACAACTATGAGTAACTTCTACACCAAATTGACTTTAAGAAGTTTTCAATGACCAAGTTTGATTTCGTATTCGATATCGACTGGTTCATAGAACATTATGTTTAATACAAGAGGATTGTGTTGTTGGGAGCCAAAAAAAAAAAGAAAGAAAGAGAATATCATAGTTTGGTGTGGTTGTGGAGAAATGATTGAAATTAGTGTCAGCTCTGAAAATGAGAAAAATGTATTCGAAGGACGAAGTCGTATTTCTCTATCGAGTGAAGGATTTTGACTCTTGAGAAACAAATAAAGATTGTTCTAGTAGTTCAGGATTACCCATATGTGTTTCAAAAGAATTATCCGGCATTCCCACAAAAAGGGTGTGAAGTTTGATTATATATTGACACATCGTAAGATAGATTGGGATGTGTCTTAATGCTGCAAAGGAAAGTTTAATTTATGTGTCGAGAAAATAGAAGAATCGCGAAAGAAACTATCCTACTCACTATCTCGAGTTATTTACAGTTTTGTTTGCTCTAAAAAAATATAGAGACGTTATTTGTAAAACGCGTTGAGTAAGATGTTTACTAATCATACAAGTTTAAAAAAAAGTCATCTTCACATGACGTGAACTTAGCGTAAGACATAAGATGTAACAGGAGCGGCAATCTCGATACATAATTAACATATAATAATATTGTTTAATACAAAAGTATTGTGGAAGTCTCAAAATGCCAAACTATTAAAAACTTTAAATCATAAAAACTGAAACTGTTTAAAACAAAAGTAAAATATTATATCTGATTAGAAATATTGTTTGCTCAAAAAGAAAAAAAATACATTATCATCAAGTCATCAATAAAGATAGAAACGGAAGCTAAGTTCTCGATAAATAGTAATTGTTGCAACCTGGATCGAAACCTAAACTAAATCCTGCAAAATGTTGCCATCCATGATACGGATGACAGCCGATTGAATCGGTTAGCACTTAACGCCGCGCATAACTTCCTATCTACCTCAAAATACGAAAATTATACGCTACATTTACAAAATAATAATTTAAGCACGAACTTATAATTAATTGACACCATCGTATACTTTTACCATATTCTTTTTCTGTTCCACACTTTTAGGTCTTTAAGATACCATTCTCGATCCTGATAGAAGTACGTTATTGCCACTTATACAATTCGGTAATCTTAACACTTAAGTGAGTCCATTTGGTTAATACTCATAACCGTACCATGCATCATAGCACCAACATTAATCAAGTTTATCACTGATCAACAAGCACATCAATATGACACCTGATATATGTAAGGGTCTGGTTAGTTGAGGACCGTAGTCTTAAACCCTAACTGTAGTGGGAGTCGTCACCCCTCCAATACAATTTATGCTCGAGCTCTACATGATAGGTAGCTAACCCCCTGTCTTACACCGCCTTTTACGTGCGGCCAACACGGGCACAAGGATTTTACATGCCAGTCCATGGTTCGACATTACCTTAGTATCAAGGTCATTTAAGCAATATTCATTCACACAAGTACATCACATTTTTATTACTACAACTTGACTTTGACTTTGATCAACTTAGGTGATAACCTCTTTTATTTAATAAAATTCTTAATCATAACGTAAAATTAACCTTTAAGTCTAAATTTTTACACATTAAATTTTATTTATAACTTTATTTTTAATAGTTTGCTAACTTAACACTAATAACTTAATATTCTATTAATAGTCTCCAAATTAATATTTTTTACAAGTAGCTACTAAAATCTATTTCTCTTTAAATAAGTTCCCAAATCAACATTTTTAACTTTACAATAAATAAAACTTTATTCTCTTAAAAAAAATTAAATATTCTAATTAAAATTTAAGTTAAAATACATCCTTTGGATAAGTTTCTAAAATTCAACAAGTTCACCAAAAATCAATATTTCAAGTTTAGAAAAAAAAAAAGTAAACTTATTAGGTTTGCAAAAATCAACATTCTAGTTATAAAAGAAATAAAACTTATAATTTCACAAAAATCAATATCTCTAGTTTAAAACAAATCAAACTTATAATTTTCACCAAAGTTAATATTTCTAATTATAAAACAAGCAAAACTTGTAATCCCACAAAATCAATATTTCACACATAGTTTGAGCGGAAAGTATACTAAAAATATTTTTACATCATTTTACATAAATTTGGTCAAATATTAACAAATAAAATATTTTGTACTAAATAGTGATTAAAAGTTACTTTTATTATGAAATCTCATATATTCAAGAAAAACATTTCAATATTTAATAACTTATAAAAATTTCTCAAAAATATCTTTTCAAATTGTTATTTTATTATTATGACAAAAATAATTGTAATAATTTAAAATAGTAAATCAAACTCTTTTTTTTATATATAATAGTGGTCGAATGGCCTATGAGTGTTTGGACCCTTTTCACGTAAAAAGAACGACTTAATTTAATATATCATACTAATTCCTAGATTTAAATAATTAACATAAACAATTAAAAATAAATAAATAAAAACTTTACGCAATAACTTAGAAATTTACTATAACTTTAACGATAAACTTAAATCTCAAAATAAAGTATAATAACAATATTCTTAATATAATCATACTTAGTAAAATACGTTCATAAAATAACTTACTACCTTATAAACTAGTTTGAAGGCGAACATAAACATATTAATAAAAATTCTAACATAAAAAAAAATTCTTAAATATAATAACATTCCTAATGTAACACATAACTCATAAACATACTAGCACTAGTTTATAACATAAATCATACTTAATATCACTAGAATATAATTTTGCACCCAACTTCCTTAACTTGTTCAAAGATTATTAAATTAACATACTAAAAATACTTTTAGCATACACATACTTAATATAATCTTGATCATAATTTCATTAAATTAACTTCCACTAAAACATATCAATATATTTCATACTTTGCATATTATAAAGTAAATATAATGTAAAATTTCACAAAAAGAGTAGGGTAAGAAGTTATACCATACTAATACTAAGGATTAGTACTAAGTACTAATTAGGAAAATAATAAGAAATAAGGCCCTCCAAGATCGATAATAATGATCCAAAGTTAATTAATCCAAACTCCCAAAATAATGATGATCTTCTAAACTCCCAAAATCATTAAATCCAAACTTCAAAAATAATGATACATTAAGTATCCAAAGTAATAACCCAATAATGCTCCATAATGATGATGATTTAAGCTAAATAAAGAGTGTTATAAGCTCCATCTTCTTGAATTTCTTCAACTAATAATAAAGGTATTAAGGTAGTAAGATTTTAATGAAGTGAAAATATAATAAAGAATGTTAGAAAGATTTGATGATGGTGGTGTAAGTGATCTCATGGCTAAGGAGGGTATTTATAATTGATTTGGGCAACTTTGTAGTTCATTAGATTATATGAAAAAGAGTGTTAGAAGTTTAGAGAAAGGGTAACTTGTGTAAGTTATTTAGAGTGTGTAAGTGAATGTGTAAGAGTTGGATTGTGTAAGTGAATGTGTAAGAGTTTGGAGTGTAAAAGAAGGTTAGCTTTTGTAAGGAAATGGTGATAGCTTATGTAGGTGATGAACATCATGGGTTACTATAGAAAAGATTTTGGTTCATCAAATTTTTATTCTAGTATGTACAAGTGAATATACTTTAAAATAATGGGTAAATTTGATCATGAAAATATGTAGTTTACTTAGAAAATTTTGCTTAAACTATACTCAAAGTTAATAATAAAAATACGACTCATTTTTATGTATAAAATAATTAAATCAAAGTTATAAGGTTAAAATAATAAGTAGTAATGTTAGTTTAAGGAAGAAAGTTAAAACGTAGCGTTTTACAAAACCATGAATATAATAATAAAATTTTACTTTTTATACTATAAAATAATAAAATAATATTTTAGTGCTTATAAAAAGATTTTAATCAAAATAATATTTTAAAGTTTAATTTTTGAAAGAAATTACAAAATCGGAAAAGGTTTAGGAATTAAAGATGGTTTGAAATGGATAACCAAAGGATTAGAGATTTGAATTGAAAACTCGGAATAATTAATCGGAAGATGAAGATGAAGAATTTTGAGTCTGTTACAACTCTTCCCCCTCAAGATAGTTTCGTCCCGAAACTAGAACTTACCGAAAAGGTTAGGGTATCGCTCTCTCATGTCTGCCTCCTTATCCCAAGTAACTTCCTCTACTCTGTGGTTTGACCACAAAAACCTTGACCAATGGAATCCTAGAGTTTCTCAATTCTTTGACTCAGGTATCCAAAATCTGATAGGTCTCTCCTCATAGGCTAAGGACTCATGGATCTGAAGGGGTTCATGGGTTAGCACATGTGATGGATCATGAACATACTTCTTTAAGTGTGAAACATGGAACACATAATGAACTTTTACCAAACTCGATGGTAAAGGAAACTCATAAGCAACTTGTCTAACTCTTCTTAGAATTTCAAAACGTTTAATAAATTTCAGACTCACCTTTGCTCTTTCTTTTAACTCAAAAACATTACTCTCATTTCCCTCAACTCTATGGATCAACTCAATAATCTCCGGATTCTGAAGTTGTGCCTCATTGATATGGTCAAAAAAAGTTTGTATGTATGGTCATTGCTCCCAAATACCGTCTAACCTCATGTTGGTTACAAATCTCTAATCTCAAACTCTGCATTTCATGGTAAAACTCTCAAGGTACAGATTCTACACTCTCTGTCTCCTCCTCAAAATATAAGACAACTTGTTCACCTTCCAAGGGTAGTATAAAAATTTAAGACACCATCGTTATAACCTCAAGCCATAGCCTTTGGCACATGTTAAATTCCTTCTGGTTGAAGACATACCTCAAGTTTTGAAGATCGTTGTAGATCTTACACAGTAGCCCATACAAATAATGTCTCCACAACTTTAGAGCAAGGATTGCTACAACAAGTTTAATGTCGTGCATAGGGTAATTCACTTCATGTGGCCTCAATTGCCTCGATGGATAAGCTATGACATTTACATCTTGCATAAGTACACATCCCAAACATTTAAATGAAGTATCACAATAAACCTTGAATCGTTTGCTACAATCATGCACTATTTATAGATGAGCAGTAGTGAGTGTCTTCTTTAATTCCTCAAAAGCAATCATGTACCTCTCACTTTATTAAAATCAAATTCTTTTCTTCAACAACTCAAACATGGGACGAGTAACCTTAGAGAAATTTTCAACATATTTCCTATAGTAACCAGCAAAACCCAAAAAGCTCCGAATTTTAGTTACATTTCTCGGAATCGACAATTAGTTATCGTCTTAATCTTCTCCATATCCATAGATTTTCCATCCTTAGATACAATATGGCCCAAAAAAAACTATTTCCTCAAGCCAGAACTCGTACTTAATAAATTTCCTAAATATTTTTTTTTCTCAAAGTTTTAGCAAAGTCCTCAAATGTTCCTTATGTTCCTCCATGTTTCTCGAATATACCAAAATTTCATAAAAACTATAAACTTATCCAAATAAGGACGAATGTATCTCTGCATCAAATCCATAAACGTTGTTGGCGTATTTGTTACCCCAAATGACATCACCGACACTCATAAAGTCCATAACTAGTCTAGAAGTAGTCTTAGGAATATCCTCCTCGGCTATCCTTAATTGATGGTACCTAGAACTCAAATAAATCATAGAAAACTCTTGAGTTCCTAACTTCTAACTAGTCGAAAAGATCATCTATCCTAAACAAAGGGTAACTGTTCTTGATGGTAATCATCTATCCTAAACAAAGGATTTGTGAAGAAAAGAGGTAAAGATAAAAGATCGGTCGACTTAGAATCAAAAAGAATATGAATGGAAAAATTTTCTACGAGAAAATTATCAGAAATAACTTTACCTTCAAACTCTTCATTCACGTTAACTGTTATTCCAACTGTCAAATCCTAAACTCCTGAGTGAGGGAATATTATAATCTTTCGTCATCTCAAATGAAATTTAAACATGTGATCAATATCACATTAACATAATTATAACATGTAATCTACACATGGTCACACAAGCACAGAAGAAAAAAAATTGAAAAAAAGTTATTAGTTTCTTAAGTTGGACAAAGAAGTATTCTTAAAACTCTGTCGGAATCTTGCCTTAAGAAATATGCACGAAACTCTAGAAGCTTAGCTTGAAAATGATTCATTATAGTTTTTTCAAAACATAGTTGTATGGGGAATTAAGGGATAAGCAGAAAGGAGATCCAAAGCACGAGAAGATCCGTTAAGCTTAAAGCTTTAGGACTGATTTGGACATTTTCTAAAATAAGTTTAGGCGAGAGTATGAAGTTTTAGGGTCATTGTTGTATACTTGATGTCGCAAAATTAAAGTAGAAAAACCTTTGAGGAAGCACATAACACTCCTTATTCACTACAAAGTACTACTATGCGAGATAAACATTATAAGAATTTAAAGGTGAATTTGTAGTGACCAGACAAGAAGAGAGAAATTGTTGAATTTTTGGCTTGACGTTTAGTTTGTTTGAAGGTGAAAATTGAACATCAAATACAATAGGGTTTGCCTCAACGTAAACCTATTCCTACATGGAAATTTAACTAGAATTTCATAAGTGCTATTATACAACGTCTTGTGGTGACATTTGAATGGAATATGATATGGTTGACTATGGTTGCTTAGTTTTTATCTAAGAAAAAAAAATATGATCAATTGAGGATTTGGCAGAAGTTTATGTTGATGAGATTATTTGTTTGCATGTTGTTTCTAAGGATATTGTGTCAGATCGTGACCTAAGGTTCTTGTCACAACTTTGGGTGGCTTTATAGGAAGCTTTGTTTCGCTTTATGCTTGTGCACTGAAATTTCAGTAATCATGAGCAAAGTCCTTAGGTATGGTGGAATCAGCAATTAATAACAGTTCCATGCCAGTGTTCAGATGGATCCATATGAGGCTCGATATGGGAGAAAGTGTCTATGTCCTAGTTGTTGGATTTTATATTACTGATGCTTTGACGCTTGGTTAGATATGATACAAGAGATGGTGGAAGAAGTAAAAGTCATACAGGACAATCAAAGCTGCACAAGATAGTCAAAAGTCTTATATCGATCCCCGTCAGAAGTCTAGCTTATGGTGTAAGTGATAAGGTCATGTTAAAGGTGTCCTCTATGAAAAAGGGTGGTGTGCTTTGGTTAGAAGGGTAAAGTCAGTCCAAAATAAGTCAGTTTGTATAAGACTCTTGAGAGGATAGGGGGAGTTGCCTATTGACAAGCACTACCGTCTGAATTGTCTAAGGTGCATGATGTATTCTAGTTGTCTAATCTATGAAAGTATTGTAGTGACCCATCTTATGAAATACTATTTGAGACAATCGACGATGATCGAAACGTGGAATTTAACGAACGATTTGTTTAGATCCTTGATTGCTAAAACCAAAAACTCCGGAGAAAGATAATCGCTTTGGTGATAGTACTATGAAAGAGCCAAAAGTACGAAGAACCGACTTGGATGACTAAGGAGTCTATGAGACTTAATTATCTAGAATTGTTCAACTCCAGCATTGGGTCGTAATTGTGTTATACTTCTTTTTGATTGCCTTATTCATTATATGTAAGTTTCGAGGACAAAACTTTTTGTGAGTAGGGGTAATTGTAACACCCTAAAATTTTGGGCTAGTTATATGATTTAGTTTACCGTAAAATGTTATTTTGTTAATTCTTATAGGTTACTTTCAAACTAAAAATATAATTTTCAAAGTGGGTTAAATAACATAATTATAATAAAATAAAATAAAATATGTTAGTTTTATTTAATTGAGTTAACTAAATTTATTATTATTAGACAAAAAAATAACTAATTAATTAAATTGGTTTGTGAATAGTAAATGTAATATTTAGTACATGAATACAAAGATCATATGAATAATTAGGCATTATTAGTAAAATGATGGTAATTAATTTAATTATAAAATAAAAACCTTTCACTTCATATTCCTCATTAATCCTCCTAATTGAACATAATAATATCTAAATTAATTACTTTTAATTGATGATAAAAAAATAAATTAATAAAAAAATAAACCTTTTAATTATGTCTTGGTAGAAAAGGAGATGGGGTGGAATATTGTTTTGAGAAAAATTCCCACGGCTCTCAAGATTACATATCACAAAGAATGTATTATTTTTTCTCTCTCTTTTGTTTTATTTCCTTTTCATTTCATATTCCAAAGAAAGTTATGATTAAAATGGGTTTTAAGTCTTATGCTTGGGAGGAAATTAGATTTATCCACGGCATTGCAAGACTACTTAAAAAAAAAAACTTTCTTTTCTCTTTTTACTCTAAAAATTCACATGCTCTGTTATTATGAGTATGTTCTATTTGAGTTAATTTTGGGATAAAAAAAAAATGGTCATCAAGGTTGGTTATTTTATCAAGGTCATGTACTTGGGTTGAAGAAATTGTTTTATACAAGGCCATTGGAGGATTATTATTTTTCTAAGGCTATTATCTAATTCTTTATATCTTCTCTAACTGAAATTCATATAAAGGTAACTAGTTTCTCCTCTCTTTTCGTAATTTACATAGAGTGTTTTATTTAATTATATGAAAATTTAGACATGCAAAGTATAATTATGATAGTTATAGTCATCTTTTTAGGGGCCAAAATTATCCATGTTGAATTAGGCTAATGTTATTGTTAATTGAGGATGTAAACTAAGAGATCGTAGTAATTTGATTTTATTAATGTTATGTATTATCTTTCTACTAGTTTAAAAGAAATTTAGGGGTCTTTATGTTTTACTAAGTTCGGTTAGCTAATATTTTGTTTAATAGTTTTATTTATATGAATATTAATTTATTACATAATTTTTATTTTCCTTTTTAATCAGGTTCGAAATAGATAGTGAATTGGTCTTCGTTTTAGTGTTAAAAAAACAGAGTGTTTAAAATTAACTTCTTCTGAACCATCTTATTAGGTTATAATTACTGTATGAAAGTGGTACTTTTAAGTATTTACATAATTATTTGATTTATTTATCTTTTATTATTATTTTATTACGACTCGAAAGGTAGTGTTTTGATTTTGGAAGAATGAATTTAGTGTTTATTTTATTTTTATAATTTTTGTTAGTATTATTGTTAGTGTTATTATTGTCCACTTTAGTATTGTTAGAGTTTAAACTATTTAATTGGTAATGTAAGAATTATTGAGCTATGGTAAAATTAAATTTTAAACCAAAAATGAGTATTATAATATTTTATTTTAAGATTTGATAATTTTCAAACGTCAAAAGTGTTGTTGAAAAGGTTGTACTTTTGAGTACAATAACACTTTCATTAGTACTTCTTTGCCCAGAGTTAGTAATAAGGTTGACTTGCCTTGACTAGATCAAAATTAGAGTTACGTTTATTCCCAAACTCAAACATTACTCATAACACTAGTTATGGTATATTTGAGTTAAGTATTTGAAAGTTGGTTTTTAAGTGTAAGACCTAATTTGGCATCTCGTGAATGTTTTTGATTTTGATTTTATAAATGGAGATTTATGTTTTGTGAGAGTAAGGAGCAATTAGAGTGTAAGACCTGTTTTGGCATCTCTAAATGGTTAGAACATGCTATTGATGATACACATATATGTCTGGGTTAATTGTTGTTGTCCCGGTACCTAGTGGTATAAGGCAAAGGAGGCATCTATTGCTAGGGGAGAATTGGTCATTCTTAGACAGGCCTATTTTTAATAGACTAGGGTTCGCCCGACAAACCTTAGGAGGTGTTAGTGTAAGGCCATCTTGTGGGCATCTAACACCGGCGTTCGTTCCTTCTCACACGATTACAGGTTTTAAGTTAGATTTATATGTTTATATAATTACTGGTAACTGTTTAGGTTTCTTTGTAATTAAAGATGATATTGTATGTGTTTTATGATTAGGAAGGATAGCTAGTTACTCCCCACTGATGTTGATTTATATCTTATACAGATGGTGAATAATTACATGATCACTACCACGTTGGCTAAAAGTGTGAGAGTTGACTTTAGGACTTTTTCATCCCATGGTTTCTTGCTTTTTTTTTTTTTTTTTACTTTGAGACTTTTGTTTCTTTCCTTTAAAGATGTTTTTGCTCAACAGTAATATAATAAGGTCTAGATCCTTTAAATTTTATATATTTTTAAGTTTATAAGATTTATATTGTTGTTCTTATTCATTTAAGAGTAGGTGACAGTCCTCTTAAAGGTTATTTCCGTAAATCTTTTCTTATTTAGAAAGACGGGTTGTTACAGTATTAATGTTAGAAACCCCTATTTAATCATAAAGAGATAGCATTCACGGCAATGAAGCGTTTTTTTTTTTCATTTGCTCACCAACGGTTTTGCTTGATGATCTTCATCGATTAACTTTCCCTCTCATCTTCCCCATTTTCTCCTATAACTCATTCCCTAACAAGCCAATATTCATCAAATTCTACTCTTACCTTCTCTTAGTTTTTTAGTAGCAAATTTCATAATAATATGTAGATACAGTTGCAGTGGTCGGTTTCTACGTTGAGTCGACATTGATCTGGAATCCTAACTACATTCTCATTTTTCGTCTGATCTTGTTCTTTATATAATAATATCTCTTTCCCTTTACTAAATTATTTCGTCATATTACTACGGTCATTGTTAAAAAAAAAATAAAATCTTTAAGCTTTGTGTAGAAAACGTTAATGGCCGATCAAGATTGTTTGCTTCCTAAACAAGGTGGTCGTTTCATATTCAAACAAAAAAAGTGATAAGATATTATGTCTTTTGTTGCCATATTTTAAATACACTTGTGTATTCTATTAATTTGGATGATGATGGATTTGCGGCATGTATATTGTTCAAGAAGGTTGAAAATAAAATTTTTATTAAAAAGTGAGATTAATTAATATTGGTATTCACGTTGTTCTTTTTCATGTTATTATAATTACTTTGTTTTATCAAGTACATACATATACTTTCAATATTACATAGTTTTGGGTATAATGTTTGTTTTAATATAAATGAAAATTTTCGGTTACTTGTTCTTTAAAATACTTTGTTTTTCTTTTTACAAATAATGTTGTATGATTTTTAATATGTGCTATTTCATAAACTTGGCAAAACTATTTTTCCCCCATACTGTATAGGATAGGTCAACTCTTGGTGCACCTAAACGTGACGTGTGTTTATACTGCCAAAGGCAAATTACATCCCTAAGGTGTTTGGTTGATCCACATTTTGGGAGGAGTCCATGGAAGGGGATATGTTATTTTTATGACATTATATAAATTTATTTTGTGAAAATAATTTTAAAGTGTGACAATTCAAGTGTTGTATACTATAGTAATATAGAAACTCGTGCAATGCACAAAGTTGTTAGTGTAATTGTATATATAAATATAAATTTTAAATAGAGATGCAAGTTATTAGTATAATATTATAATATTTCTTATAAAATAGATATAGAATTTTTGAATGAATAGTGCTTTTAATGAAAAAAATTAATTGTTAATATTAGTATTAATTTAAGTTCTCTTACTTTTTAAGGTAAATCTAGGTAATTTTCCAACAACGTTAACATAATGATTATTTATTATTCTCAAGTTAATTTTTTATTATCATGTGTCTTTTGTTTCTTAATGAAACATTTTAGAAATAACAATTTTAGTGATAAACTTTATTAATTAGCAAATACATCAAAATAAAAAAGCAAAAGAAACTTTAATTAGAAATCTTATGTAATTTTTAAATTTAACAACATAATATTTTAAAAAAATTTATAAGAACATATCTAATTGTTATATACTACTCATATATCAAGGAATAAGTTGATATTAACTTAGGTAAGAATATTCCATATGGTAAATCACTATGCGAATGCAATGTGAAATTTTACAATATTTTTATTAGATTTTATGATGAGTATTTACAAAGTGTGACAATTCAAGTGTTTTATACTATATGAGTATACTTTTATTTATACTAAATATAAAAGTATGTTACAATTTTGCGGATTTCAAATATTATTTTAATGTCAAATGTTTTCAAGTATAAACAGTTTGGCACGTTAGAGTAACTATTCATTGAGTTGTGGCTCATGTTTTGTATTTTTGTTTTCCACAGGTAATGGCAAGTTCTTTGACGTGTTTAATGCATGAGGGTTGAGCGACGTAGATCATACTTCATGAGTGTATCTTAATTAGTGTTAGAACATTTAATTTTTTTTCTTAAAACTATATAAGTTTTAATGGTTGTTTTGACGCCTTACACTTTTTGAGTGTGGCGAGCACCCTGCTTTTACTTTCCGCTGCTATGAAATATTATTTACGTCTTATTGTATTTAATGTTTTATATCTATAAAACTTAGGGGTGTTACAATAACGCTTTAACTGTGGACGTGGAAAACATCATGGACTTTTTCTAACGAATTGGGCATATCTAACTTATAAGCCATCTTACCCACATGCTTCAATATCTCATAAGAAGCAATATCCGAGGACTTAACTTTTCTTGAGGACCAAAATAAACTACCCCTTGCATCACCGATACCCTTAAAAACACTCGATCCCTCACTTCAAACTCCTCTAGACGACGCTTTAAATCAACATAAGACTTTTGACAGTACTGACTCGCCTTTATTCTATCCCGAATTAATTTCACTTGCTCTTACAATTGGAGTAATAATTATGGTCCCAAGGTAGCAGGTTCAGTGAAATCAACCCAATAAACCAAACTACGACAATGACGTTCATACAATGCTTCAAAAGAAGCCATTTGAATCGTCACCAGGTAACTATTGTTATAAGAAAACTCTACGAGATCCAAATGGTCATTTGACGACCCTTGCCACTCCATGACAATAGCGTGTAACATATTTTCTAAAATTTGATTCGTCCTCTCTGTTTGTCCTTTTGTCTACGGGTGAAACGACAACGCGGTCCCATAGCCTGCGGTAACATCTTCCAGAAATGTGAAAAATAACGTGTATCCCGATCAGACAAAATTGTACGGGGTACCCCATGAAATTGTACAACATTCTTAATATAAGCACTGACTAATTGTTCTGTCTCCCAACGACAGTTTGTAGGAATAAAATATGCAGACTTTGTTAAACGATCCACTATTACCTACAAAGCATCATTTCCCGACTTGGTTTGAAGCAACGCCACAATGAAGTCCATCGATATGTCATCCAATTTTTATACCGAAATCTCTAAAGGTTGCAGTAAACCACCAAGTCACTTATGTTCACTTTTAACCTTTTAATAGGTCAAATAACATGAAACATACTCAACTATGTCGTTCTTCATCCCCGACCACTAGAATATAAGCTTAAGATCTTGATACATTTTATCATACCCAAGGTGAATAGAAAACTTTGAACAATGAGCTTTATCCAAAATGTGCTTCTTCAAAGTCGGTTCCCCCATCGGCAAACACCACCGGCCTTTGAACCTTAAACCTCCATCCTCATGAACAAAGAATCCCTCAGCTTTACCCTTACAAGCCTGCTCCTTTAACATCACCAATTTAAGGTCCTTATCACACAAACTCAGAATTTCTTTGGAAAACAAAGGCTGTATAGCCAGAGCGCTCAGATAATGCTGCAGCTCGCCTTCTCGTATGACCTCAAAATTCAACTTGGAAAAATACTGATTTAACTCCTCAACCCCACTCAAAACAGTTAATGAATGACCAGATTTCCTACTCAAAGCATCAGTAACCAAATTATCCAGTCTGTCATGGTAGATGAACTCAAGATCATAATCAGTCATCAACTCCAACCACTGACGCTGCCACATGTTTAAATTACTCTGGGTGTAGAGATATTTCAAACTCTAATGATCATTTTAAATCCTACAATTGACTCAATACAAATAATGCCGCCATATCTTGAGAGATAATACAATAGCAGTTAATTCTAAATCGTGAGTAAGATAATTAACCTCGTGCATCTTCAACTACCGTGAAGCATAAACGATAAACTTGGCTCAGGTAGAGTAAGAATTGGGGTCCTGCATAAGCACACATCCCATGCCCTTCTTTATTGCATCGCTGTAAACCGAGTAATCCAATTTGGCTCAGGTAGAGTAAGAATTGGGGTCGTAGTTAACCTTTCCTTCAAAGTTACGAAGACTTGTTCACACTCATCATACCACTCAAATTTCTTCTCTTTTTTCATTAAAGAAGTCATAAGTCGAGCAATACGAGAAAAATCTTTATCAAACCGACAGTAGTACCCAGCCAAGCCTAAGAAACTTCTCACCTCTGTGACGTTCTTTGGTGACGAACAACTCCGTACTGCCTCTATCTTTGCCAGATTCACTAAAATGCTCTCTTTAGAATCAAAATGTCCAAAAAACGACACTTTCTCTAACCAGAACTCACACTTTGATGACATTATATACTACTTGTGTTCTCGAAGAGATTGTAATACTAGACGTAGATGTCCCTCGTGCTCAGCCTGATCCTTGGAATAAACTAATATGTCATCTATAAAGACCACTATAAACTTAACTAAGCACTAAACACTTGATTAATCAAACATATAAAAGTAGCTGGGACATTTGTTAACCCAAAAAGCATTACGGTGAACTCAAAATGTCCATATTGGGTCCTAAAAGTCGTTTTATGGATGTCTCCCTCCGAAATTCTTAATGGGTGGTAACCTGGACTCAAGTCAATCTTCAAAAAGATCGCAACTCCCCTTAATTGGTCGAACAAATCGTCAATCCTGGGCAACGAGTATTTATTATCGATAGTCACCTTATTTAATCCTCTATAGTCAATAAATAGCGTCAAATTTTCGTCCTTCTTCCTCACACACAGCACCCGAGCGCCCCATGGTGAAACACTTGGTCGGATATAGCCATTATCCAATAGTTTCTCCATCTCCTTTGGAGCTGAAGACTCAACTCTCTTAAGTGATGATAATTCAAAACACATATTGATTAAACAAATAAATTAAGTAATTACATTTAGTTGTTTAAGTCAGTCTAAAATCATATTGGATATAAATTTAAGAATTGATATATATGTTAAAGTCCGAATTATTGGAATATGCTTAAATAACTTAAGCTTATCTTAAGGTTAAAATTATAAGTCTTGAAATAAGTTTCAATGTCTTGAAAGTGATTATGCTTATAATAAGGTTAGTTTCGTAATTATAACTTTGAAATATTTTAATAGGTCAAGGTTTATTAAAATTAACTTTGAAATATTTCAATAGGTCAAGGTTCATTAAAATTAACTTTGAAATATTTTAATAGGTTAAAGTATTGAAAATAAGTTTAAATATATTATACGATTTATTATTAACGCTTGAATATTTGAATTTGAATTTAAATATGTGCTTAAAATAGTTAAATGATTAATTATGCATAGTACAAGCTAAACACGTTTTATTATTATTAGTACACGTTAAGATTTGAATTTAAAATATATTGTTAAGCTAATTAAATAGTTTCCTATACATTAGGTGATATTTTAAATCTATTCTAAAAATAGGAAATTGCGATTTGAATTAATGCTTAAAATAGAAATAATTTTAAATATTATTCTACACGTTATTTTATCTGGTTTTTGCTGAGTTTTCAATACCTTGTATGAGCTCTAACGTGGCAGCACAACATTGGTTATTAAAAACAAAAAAAAACAGCACACCATGACGAAAATAGATGAGTTGTCAGTGCAACCTCAGTTTGAAATAAAGGTCAAGGTCATGAAGATTGGCACAGGATATCCAGATCAAAAAATTTAACGGATGAAGTTTTCTTGCTCTACAAGGAGATGTTGAGGCGTAACATTTATATATAGAAGGCTTCATTTCAAAATTAAGGATACAACTTGATACACCTCTATACACCTCTTCTAATAATTTTCTCTTGTAATAAGATCTAATATTCTCTAAGTATTCAAAGAGTTGTAATTCTTAGTTCATCTAGCTCTTACAATTTGTTATAGGCTTAAGTATTAAAAAGAGTTAGATCATTTCATAGTTTAATACGCCTAACTTAGAATAGTTTTCAAAGTGTTCAACTTGTAATCTCTATTGAGAGATTGGGATTTGCTTTTATTTAGAGACTTGTAATACGGTTCTTCAAGGGGAAGAACGTGGTGTGTAGAGATAGTGAGATCTTCTTGTTTGTATTAAAGTCATTAATAAAGGCGTTGAAATCCTATGGGTTGAAAGAGAACCCATAGGCGGGTAGTAGGTTGTTTAGAACCGAACCTCGTTAACATATCGTGTGTTATTCTTTAAGTTTATTTTCCGCACATACGTTATTGTTTTACGAATTGACTCAAAACTGTCCCAGAAAACAATTTTGAAAGACTCCTCAATCTCTTGAGATAAGCTTCAAGACAAAAATTTTAAACGCCTATACTCTCCATTCACCCCCCCTCTAGAGAGTATTCGATCTCCTATCAACTTTCAATTGGTATTAGAGCTGAGTTTCACATAAAAAAAGTAATATCTTGTGATGGATCCAATAAGAGAAAGATTGTTTGCTCAAGGACGTTCGTGCTGTAGATCACCTTTGTTTTGCGGAACGAATTTTTCACATTGGAAAATATGATGAAGATGTTCGTGATTGATCAAGATATGGAGCTTTGGGACATCATAACTAAAGGACCTAAGGTACCCATGAAAAAGGACGCTCAAGGAAATATGGGACAAGTTGGTCGTGACATATGAAGGAACAAGTCAAGTAAAGGAGACAAAGATCTACATCATCATGCATCAATACGAAATGTTCAAGATTAAAAAGGATGAGAATATTAATGAAATGTTTACACGTTTTACTTTGATTACTAACAGTTTGAATTCTCTTGGCAAAACTTTTACTAATGCAGAAAAAGTCCAGAAGGTCTTGAGGTGTCTTCCACGATCCAAATGGGGTCCAAAAGTCACCGCCATTGAAGAAGCTCAAGACTTGAGAGTTCTATCACTTGACGATCTCCTTGGAAAACTCACAACTCATGAACTTACCCTACATGATGATGGAGAAAATGATGTAATACCTTCCAAGAAAAATCTTGCTCTAAAGGCAAAGAAACATCATGAACCTCAAGCGATGATGAAAAAAGTGTTGATGAGGAAGATCCATTTGCATTAATCACAAAAGGTCTTGAAGGAATAATGAAGATGGGCAAAAGATTTAAGAAATTTAAATCTAGAAATAAAGGTAAATCTTCTAACTCTAATTCTAATTTTAAAACTAACAAACCTGCTTGCTTTGAGTGTGGATCTACAGAACATCTTGTGAAGAAGTGCCCTAAAAAGAAAAGGGAATCCCACAAGAAAAACAAAAAGAAACAAGCAATGGTTGCTACATGGAGTGATTCCGAAGGATCATCCGAACCTCAAAGTGAAGATGGTCAAGCTCACTTATGTCTTATGGCTAATGATGATAAAGACGATGATCTAGAACAAAATCATAAAGAAGTACTTGACTTTCTTAACTCTTGTTCTTAAGACGAATTAGTTAAAGCTCTCTTTGACATGTTTCAAATTGAAAAGATCTTAAAAGATGAGAAAAATATTTTAGAAAATAGAATACGGCATTATGCTGAAGGTTGTGAAGAACTTATAAAGAAAAATGAATCTCTAAAGGCTAAAACAGTAAAACTTGAAAAGACTGTCAAAGTCTTAAAAGAACGGAATCTCAGCCAGACGAAACAACTCATTGATCTTAAGAATGAAAACAATGATCTTGAAACTAAACTCAAAACTCTGAGACATGAGTCTAAGAAAAATTCACAAGCATTAACAAAGTAAATGAATCCAAATTTAAATTCACAAAAATGCTTACATGTCGAAAAGGATCTAATGATAAACGTGGTATAGGTTATAACAATATTACACATAACTATAAGAGTAAAACCACATTTGTTAAAAGTGCATACAAATATAGACGTACACCTACTTGCTCATATTGTTGCAAAGAAGGTTATATTAAGCTTGCTTGTCCGTACAGATGTAAGGACAATTACATTATTAAAAATGTCTTTCCTCTTGAATTACGTGGACAGATAAAGCAAATATGGGTTCCTAAAGGGACAAGACCACCTAATATAGTTTACCCCGAATATGATCCAAAATTGTCACTTGGATAGCCAAGTAAAGTTGAGAAAGGTTATTTTTTTTTGTTTTGTAAGAAAAGCAAAAGTGGATATTAGATAGTGGATGCTCGAGACATATGAGTGGTAAAATCTCTTTATTTTCTGAAATTAAAGAAAAATGCAATGGCTCGATCACCCTAAAAGATAAAGGTAAATGCAAAATTTTAGGTGTTGGCAAAGTTGGTAAGAATCCATCTAAAACTATTGATAATGTTTATTTAGTTGAAGGTCTAAAATTTAACTTGCTAAGTGTGTCTTAACTATGTGATAAAGGTAATGAAGTAATTTTTGATAAAGAAAAATGTGTTGTTAAAAACCCTAACACCGTAGATACATTTATTACCGCCCTTAGACATGATAATGTTTATGCCTTGAATACTAACGAAATTGCAGCTCAGAATTTCAAGTGCTTGAAGGCTATGACAAATGAACCAAAACTATGGCATAGACGTCTTGGTCACATCGATACTCACACCATGCATGAGTTAGTCAGCAAAGATCTAGTTAAGGGACTTCCAGCTCTTGACTACAGAAACAGTCCTACATGTGACGCATGCATTAGAGGAAAACAAGTAAGAAGTTCATTCAAATCGAAGAAAATGGTAAGTACTACAAGACCGACCATGTGAACTCTTACATATTGATTTATGTGGTCCAATGCGTATAAGGAGCATAGGAGGTAAATCTTATATCTTAGTTACAATTGATGATTATTCTAGATTTACGTGGGTTGATTTTTTGAAGGATAAAAGTGAAGCTTTGAAACCGTTCTCAAGACGTTGTAAAGAGATGCAAACTCAGCTGAATCTTCCAATAGTCTCGATTAGAAGTGACCATGGGAGAAAGTTTGATCAACTAGGCTTTGATTCCTTCTGTGAAAAATACGGCATAACCCATAATTTTTCAACTTCTAGGACACCCCAACAAAATGACGTAGTTGAAAGGAAAAATCGAACCTTAGAAGAAATGGCTAGAACAATGCTTATAGAAAATGGTTTAGCCAAACATTATTGGGCCGAGGCTATTAACACAGCAAATTATGGCTTAAATAGATGCCTCATAAGACCAATACTTAAGAAAACCCCCTATGAGTTATTCAAAGGAAGAAAACCGAATATAGCATAGCTTAGACCATTTGGTTGCAAATGTTTCATCCATAGTAATGGTAAAGATAATCTAGGAAAATTTGATGCTAGAAGTGATGAAGGTATATTTCTTGGATACTCATTAAATAGTAAAGCTTATAGAGTTCTAAATAAGCGTACAAGTATAGTTGAGGTAAGTATACATGTAGTATTTGATGAATCTGACAATGGAACATTAAGTGAAGGATTTAAAGAGTTAAACCTTAATAAATATTTTGATAATTTATGTGATGACGAACTGGATGCTAATGATATTAGTGAAGTTAAAAAGAAAAACATGCAGGATACCATATAATGTCTTGAAGAGGTTGAAGAAAGACAGGTTGTAACATTGAAGACTCACAGCTTGATCTTGAGACCCAACCTCAAGACCTGGAAACAGTTCCTGAACGCACTGATTTAGATACACCAATTAGAAATTCCTCAAGTGAAGTAGGTACAAATTCTTTGAATGATTACACACCATCCATATTACGAAGAAGACTTAGAATTTCATCTCAACATCCTCCAGAAAACATCATAAGTGATCCAAACAAAGGTACGCAAACTCGATCCTCTCTTAAGAATTTATGTGCATTTTCTGCTTTTGTTTCTCTTGTAGAACCAAAGGATGTTAAAGAAGCAATACAAGAACCAGAGTGGATCATTGCTATGCAAAATGAATTAAATAAATTCGAAAGAAACAAAGTTCGGGATCTAGTTGAAAGGCTTCCAAATCGTACTATTATTAGAACTAGATGGGTCTTTCGCAATAAGCTCAATGAGGATGGAGACATTATAAGGAATAAAGCAAGGCTGGTAGCTCAAGGTTCTAATCAAGAAGACGGAATAGATTATGAAGAGACTTTTGCTCTAGTTGCAAGGTTAGAATCTATTCGTATTATGCTTGTCTTTGCTTCATACATGAATACAAAACTATATCAAATGGATGTAAAATGTGCTTTCTTAAATGGGTACTTACAAGAGGAAGTATATGTTAAACAACCACCTGGCTATGAAAATCCTGATCTACCTAATCATGTGTTTAAACTAAACAAAGCATTATATGGCTTGAAACAAGCTCCAAGGGCTTGGTATGATTGATTTAGCTCACATTTACTTGAAAATAATTTTCAACGAGGTAAAATTGATAAGACACTTTTCATTAAAACTAAAGGAAAAGATATTCTTGTTGTTCAAGTATATGTTGATGATATATTGTTTAGAGCTATGACAGAGCTCTTTTTACAGTCGTTATGCTTGCCAAAATAATTTACAACTACCCTTAAATATAATACAGCTAAGTAATATAATAATAAGCAGAGGTTCGATCCACAGGGAAAGTAGGACCTTCAATTGATTTAAGTATATCCTCTTACTTAAGAACACCAATATAAGGGGGGATTAAGTGTAATGATGAACTAACTTGGATTAACAAAAAACGATTAATAAAGATTATGAGGTTGTAAACAGATTAAAACGATTCTTGAGTACTTGTTAGTATTCCAAATTCACACATTAATTTTCAATCTTCCCTAATCAACATAATCAAATAGTTCATTGAAAGGAAAAGCATCCTTATCTTGATTATAAATGCATAAATAAAAAGCATCAAAAATTCATTATAACAAGTCAATAAACTTAAGGTATTGTAAACTAAAGCAAGATTACAATTAACTCAAAATGATAACTCTTCTCAAACAATTCATGAATTAAAGCAATTTCTATGAATTCTTCAAGTTACTACCACACTTAAATTAGATAAAGCAATCTAATTCAATAGTATTTGAGCAACCAATTAGAGACTTATTTCCAACTAAGCATACCAATTAACCAAACTCAATTCATATGCAAAAACAAAGAGATTATCAAAGATGATTGTATTAACAAGAGAAGACTTACAATCCAAATGCAAAAGAGGATACTAACTTTCCTCAAGTTGAAATCCTTAGCCAACAATGGCCATGTTCAACAAAAGCATGAAGAACAAAGCTTAATAATTCTCCCACTCACAAAATCTCAGCAGAATGTTTTTTATGATATGTCAAAAAACTTGTCTTCCACTACTACAATACATCCCCTTTATATTAATTTTCAAAAACTAATTTATCTAAGAGGAAAATATATAAAATCATTGCTCTGAAATGCACCGTGCTTCATCATCCTTGCTGCTTCTTTTATCCAATAATATTCTCCCAAAGTGTATGCAAGTTCCAAATCGAATCAGCATGGGCATCTCAGGTCGCGGGCCGCGACCTAGGTCGCGGGCCGCGAGTAACTGTTGTTTTGTTTTTTGTTTTAATTCTTACCTTCTTCTTTGATTTCGATACTAAAGATATTAAAACTAATAAAGATAATAATAATAATAATTATAATAATAATAATAATAATAATAATAATAATAATAATAATAATAATAATAATAATAATAATAATAATAATAAAGATAATACTAATAATATTTAAATAATATAAATAATAATTAATTATACTAATAATAATATTAATGATAATAAAAGTGGAAGTTGAAAATATTTAACTAATAAAACTTATAAAAAGGAAATAAAAGATAATAAAATAATATAAAAACAAAGCTCTATCAAATACCCCCACACCTAATCCTTACTCGTCCTCGAGTCAGTTTTAAATATGGAGAGTCAGCAGATGAAAGATCAAGAGCTCACAAAATACTTAGTCTAATTATAAACTCTTATGAAAAATTGAGTTTAAAATTGGTACTAAGTCAAAAAATTTGGTAAAAAAGGTTTTTGACAAAATTTTTGGGAAAAAGATAAATTCTTCTCTCATTTTCTCATTTTGCCTAAATCGCCCTTCCGAGTTTTCGATCTAGCCACTCTTTTTCTTTATTTTCCAAATCTTGCTTCCTCACCTCTCTTAAGCCTTTTATTTTTGCCTAAGCTGCCCTTTTCGGGTTTTCAGCTTAGCAAAGGCCCCCTAATTTTTCCTAGATTGCCCTTTCGGGTTTTCAGTCTAGTGGGCTTTTTTTTTTTTTAAATACATCAAAAACTTCCCTGGGTGCGCACCACCGTTGGAACGTAGCGGGTGCACTGCATAGTCCAAACGGCATACGTCTATATGCATATGTGCCAAAAGGGCATGTAAAGGTTGTTTTCTCAATATCTTCAGGTGCAATTGGCACTTGTAGATATCCAGAATAACCATCTAAAAAGCAATTAAATTCATGTTTGGCGAGCCTTTCTAACATTTAGTCGATGAAGGGTAAGGGAAAATGATCTTTCCTAGTTACTGCATTCAAACGACGATAATCTATACACACTCGCCAACCATTTTGCATTCGGGTAGGTACCAATTCACCCTCACCATTTCTTACTACTGTAACACCTGATTTCTTTGGAACAACTTGAGTTCGGCTCACCCACTCACTATTAGAAATGGGAAATATAATACCTGCTTGTAACAACTTCAAAATTTATGTTTTTACTACCTCCATCATTGGTGGATTCAACCTTCTCTATGGTTGCCTTATTGGCCTTGCACCATCTTCCAACAAGATCTTATGCATGCATGTGGTTGGACTGATGCCCTTGATGTCAACAATAGTCCAACCGATTGCATCTTTGTGTGCTTTCAGAACTGCAATCAACTTTTCTTCCTGTTCATCATATAACTTGTTGGAAATAATCACCGAAAACGTTTCATTTTCTCCAAGAAAAACATACTTCAAATGCTCAGGAAGTTCTTTAAGCTCTGGTTTTGTTTCTTGCAAAACAGATGGCAAATCTTTTTCTTTCGGGATAGTTAGTGGTATTGGTTGTTTGTCAAAAGAACCATTTAATTCATTTTCATTCAAATCCCGCATTACTTCCTCAATTTCAGTACTCATAACATATTCTTCATTCATTTTGTCAAGGTCATTTTCAAGTATAACTTTCAATTTATCATCATTTTCAATATTGAACAAATCTTGAGTTATATCATCTATCATATCAACAGAATAACAGGTAAAATTCTCGGTAGGATACTTCATTGAATCATAAATGTTAAACTCTACTTGACAACCATTAATTTCCATTGTAAGCAACCCAGTATGCACATCAATTTTAGTTTTTGAAGTTTTCATAAAAGGTCGACCTAGCAAGATAGGTGTCGTATGTTTATCATGTTCCATTTCTAAAACATAGAAATCTGCAGGAAATATTAGATCACCTACTTTAACTAAAACATCTTCCACTATACCTTTTGGATATGCATTTGAACGATCTGCAAGTTGTATTACTACTCTAGTTTCTACTAAGGTGCCTAATTTTAAAGATTTATACAATGAATATGGAATAATGTTAATTGAAGCACCTAAGTCTAACATTGCTTTTTGAAAGATAATATCACCAATGACACATGGAATAGTAAACATACCTGGATCTCCACATTTTGGAGGAAGTTTTTGTTGAAATATGGCAGAGACATGCTTACTCACCCTCACTCATTGTATTCCCTTCAATCTTTGCTTCCTTTTAGTAGTGCGTAATTCTTTTAAGAATTTTGCGTACCTAGGAATTTAATTCAAAGCATTTAAAAGTGGAATGTTCACTTCACATTTCCGAAAGACATCATAAATCTCCTTGTCATTGTCATATTTTTGACCTCCTTTTAAAGCTTCTGGAAATGGTGCAATTGGCTCATATGAGATTGATGGTTTTGATGTTGAGACCTCTTGTTTTTCTCCTTTTCTTGTGGCCTTTCAACTACAACTTCATCTTCAATTTCTTTCTCACTCACCAAGGGTTTCTCCTTTCTTACTAACTCCTTACCACTCCTTAGGGTAATGGCACTCACATTGGGGCGAGGATTTGGCTCGGTTTGTGATGGCAACCTATCAGACTCCTTGGCTTCTAACTTACTGACTGCTCCAGAGATTTGACCTATTTGTTTCTCAATATTTTTTATGCTTGACCTTGTTTCCTCTTGATTATGAACAATCTGCGTTTGCATATTTGAAACATTTTGAGTCAATATCCTTAACATATCTTCAGTGGTCATACTAGAACTAGGGTTAGCACCATGATTTTGTTGTTGTTATTGTTGTGGTTTTAGGTGGAATTGTTGTTGGTATGGTGGTTGGTTTTCCTGTTGAAATGGTGGGCTAGGGTTTGGATTTTGTGTTCTCCACCTAAAATTTGGATGATCTTTATACCTAGGATTATATGTGTTGGAGTAAGGATCATACTTCTTTGGAATATTCTGATTTTGACCTTGAAATCCCATGACTTTCGCTTCTTCATAACTTTCCTCTTGAAGTTGCGGGCATGTGTCAGTGGCATGATCTAAAGAACATATTCCACAAGCTTTTACTTGTTGAGTTTTGTTCTTCACCATAAAATCCCTCATCATTGAAGTAAGAGCTTCCACCTTATCTTCTAACTTATGAACCTTAGCACTAGAGCTAGAACCTTCAAGACTTGTTTTCCTCGGATTTTCTCTTCTACTAAATTGTCTTGAACCCTCTGCTAATTCCTCAAGTAATTCCCTAGCAGCAGTAGGTGTTTTGCTTAAGAAAGAACCTCCACTTGCTGCATTCACCATTCTTACTTCATCATTCAAAAGACCATTGTAAAAAATATAAGATAAGATCATCATCAGAATAACCATGGTAAGGGCAACTTGCACACAATCTCTTAAATCTCTCCCAATACTCATAAAAAGACTCATCTGACCATTGCTCTATGTTACTAATTTCCTTCTTTAAAGTCGATGCTTTAAAAGCTGGAAAATATTTCTCCAAAAAACGTCTTTTCATATCCGTCCAAATAGTGATACACCTCGGTGGTAAGTAGTACAACCAATCTTTTGCGGCAACTTTTAATGAAAAAGGAAAAGCCCTAAGTTTGAAAACATCATCGGAATCTGTTGTTGGCTTCATACTACTACAAACCACATGGAACTCAGATAAAAACTTATTTGGATCTTCACCATTGGAACCATGATAAGTAGGCAATACATGGATAAGCCCTGATTTGATCTCAAAAGTAGAACCCTCCCCTTGTGTAGGATAAATGATGCACAAAGGTTGATGTTCTATGTTAGGGGCTTTTAATTCTCGCAATGATCTTTCCCAAGTCATTGTTTCAGCTAACTCAAATGGGAGTTCCTTAAAACACTCACGAATTTCTTTCCTTATCTTAAAAAGTGTCCTATCTAATTCAGGATCCTACTGCAAAATACCTTTGTTAGTAGCACGGGTATTTATCATAAACCAAGATTAAAGTGCAATCAAAAGATATACAAAAATCAAAATGGGGTGCGCCTAAACATTCCCCGGCAACGGCGCCAAATTTGACAAAGCTCTTTTCACAGTCGTTATGCTTGCCAAAATATTTTACAACTAACCTTAAATATAATACAGCTAAGAAATATAAAAATAAGCAAAGGTTCGATCCACAAGGAAAGTAGGACCTTCAATTGATTTAAGTATATCCTCTTACTTAAGAACACCAATATAAGGGGGGATTAAGTGTAATGATGAACTAACTTGGATTAACTAAAAACGATTAATAAAGATTATGAGGTTGTAAACAGATTAAAACGATTCTTGAGTACTTGTTAGTATTCCAAATTCACACATTAATTTTCAATCTTCCCTAATCAACATAATCAAATAGTTCATTGAAAAGCATCAAAAATTCATTATAACAAGTCAATAAACTTAAGGTATTGTAAACTAAAGCAAGATTACAATTAACTCAAAATGATAACTCTACTCAAACAATTCATGAATTAAAGCAAGTTCTATGAATTCTTCAAGTTACTACCACACTTAAATTAGATAAAGAAATCTAATTCAATAGTATTTGAGCAAGCAATTAGAGACTTATTTCCATCTAAGCATACTAATTAACCAAACTCAATTCATATGCAAAAACAAAGAGATTATCAAAGATGATTGTATTAATAAGAGAAGACTTACAATCCGAATGCAAAAGAGGATACTAACTTTCCTCAAGATGATAATGTTGTTAAAAACCCTAACACCGTAGATACATTTATTACCGCCCTTAGACATGATAATGTTTATGCCTTGAATACTAACGAAATTGCAGCTCAGAATTTCAAGTGCTTGAAGGCTATGACAAATGAACCAAAACTATGGCATAGACGTCTTGGTCACATCGATACTCACACCATGCATGAGTTAGTCAGCAAAGATCTAGTTAAGGGACTTCCAGCTCTTGACTACAGAAACAGTCCTACATGTGACGCATGCATTAGAGGAAAACAAGTAAGAAGTTCATTCAAATCGAAGAAAATGGTAAGTACTACAAGACCGACCATGTGAACTCTTACATATTGATTTATGTGGTCCAATGCGTATAAGGAGCATAGGAGGTAAATCTTATATCTTAGTTACAATTGATGATTATTCTAGATTTACGTGGGTTGATTTTTTGAAGGATAAAAGTGAAGCTTTGAAACCGTTCTCAAGACGTTGTAAAGAGATGCAAACTCAGCTGAATCTTCCAATAGTCTCGATTAGAAGTGACCATGGGAGAAAGTTTGATCAACTAGGCTTTGATTCCTTCTGTGAAAAATACGGCATAACCCATAATTTTTCAACTTCTAGGACACCCCAACAAAATGACGTAGTTGAAAGGAAAAATCGAACCTTAGAAGAAATGGCTAGAACAATGCTTATAGAAAATGGTTTAGCCAAACATTATTGGGCCGAGGCTATTAACACAGCAAATTATGGCTTAAATAGATGCCTCATAAGACCAATACTTAAGAAAACCCCCTATGAGTTATTCAAAGGAAGAAAACCGAATATAGCATAGCTTAGACCATTTGGTTGCAAATGTTTCATCCATAGTAATGGTAAAGATAATCTAGGAAAATTTGATGCTAGAAGTGATGAAGGTATATTTCTTGGATACTCATTAAATAGTAAAGCTTATAGAGTTCTAAATAAGCGTACAAGTATAGTTGAGGTAAGTATACATGTAGTATTTGATGAATCTGACAATGGAACATTAAGTGAAGGATTTAAAGAGTTAAACCTTAATAAATATTTTGATAATTTATGTGATGACGAACTGGATGCTAATGATATTAGTGAAGTTAAAAAGAAAAACATGCAGGATACCATATAATGTCTTGAAGAGGTTGAAGAAAGACAGGTTGTAACATTGAAGACTCACAGCTTGATCTTGAGACCCAACCTCAAGACCTGGAAACAGTTCCTGAACGCACTGATTTAGATACACCAATTAGAAATTCCTCAAGTGAAGTAGGTACAAATTCTTTGAATGATTACACACCATCCATATTACGAAGAAGACTTAGAATTTCATCTCAACATCCTCCAGAAAACATCATAAGTGATCCAAACAAAGGTACGCAAACTCGATCCTCTCTTAAGAATTTATGTGCATTTTCTGCTTTTGTTTCTCTTGTAGAACCAAAGGATGTTAAAGAAGCAATACAAGAACCAGAGTGGATCATTGCTATGCAAAATGAATTAAATAAATTCGAAAGAAACAAAGTTCGGGATCTAGTTGAAAGGCTTCCAAATCGTACTATTATTAGAACTAGATGGGTCTTTCGCAATAAGCTCAATGAGGATGGAGACATTATAAGGAATAAAGCAAGGCTGGTAGCTCAAGGTTCTAATCAAGAAGACGAAATAGATTATGAAGAGACTTTTGCTCTAGTTGCAAGGTTAGAATCTATTCGTATTATGCTTGTCTTTGCTTCATACATGAATACAAAACTATATCAAATGGATGTAAAATGTGCTTTCTTAAATGGGTACTTACAAGAGGAAGTATATGTTAAACAACCACCTGGCTTTGAAAATCCTGATCTACCTAATCATGTGTTTAAACTAAACAAAGCATTATATGGCTTGAAACAAGCTCCAAGGGCTTGGTATGATTGATTTAGCTCACATTTACTTGAAAATAATTTTCAACGAGGTAAAATTGATAAGACACTTTTCATTAAAACTAAAGGAAAAGATATTCTTGTTGTTCAAGTATATGTTGATGATATATTGTTTAGAGCTATGACAGAGCTCTTTTTACAGTCGTTATGCTTGCCAAAATAATTTACAACTACCCTTAAATATAATACAGCTAAGTAATATAATAATAAGCAGAGGTTCGATCCACAGGGAAAGTAGGACCTTCAATTGATTTAAGTATATCCTCTTACTTAAGAACACCAATATAAGGGGGGATTAAGTGTAATGATGAACTAACTTGGATTAACAAAAAACGATTAATAAAGATTATGAGGTTGTAAACAGATTAAAACGATTCTTGAGTACTTGTTAGTATTCCAAATTCACACATTAATTTTCAATCTTCCCTAATCAACATAATCAAATAGTTCATTGAAAGGAAAAGCATCCTTATCTTGATTATAAATGCATAAATAAAAAGCATCAAAAATTCATTATAACAAGTCAATAAACTTAAGGTATTGTAAACTAAAGCAAGATTACAATTAACTCAAAATGATAACTCTACTCAAACAATTCATGAATTAAAGCAAGTTCTATGAATTCTTCAAGTTACTACCACACTTAAATTAGATAAAGCAATCTAATTCAATAGTATTTGAGCAACCAATTCGAGACTTATTTCCAACTAAGCATACCAATTAACCAAACTCAATTCATATGCAAAAACAAAGAGATTATCAAAGATGATTGTATTAACAAGAGAAGACTTACAATCCAAATGCAAAAGAGGATACTAACTTTCCTCAAGTTGAAATCCTTAGCCAACAATGGCCATGTTCAACAAAAGCATGAAGAACAAAGCTTAATAATTCTCCCACTCACAAAATCTCAGCAGAATGTTTTTTATGATATGTCAAAAAACTTGTCTTCCACTACTACAATACATCCCCTTTATATTAATTTTCAAAAACTAATTTATCTAAGAGGAAAATATATAAAATCATTGCTCTGAAATGCACCGTGCTTCATCATCCTTGCTGCTTCTTTTATCCAATAATATTCTCCCAAAGTGTATGCAAGTTCCAAATCGAATCAGCATGGGCATCTCAGGTCGCGGGCCGCGACCTAGGTCGCGAGCCGCGAGTAACTGTTGTTTTGTTTTTTGTTTTAATTCTTACCTTCTTCTTTGATTTCAATACTAAAGATATTAAAACTAATAAAGATAATAATAATAATAATAATAATAATAATAATAATAATAATAATAATAATAATAATAATAATAAAGATAATACTAATAATATTTAAATAATATAAATAATAATTAATTATACTAATAATAATATTGATGATAATAAAAGTGGAAGTTGAAAATATTTAACTAATAAAACTTATAAAAAGGAAATAAAAGATAATAAAATAATATAAAAACAAAGCTCTATCAAATACCCCCACACCTAATCCTTACTCGTCCTCGAGTCAGTTTTAAATATGGAGAGTCAGCAGATGAAAGATCAAGAGCTCACAAAATACTTAGTCTAATTATAAACTCTTATGAAAAATTGAGTTTAAAATTGGTACTAAGTCAAAAAATTTGGTAAAAAAGGTTTTTGACAAAATTTTTGGGAAAAAGATAAATTCTTCTCTCATTTTCTCATTTTGCCTAAATCGCCCTTCCGAGTTTTCGATCTAGCCACTCTTTTTCTTTATTTTCCAAATCTTGCTTCCTCACCTCTCTTAAGCCTTTTATTTTTGCCTAAGCTGCCCTTTTCGGGTTTTCAGCTTAGCAAAGGCCCCCTAATTTTTCCTAGATTGCCCTTTCGGGTTTTCAGTCTAGTGGGCTTTTTTTTTTTTTTTTAAATACATCAAAAACTTCCCTGGGTGCGCACCACCGTTGGAACGTAGCGGGTGCACTGCATAGTCCAAACGGCATACGTCTATATGCATATGTGCCAAAAGGGCATGTAAAGGTTGTTTTCTCAATATCTTCAGGTGCAATTGGCACTTGTAGATATCCAGAATAACCATCTAAAAAGCAATTAAATTCATGTTTGGCGAGCCTTTCTAACATTTAGTCGATGAAGGGTAAGGGAAAATGATCTTTCCTAGTTACTGCATTCAAACGACGATAATCTATACACACTCGCCAACCATTTTGCATTCGGGTAGGTACCAATTCACCCTCACCATTTCTTACTACTGTAACACCTGATTTCTTTGGAACAACTTGAGTTCGGCTCACCCACTCACTATTAGAAATGGGAAATATAATACCTGCTTGTAACAACTTCAAAATTTATGTTTTTACTACCTCCATCATTGGTGGATTCAACCTTCTCTATGGTTGCCTTATTGGCCTTGCACCATCTTCCAACAAGATCTTATGCATGCATGTGGTTGGACTGATGCCCTTGATGTCAACAATAGTCCAACCGATTGCATCTTTGTGTGCTTTCAGAACTGCAATCAACTTTTCTTCCTGTTCATCATATAACTTGTTGGAAATAATCACCGAAAACGTTTCATTTTCTCCAAGAAAAACATACTTCAAATGCTCAGGAAGTTCTTTAAGCTCTGGTTTTGTTTCTTGCAAAACAGATGGCAAATCTTTTTCTTTCGGGATAGTTAGTGGTATTGGTTGTTTGTCAAAAGAACCATTTAATTCATTTTCATTCAAATCCCGCATTACTTCCTCAATTTCAGTACTCATAACATATTCTTCATTCATTTTGTCAAGGTCATTTTCAAGTATAACTTTCAATTTATCATCATTTTCAATATTGAACAAATCTTGAGTTATATCATCTATCATATCAACAGAATAACAGGTAAAATTCTCGGTAGGATACTTCATTGAATCATAAATGTTAAACTCTACTTGACAACCATTAATTTCCATTGTAAGCAACCCAGTATGCACATCAATTTTAGTTTTTGAAGTTTTCATAAAAGGTCGACCTAGCAAGATAGGTGTCGTATGTTTATCATGTTCCATTTCTAAAACATAGAAATCTGCAGGAAATATTAGATCACCTACTTTAACTAAAACATCTTCCACTATACCTTTTGGATATGCATTTGAACGATCTGCAAGTTGTATTACTACTCTAGTTTCTACTAAGGTGCCTAATTTTAAAGATTTATACAATGAATATGGAATAATGTTAATTGAAGCACCTAAGTCTAACATTGCTTTTTGAAAGATAATATCACCAATGACACATGGAATAGTAAACATACCTGGATCTCCACATTTTGGAGGAAGTTTTTGTTGAAATATGGCAGAGACATGCTTACTCACCCTCACTCATTGTATTCCCTTCAATCTTTGCTTCCTTTTAGTAGTGCGTAATTCTTTTAAGAATTTTGCATACCTAGGAATTTAATTCAAAGCATTTAAAAGTGGAATGTTCACTTCACATTTCCGAAAGACATCATAAATCTCCTTGTCATTGTCATATTTTTGACCTCCTTTTAAAGCTTCTGGAAATGGTGCAATTGGCTCATATGAGATTGATGGTTTTGATGTTGAGACCTCTTGTTTTTCTCCTTTTCTTGTGGCCTTTCAACTACAACTTCATCTTCAATTTCTTTCTCACTCACCAAGGGTTTCTCCTTTCTTACTAACTCCTTACCACTCCTTAGGGTAATGGCACTCACATTGGGGCGAGGATTTGGCTCGGTTTGTGATGGCAACCTATCAGACTCCTTGGCTTCTAACTTACTGACTGCTCCAGAGATTTGACCTATTTGTTTCTCAATATTTTTTATGCTTGACCTTGTTTCCTCTTGATTATGAACAATCTGCGTTTGCATATTTGAAACATTTTGAGTCAATATCCTTAACATATCTTCAGTGGTCATACTAGAACTAGGGTTAGCACCATGATTTTGTTGTTGTTATTGTTGTGGTTTTAGGTGGAATTGTTGTTGGTATGGTGGTTGGTTTTCCTGTTGAAATGGTGGGCTAGGGTTTGGATTTTGTGTTCTCCACCTAAAATTTGGATGATCTTTATACTTAGGATTATATGTGTTGGAGTAAGGATCATACTTCTTTGGAATATTCTGATTTTGACCTTGAAATCCCATGACTTTCGCTTCTTCATAACTTTCCTCTTGAAGTTGCGGGCATGTGTCAGTGGCATGATCTAAAGAATATATTCCATAAGCTTTTACTTGTTGAGTTTTGTTCTTCACCATAAAATCCCTCATCATTGAAGTAAGAGCTTCCACCTTATCTTCTAACTTATGAACCTTAGCACTAGAGCTAGAACCTTCAAGACTTGTTTTCCTCGGATTTTCTCTTCTACTAAATTGTCTTGAACCCTCTGCTAATTCCTCAAGTAATTCCCTAGCAGCAGTAGGTGTTTTGCTTTAGAAAGAACCTCCACTTGCTGCATTCACCATTCTTACTTCATCATTCAAAAGACCATTGTAAAAAATATAAGATAAGATCATCATCAGAATAACCATGGTAAGGGCAACTTGCACACAATCTCTTAAATCTCTCCCAATACTCATAAAAAGACTCATCTGACCATTGCTCTATGTTACTAATTTCCTTCTTTAAAGTCGATGCTTTAAAAGCTGGAAAATATTTCTCCAAAAAACGTCTTTTCATATCCGTCCAAATAGTGATACACCTCGATGGTAAGTAGTACAACCAATCTTTTGCGGCAACTTTTAATGAAAAAGGAAAAGCCCTAAGTTTGAAAACATCATCGGAATCTGTTGTTGGCTTCATACTACTACAAACCACATGGAACTCAGATAAAAACTTATTTGGATCTTCACCATTGGAACCATGATAAGTAGGCAACACATGGATAAGCCCTGATTTGATCTCAAAAGTAGAACCCTCCCCTTGTGTAGGATAAATGATGCACAAAGGTTGATGTTCTATGTTAGGGGCTTTTAATTCTCGCAATGATCTTTCCCAAGTCATTGTTTCAGCTAACTCAAATGGGAGTTCCTTAAAACACTCACGAATTTCTTTCCTTATCTTAAAAAGTGTCCTATCTAATTCAGGATCCTACTGCAAAATACCTTTGTTAGTAGCACGGGTATTTATCATAAACCAAGATTAAAGTGCAATCAAAAGATATACAAAAATCAAAATGGGGTGCGCCTAAACATTCCCCGGCAACGGCGCCAAATTTGACAAAGCTCTTTTCACAGTCGTTACGCTTGCCAAAATATTTTACAACTAACCTTAAATATAATACAGCTAAGAAATATAAAAATAAGCAAAGGTTCGATCCACAAGGAAAGTAGGACCTTCAATTGATTTAAGTATATCCTCTTACTTAAGAACACCAATATAAGGGGGGATTAAGTGTAATGATGAACTAACTTGGATTAACTAAAAACGATTAATAAAGATTATGAGGTTGTAAACAGATTAAAACGATTCTTGAGTACTTGTTAGTATTCCAAATTCACACATTAATTTTCAATCTTCCCTAATCAACATAATCAAATAGTTCATTGAAAAGCATCAAAAATTCATTATAACAAGTCAATAAACTTAAGGTATTGTAAACTAAAGCAAGATTACAATTAACTCAAAATGATAACTCTACTCAAACAATTCATGAATTAAAGCAAGTTCTATGAATTCTTCAAGTTACTACCACACTTAAATTAGATAAAGAAATCTAATTCAATAGTATTTGAGCAAGCAATTAGAGACTTATTTCCATCTAAGCATACTAATTAACCAAACTCAATTCATATGCAAAAACAAAGAGATTATCAAAGATGATTGTATTAATAAGAGAAGACTTACAATCCGAATGCAAAAGAGGATACTAACTTTCCTCAAGATGATAATGTTGTTAAAAACCCTAACACCGTAGATACATTTATTACCGCCCTTAGACATGATAATGTTTATGCCTTGAATACTAACGAAATTGCAGCTCAGAATTTCAAGTGCTTGAAGGCTATGACAAATGAACCAAAACTATGGCATAGACGTCTTGGTCACATCGATACTCACACCATGCATGAGTTAGTCAGCAAAGATCTAGTTAAGGGACTTCCAGCTCTTGACTACAGAAACAGTCCTACATGTGACGCATGCATTAGAGGAAAACAAGTAAGAAGTTCATTCAATTCGAAGAAAATGGTAAGTACTACAAGACCGACCATGTGAACTCTTACATATTGATTTATGTGGTCCAATGCGTATAAGGAGCATAGGAGGTAAATCTTATATCTTAGTTACAATTGATGATTATTCTAGATTTACGTGGGTTGATTTTTTGAAGGATAAAAGTGAAGCTTTGAAACCGTTCTCAAGACGTTGTAAAGAGATGCAAACTCAGCTGAATCTTCCAATAGTCTCGATTAGAAGTGACCATGGGAGAAAGTTTGATCAACTAGGCTTTGATTCCTTCTGTGAAAAATACGGCATAACCCATAATTTTTCAACTTCTAGGACACCCCAACAAAATGACGTAGTTGAAAGGAAAAATCGAACCTTAGAAGAAATGGCTAGAACAATGCTTATAGAAAATGGTTTAGCCAAACATTATTGGGCCGAGGCTATTAACACAGCAAATTATGGCTTAAATAGATGCCTCATAAGACCAATACTTAAGAAAACCCCCTATGAGTTATTCAAAGGAAGAAAACCGAATATAGCATAGCTTAGACCATTTGGTTGCAAATGTTTCATCCATAGTAATGGTAAAGATAATCTAGGAAAATTTGATGCTAGAAGTGATGAAGGTATATTTCTTGGATACTCATTAAATAGTAAAGCTTATAGAGTTCTAAATAAGCGTACAAGTATAGTTGAGGTAAGTATACATGTAGTATTTGATGAATCTGACAATGGAACATTAAGTGAAGGATTTAAAGAGTTAAACCTTAATAAATATTTTGATAATTTATGTGATGACGAACTGGATGCTAATGATATTAGTGAAGTTAAAAAGAAAAACATGCAGGATACCATATAATGTCTTGAAGAGGTTGAAGAAAGACAGGTTGTAACATTGAAGACTCACAGCTTGATCTTGAGACCCAACCTCAAGACCTGGAAACAGTTCCTGAACGCACTGATTTAGATACACCAATTAGAAATTCCTCAAGTGAAGTAGGTACAAATTCTTTGAATGATTACACACCATCCATATTACGAAGAAGACTTAGAATTTCATCTCAACATCCTCCAGAAAACATCATAAGTGATCCAAACAAAGGTACGCAAACTCGATCCTCTCTTAAGAATTTATGTGCATTTTCTGCTTTTGTTTCTCTTGTAGAACCAAAGGATGTTAAAGAAGCAATACAAGAACCAGAGTGGATCATTGCTATGCAAAATGAATTAAATAAATTCGAAAGAAACAAAGTTCGGGATCTAGTTGAAAGGCTTCCAAATCGTACTATTATTAGAACTAGATGGGTCTTTCGCAATAAGCTCAATGAGGATGGAGACATTATAAGGAATAAAGCAAGGCTGGTAGCTCAAGGTTCTAATCAAGAAGACGAAATAGATTATGAAGAGACTTTTGCTCTAGTTGCAAGGTTAGAATCTATTCGTATTATGCTTGTCTTTGCTTCATACATGAATACAAAACTATATCAAATGGATGTAAAATGTGCTTTCTTAAATGGGTACTTACAAGATGAAGTATATGTTAAACAACCACCTGGCTTTGAAAATCCTGATCTACCTAATCATGTGTTTAAACTAAACAAAGCATTATATGGCTTGAAACAAGCTCCAAGGGCTTGGTATGATTGATTTAGCTCACATTTACTTGAAAATAATTTTCAACGAGGTAAAATTGATAAGACACTTTTCATTAAAACTAAAGGAAAAGATATTCTTGTTGTTCAAGTATATGTTGATGATATATTGTTTAGAGCTATGACAGAGCTCTTTTTACAGTCGTTATGCTTGCCAAAATAATTTACAACTACCCTTAAATATAATACAGCTAAGTAATATAATAATAAGCAGAGGTTCGATCCACAGGGAAAGTAGGACCTTCAATTGATTTAAGTATATCCTCTTACTTAAGAACACCAATATAAGGGGGGATTAAGTGTAATGATGAACTAACTTGGATTAACAAAAAACGATTAATAAAGATTATGAGGTTGTAAACAGATTAAAACGATTCTTGAGTACTTGTTAGTATTCCAAATTCACACATTAATTTTCAATCTTCCCTAATCAACATAATCAAATAGTTCATTGAAAGGAAAAGCATCCTTATCTTGATTATAAATGCATAAATAAAAAGCATCAAAAATTCATTATAACAAGTCAATAAACTTAAGGTATTGTAAACTAAAGCAAGATTACAATTAACTCAAAATGATAACTCTTCTCAAACAATTCATGAATTAAAGCAATTTCTATGAATTCTTCAAGTTACTACCACACTTAAATTAGATAAAGCAATCTAATTCAATAGTATTTGAGCAACCAATTAGAGACTTATTTCCAACTAAGCATACCAATTAACCAAACTCAATTCATATGCAAAAACAAAGAGATTATCAAAGATGATTGTATTAACAAGAGAAGACTTACAATCCAAATGCAAAAGAGGATACTAACTTTCCTCAAGTTGAAATCCTTAGCCAACAATGGCCATGTTCAACAAAAGCATGAAGAACAAAGCTTAATAATTCTCCCACTCACAAAATCTCAGCAGAATGTTTTTTATGATATGTCAAAAAACTTGTCTTCCACTACTACAATACATCCCCTTTATATTAATTTTCAAAAACTAATTTATCTAAGAGGAAAATATATAAAATCATTGCTCTGAAATGCACCGTGCTTCATCATCCTTGCTGCTTCTTTTATCCAATAATATTCTCCCAAAGTGTATGCAAGTTCCAAACCGAATCAGCATGGGCATCTCAGGTCGCGGACCGCGACCTAGCTCGCGAGCCGCGAGTAACTGTTGTTTTGTTTTCTGTTTTAATTCTTACCTTCTTCTTTGATTTCAATACTAAAGATATTAAAACTAATAATAATAATAATAATAATAATAATAATAATAATAATAATAATAATAATAATAATAATAATAATCATAATAATAATAATAATAATACTAATAACAATAATAATAATAATAATAATAATAATAATAATAATAATAATAATAATAATAATAATAATAATAATAATAATAATAATAATAATAATAATAAAGATAAT
Source organism: Amaranthus tricolor (assembly GCF_026212465.1). Classification (NCBI taxonomy): domain Eukaryota; kingdom Viridiplantae; phylum Streptophyta; class Magnoliopsida; order Caryophyllales; family Amaranthaceae; genus Amaranthus; species Amaranthus tricolor. The sequence continues at coordinate 21,866,170 of NC_080060.1, read as the reverse complement.
ACTAATAATATTTAAATAATAAAAATAATAATTAATTATACTAATAATAATATTAATGATAATAAAAGTGGAAGTTGAAAATATTTAACTAATAAAACTTATAAAAAGGAAATAAAAGATAATAAAATAATATAAAATCAAAGCTCTATCAAGCTACTAATGATTCTTTGTGCAAGGAATTTTCTGAGATTATGTGCAAGGAATTCAAAATGAGCATGATGGGAGACTTAACATTTTTTCTTAGACTACAAATAAAGCAAAAGAAAGATGGCATATTTATTTGTTAAAGTAAATATGTTAGAGATTTGCTAAAGAAGTACAATATGGATCAATGCAAAGTTGCTAATACACCAATGAGTGCAACACTAAGTCTAGACCAAGATATAAATGGTAAGAGTGTTGATCAAAAGACTTATAGAGGTATGATTGGTTCTTTATTGTATTTAACTGCTAGTCGTCCTGATATTATGTTTAGTGTTTTCTTATGCGCTCATTTTCAAGCTAACCCAAAAGAATCTCACTTAACCGCAGTTAAGAGAATCTTTAGATATTTGCATGGGACTAAAGACTTCAGTCTATGATACCCTAGTTGTGGAAATTTTAATTTGATTGGTTTTTCAGATGCGGATTATACATGCTATAAGGTTGATAGAAAAAGCACTTCAGGATCATGTCAATTCTTGGGAAATTCATTAATCTCATGGTATTCTAAAAAGCAAAACTCAGTTGCTTTATCCACAGCTGAAGCTGAATACATAGCTGCAGATGCGTGCTGTTCTCAAATCTTGTGGATTACACAACAACTTTGAGATCTTGGAATTGATCTCAAAGGTATTCCAATAAAGTGTGATAATACTAGCTAGTGCAAATTGTATTACTAAGAATCCAGTACAACACTAACGTACAAAACACACTGAGGTTCGTCACCATTTTATAAGAGATCACGATGAAAAAGGTCATATCTCTCTATCGTTTATATCTACAGAAAATCAGTTAGGGGACATATTTACAAATCCTTTAATTCATGATAGGTTTGCTTATATACGTATGGAACTTGGCATGCTAAATGATGTTGCATGAATTAAGGGGGAGTAATGACATAAAAGTATAATAGTTTAATAGTAAACGTTAATTATTACTTAATACCAAGTATGTATTAAGGGGGAGCAATACATATTATTTACATATTTTGATTGTGATTATATATGTGTGTTTATGCATGTGTTTGAGAATTAAAAATTTAATTTCAATTTCTTAAAAATTTTTTGTTTTACATAAATATACAAAATGGGATTTATAATTAATTACCTTTAATCAATAAAGGATATTTAATTATTTTGAAACAAAATTGTTTGTTTGGTACACATTTTGAACGTTAACCATGCAATAAAATCCTTGTTCATGAGTTTGGTTCTAATCAAGTTAGTCTTTAATTGAATTCATGATTACACTCCCAAATCACACACCCCTTCATGTCATTTCACTAACCGGTCAAGCTACACTCATTATGCATTTTCCCTTTGTGTCAAATCATTATTAATGAAGTACAAATGCATTGTTCTATACTCCTTTTCTAGTGAGTGAAACGCATTCTTTGTTCCCTCACCTCTTCTGTTTCTTTTTACACTCTCACACATTTCTTTCACCTTTCCTTTTCAAGCTTTCAAAAACTATTTCCATTGCCCCAAAAAGAAAGATGAACCGACCAACCGTTGAAGAAACCACTTCCCCTGGTAAAACCAAATCTTCCAAGAAAAGAAAGACTAGGTCCAGGAAGTAATTGTATTTGTTGTTGGTTGATAAACAATTTTTTTAAACTTTCGGAAACAATATTTTCTTGTTTTGATTAACAATCCCAACATTTTACTCCTTGTTTACTTTTTGATGAAAGTCAAAAAGGGGGAGAATTATCATGTAAATTAATGTTTATCTTTGCTTTGCACGCTGAATATTAGTTCATACTAGTTGATGCATGATGCATATTGCATATTGCTTGATTGATTATGTTTTATTGCTGAACATGTTGCTTTCATTTTCTGTTTTCATGATCTAGTAGTTTATATCATTATAATTACTGATTATTGTTCATGGTGATATGTTCTTAGTTGCTGATTATTGTTCACGTTCATGATGATTAATAATCATGTTTTTGATGTTAAAATATTGATATGATGATATGATGTTACAATTTAATATTGATTATTAAATTTGCATGAATTGCGATTAGTTATTCGTTTACTTGTGATAATAGTATATCTTATTAATAATTTTATTATCCATGTATGAAATCTTTTTAGTTTGTGATAATGAGATGAATGAAAATTTATTGGTTTATACTATTCTGTTTTATACTATTATTTTGCTTTGAAACTATTTTCAAAGTCTTGAAAACATTCTGTTTGTGGATATCTTGTTATTCTTATCTATTTTTTTTAAGTCATGTTAACTTAGTAATATGATTTAGGAAAATATGGTTTTGACTTTCATCAAGGGGGAGATTGAATACTCAACTCTCTTAAATGATGATAATTCAAAACACATATTGATTAAACAATTAAATTAAGTAATTACATATAGTTGTTTAAGTCAGTCTAAAATCATATTGGATATAAATTTAAAAACTGATATATATGTTTAAGTCCGAATTATTGGAATATGCTTAAATAACTTAAGCTTATCTTAAGGTTAAATTTATAAGTCTTGAAATAAGTTTCAATGTTTTGAAAGTGATTATGCTTATAATAAGGTTAGTTTCGTAATTATAACTTTGAAATATTTTAATAGGTCAAGGTTTATTAAAATTAACTTTTAAATATTTCAATAGGTCAAGGTTCATTAAAATTAACTTTGAAATATTTTAATAGGTTAAAGTATTGAAAGTAAGTTTGAATATATTATACGATTTATTATTAACGTTTGAATATTTGAATTTGAATTTGAATACGTGCTTAAAATAGTTAAATGATTAATTATGCATAGTACAAGCTAAACACATTTTATTATTATTAGTACACGTTAAGATTTGAATTTAAAATATATTGTTAAGCTAATTAAATAGTTTCCTATACATTAGGTGATATTTTAAATCTATTCTAAAAATAGGAAATTGCGATTTGAATTAATGCTTAAAATAGACATAGTTTTGAATATTATTCTACACGTTATTTTATCTGGTTTTTGTTGAGTTTTCAATACCTTGTATGAGCTCAAACGTGGCAGCACAACATTGGTTATTAAAAACAAAAAAACAGCACCCAATGACGAAAATAGATGAGCTGTCAGTGCAACGTCAGTTTGAAATAAAGCTCAAGGTCTTGAAGATTGGCACAGGATATCCAGATCAACAAAATTAACGGACGGAGTTTTCTTGCTCTACAAGGAGATGTTGAGGCGTAATATCTATATATAGAAGGCTTCATTTCAGAATTAAGGATACAATTTGATACACCTCTTCTAATAATTTTCTCTTGTAATAAGACCTAATATTCTCTAAGTATTCAAAGAGTTGTAATTCTTAGTTCATCTAGCTCTTACAATTTGTGATAGGCTTAAGTGTTAAAAAGAGTTAGATCATTTCATAGTTTAATACGCCTAACTTAGAATAGTTTTCAAAGTGTTCGACTTGTCATCTCTATTGAGAGATTGGGATTTGCTTTTATTAAGGGACTTGTAATACGGTTCTTCAAGGGGAAGAACGTGGTGTGAGGAGATAGTGAGATCTTCTTGTTTGTATTAAAGTCATTAATAAAAGGCGTTGAAATCCTACGGGTTGAAAGAGAACCCATAGGAGAGGAATAGGTTATTTAGAACCGAACCTCGTTAACATATCGTGGGTTATTCTTTAAGTTTATTTTCCGCACATACGTTATTGTTTTACGAATTGACTCAAAACTGTCCCAGAAAACAGTTTTGAAAGACTCCTCAATCTCTTGAGATAAGCTTCCAGACAAAAATTTTAAACGCCTACACTCTCTATTCACCCCCTCCGCTAGAGAGTATTCGATCTCCTATAAACCTTTAGGAGCCATGCGTACGAGACCTTAAAAATTGGTCCCCTTCCTAGCGCCAAGTCGATCGTGAGATAGATCTTCTGTTGAGGTGGCATACCGTAATATCGTTAGGGTTTACTTTTTCTCCTCCTGACAAATGTGACATCAGTACAAGGGATGTCCTTGTCTTACCAGTCCTTGTAACCTTAAGGGTTACACAGGTTCGATCTACGCCCCTTAGAATACTTCCTATACCTAACGTCCTCCCCGAGCGACCCTTTCAACAACATCCTTTTCTCTCTACATTCAATATAATACTTATATCTTCCTAATCAATTCATTTCCAAAATTACGTCTAAACCTTCCATATCTAATACATATAGATCACTAGAGAAAACAATTCTTCCAATTTTCAGGAGTATGTCCTTATACAACCTATCACAACAATACAATTTTCCTTATGGGACACCTATAATATAAGACACTTTTTCAAACGTCCTTCAATCCTTCCATACCACTTCTAGCAAGAAATGAACACGTGGCATCTGAATCAAACAATACATTAACAAATATAACATGGATGTTGAACGAACCTGCAATCACATTCGCCAGTTGGTCAACCTCCCTTGAGCTGACCGCAGATACTCTCCTACCAACCGATTGAACATTCATTCCACCTCTATGGTTCCTGACACACTGTGTTCCTGCATTATCAATCCTATTTCCTTCAACTCGGCCTTGTCCCCCGTTAAACTAGCGTTGGAACCTATGTTTGTTACTATCATAATTACCTTCCTTAGTTTGATGGTTTTCTTGCGTTGCATTGATATTCTGAATGACCATCTCCTTTCTTTCCTCGGTAACAATTATTTTCTTCTTCTCCTTTTCCCTCCTCATAATATTTCTTATTTGAGCCGCACGCTTGTACATTTTCTCTAATGTCTCACAGCGATCACTTTTGATATGCTTTTGTATATCGAAAGATAATCCCAACTCAAAATGTTGCATCTTCTTTTCCTCAAAAGGCATGTCATTACAATAGTACTTGATATATTCCATGAATTTATGGTAGTATTCATCTACAATAAAACCACCCATCTCAAACCGAGAAAACTCGTTCGGCTTATCTTTTCTTACATTTAATGGATAAAACTTTTCTCACATATCCCTTTTAAATGAATCCCAACCAAAGATATCCTCAGATCGATCCAGCAATCCTGCCTTACTATTCGCCCACTAGTAGTCAGCCTCCCTTGTCAAATAAAACGCGGCTTGGTTTACCTTTAACTCATTCAGACAGTCTACTACGTGAAAGAGTTTATCAAACTTCCTCAACAAGTTTTCAAGCTCTGACAGCTTTCCTTTACCATCGAACGACGACGTCTTATTATGACTGATCCTCTTACACTCATGTTAGAGGCTTGCTTAGATATCGTTCTAACGTGCGGTGTGCTAGCTTCCCATAATGCTTCGGATATCGTTTCTCACTAATCTTTTCCTTGAAATAGGAGGCATATATAGTTCTTCACATAATAAAGGGCACTATAAGCATACTTCTTAGGATCTAGGTTGAGGTATAAAGCTATCATTTTTTTTACTATAATTTAAACATTGTAACACTGGAGAGGGAATAAACAAAATATTGGCTCAAACCTCAAAACATACAAAACTTTGCTCAATGTATAAGATTCACTACATTTGAGATAAAACAATAAAATATCACTTCTGTATTAAATTTCCACATGTTTTTATCATACAGTTTGCTTACATAAAAAAATAAATATAAAAGAAATTTTTTAAATTATTCTAGCTACCTGAAAGCTTACATTATCACATAATCAAAAGAGAAAGAAAATAACAAAATGTACTAAGTAAAATAACTAGTGGTTCGCATCTCTAGTGTCAAGATGCTCTTGATAATCTAATAGTAGGAAATCCTCATCATCCTCATCTCCTCCCGAATCACTGCTTGAATCTGAAGTTGCTTCCCTCATCTCACTGCTTTCATCTTCAAACTCTTAATCGGTTGGTGGTGCTTCCTCCGGTCCTCTTTGGGGTCCTCTTTAGGATCCTCTTTGGGATCCTCATCGTTAGACCAACCCTTACCAGATTCATTTGCGTACTCATACATGTCATGGTCGAATTCCCAATTCTCACTTCCCCTTCTTCACTTGAAACCTCTATGACGTAGGAGACTCTTACTCTGCCTCCCACATCTCAATGTCACTTTTAGGCTCTGACATCTATTCCCAAACACCTCTCGGACTACTATTCATGGGCACAGGATCTTCTTCATCTTCCATCTCCTCTTCCTCATTAGGGAAATCTGGATTTTGGGTCAACAGGTCAACTGGATTACTTAATGAGGGCTTAGGTACGAATTCCTCCTTTAATGGTTTCGGAGCTAACTTTGGCTCCTCAGGTACTAAAGGTTCTTCCTCTTCCAAAGGTTCCTCAATATCTTGGTCGGGCGGGCGCATCTCACAATTCAGGGTTCCCTCTAACTGGTCCACTCCACTAGGCTCCCCTCGTAACATTACAGTCACCGCCCTATTTGATGAAAGACGCTTAAGCTTATTCAGGTAAGACTCTAGATCGTTACACAACTTATCCACTTTAGCTTGGATCATCTTCATTTGTTCCCTAAATTCAAAGAGACTCTCGTCATCCCTTATCTTCCATAGCTCTCGGTTTGAAACTTCTCTCCAAATAGGCATAGGGTCAAAATTCAGTCTCTCTATCTCTCCTCATATGGGGTTACGGGGTTCAACACGTGCTTTTCCTTTGTCCGTATTCTATGATTTACAATTAAACAATACTTATAATCACATATAAAACTTTAAACAAACAATTAAACAGTTAACCAATTAATAGCCTTATCGGCCTACTACATAAAGCATACAACACAAGACCACATTGAATAATTCCATCCCTAGTGATCTATCTTCATATCTCTACTAAGGTCAATATATATTTATTTATCAATTTAAAAACGTTGGCTCTGATACCAATTGGAATAGTTCAAGTTTAAGTGAACTAGATATTCACATGTAAATATGAACTTCGAGTTACATGTCGAACATTAAGTCAAACCGAATCCTAGGACCGACGACGTTCTAATGACAAAGAAATATATAAATGACAACAATAATAAATAAATCAGCAGAAGTCTTTAAGTTTTAGAACTTGAGGAACCTTCTAACCTTATTAAAACCAATAACGTCTAAGATACAAAAGTACTTACGGAAGAATACAAAATTAAAGTCCTTAAAATATAAAACTCATAATAAAATATAATGGATTGGATTGCTTAGTTACAGGTTCTAGTGTCCACTTCCCTCTTCTAAACCCACCTGCAATCAATTTACTAGTTGTCGAATGACAACATCATTACACGTTCAAAAGAACATAAACCAGCACATGTTAGAGACTTCATACAAAACATTTTATACGTTACGTGTAAGCAATGAGTTCATCCTAGTATTCAAAGGCTCTAATAATTTTTTATGTCATATTGGACTTTTCAATCTCTAACTCATGTCGTTGCCCGTTACAACTCGGGTTGACAGAGCGCTATCAAAGTTTGGTGGAATACACATGGTAGAGCTAATCCTAAGGCAACCATCTAACCAAGACGTTGCCCAAACACTCCACGGGATTATCAAGGTAAAGGATATTCAAACCCCCACGGTGACCGTAATGATCAACGCTGCCACGGGCACGAAAACAATAATTATAATCTCAACCCCGTATGGGTACCCAATTCCACTATAACAAACCAAGAATGTGATAACTACTAAACATCCTCAAATTCCAAGTTAAACTCTTTGTAAATTATTCGGGATGCCTAAACCTTAAGTGATATACAACATCACATCATAGAATGAATAAATTACTTTACAAAACCAATTACAAAAGTATGGTCTAAGCGTGTACCTTGACAGCACAATCACAATCCAATATTAATCAATACACGTACATAACTTAACCTCTTATGAATCGAGGTCCTACACACAAACACACACACACACAAACATCACTTATTAGTACGTGTTCACACATCTAATGCACTCCTTAATTCCAAAAACACCCAGTAACTTTACAGCCCATTTTTAGACAGTTTAAAATTTCCAAACAGAAAATCCAACTTCACCACTATGTCTGAAAGGCATCAATTACCTTAGGTACAAAATTTAATAATTTATAACGTCCGTTAATATTTTTAATGAATTTTAACGTTTAAGGGATTTTTAATTCAATCGGAAGTGAAACGAAACGCACCCTAACCATGAAGGCTTGAGGCGCGGTTCTCAAGACAAAATATTTCTGTCTGAAATTTAATTATTTTTAATTGTTTCCATTAATCTCATTCCTTAATTCAATGGATTTCAATCACAATGCAAAAACAGTAACACAACAACACACATTATCATTCTTTAATCAAAATAATTAAATAAACCAAAGTTATAAATAATTTCATATGTACAAAATATTCATACATATATCGATACAAATTTCATTATCATATACAATCATGAACCGAAATATAAACATACTTTTAAATAACATGTTTACATCACTAATCCATTTCTTTCTATGTATATCAAATAAAAATATGAACATAATTCTTCTACCAAATTCAAATTTTGTTATAGAATTATAAATCATGAATGCTATATCAAATAAAAGTAGGCATATATTTCTTCTAATAAATTGAAATTTTGTTAAAGAATTATATATTCATGAAAACTACACCAAAAAAAAGTATGAACATAATTCTTCTAACAAATTGAAATTTTGTTAAAGAATTATGAATTCATGAAATCTATATCAAATAAAAGTATAAATATAATTCTTGTAACAAATTAAAATTTGTTAAAGAATTATAATTCATGGAAATAATATCAAATAAAGGTATGAACATAATTTTCCTATCAAATTGAAATTTGTTAAATAAATTATGAATTCATGAAATTTATTTTAAATAATATATGAACATGATTCTTTTAACATGTTAAACTTTTGCTACATGAATCATAAAGACTTATAAATTAAGGATCAAAGGCTTTGCCTTAGAAACTCAAACACCCAACACCACACTTTGAATTTTTTTTTTTTTTTCTTTTTCTCTCTTTTCTCTCTTAGTGGGTTTATTTAATTATTTTGATTAAAGGGTGAACTCCTCTACATGCCCTTTACAACCCGCCAAACCCTTCATTTTTCCTATTTTTTTAATTTTATTAATTGTTAATAAGACACAACAATCGTTAAGTGATAAACTTGTTATGCGACGAAACACACTCATAACCAAACTTAAACGATGACGAATTAAAATGTACGTACTTTTATATTTTAAATCGACTAAATATATACTCTCTCCTATTCACAATAAGTCTCCCGTTTACTTTTTGGACACTATTCATCTCTTACTCTTAATTTGTATTTTATTATTAATCTATAAGTTAAAATATAGTCAAGTGGGCTCTTGTTTGATTCATCTTAATACAACAATGATTCATATCAGCTTTCCATAATTTTTTTATTTTGCACAATTAGAGATATTAAAAATTGAATAAGTGTATTGGATAGAGTACATAAAACAAATAGAACACTTGTGGTTAATAGGAGGGAGTATTAAATAATTATTTATATAAATAGTATTTTAGAATGGTGTTACAAGGTTGCACTAACGTCGGCCGAAATTACTTGACTTTGTTAGAGACTAAAATAGCAGGTTAGGGCGAGATTATCAAGGAAGAGCTTCTCGACTGATCTGTGACTGATATCGTAGAGATTACAATAACTTCGGTTGAGATTACTTGACTTCGGTAGAGATTACAATAGCTGCAGGCGACATTATCAAAGAAGAGCTTATGAATTGATCTAAATTACACTAACTTCAATAGAGATTACTTTAGCTTGGACTGAGATTACCTTCAGGCCCCTTTCTCCGCTCGTATTCAGCTCAACTCTTGGGCTATCATATAAATAACTCTTCTTTGAGGTTTTTGGGAGACTTTACATTAGGAACCCTAATTTAGTTCATGCTTTTGTTCATCTTCCTTAATCCTTCCATAATCTTTCTTTAATCCTTTAATTAATTGTTATTCTTATTATTAATTTCAATCATTTCTCTTTGTTAAACCCTAGTTTTGTCAATTAGAATCCTTCTATTACACTTTTATTATATTGCTTCCATCATTCTCCATTAGAACTCCATTGTTTAAGGTATTATTGTTTCTTAATCTTTCGATTGTGTCTTTTATCATGAGTATTGTTGTTTTGTTTAATTCAATTGCTTCTATGTATTTAAATAGTGAGTAATTTTCTTTCTAGGGCTAGGTATGAACCCTAATATGCATATGGAATAGATTCTTGGGGAATTTGTTGGTCTTTGTTATCTAGGGATGATTGAATATGTTATAATCCAGTTAAGTTAAAGTCTTTTAGCTTTTCATGTTCCAAAAAATGCAACTTAAGGTAGATAATTAATTAGTCTTAATAGAAAAATAAGTTAAAATCTTTTTATGGCCATTTAAAACCACGAAAGTTGAGAATTTGTTTTTAATTTGTCTTGTTAAAGGTTGAATTATTCAAAGTTACAAAAGTTAAGATTTAGATATAACGTTATTCAATCCGCGATTAGTCGATTAGCATTCCGTAAAGGAATAATTAACTCTTCTACTTAAAACCTAAATAACATAACCAACACTAAACTTAATTGTCTAATTCTATACATGTTAGTGAGGATTTCCATTGCTCTAGGCCTTTTTCTTATTGAATCAAGTTATTTATATATCATTGTAAACTTAGTTTAGTTCAAACTCATTGATATTTAGTTGTTTGATAGCAATTAGTTGACTGAATTACTCTAGAAACATAGCCTCCTTGTGATTCGACCTGTAATCGTTCTACAACATCTGTGTGCTTGGAGTTATTGAAATAAAACCCTAACACGGTGTAAAGCGATCTCTTTTAAGTATATTTCATATTAGGCATGACCGTTGAACTGTTGTTTTCTTAAATCTTTTTGGCGCGCTTCTCAAATCTTTTACTCAAAAACTTTGGCAAGAATGTGAAATTTCACTTTTTGCCCTTTATCGTAATTTGTCTTGAGTATGTACGAAACTTGTTGAATATGTCATTACACATGTAAGGTGGATCCCTTTTAAGTATCTGCCATTTGGAGATTCAGCTGACACTTGGTTGCGGCTTGCAACTTACTTTTCATTTTCCCGCCTTAACATCTATTTTTTATGAAACCGATTTCAAATTTTCATTCATCTTGACCGTTCATTGTCTGACCCACTTCAGACGAGGCATTTATTGAGAAATCTATAAATACCCATTGGAGTTCACACTTGAAAACTTTCATAATTCTAGTAATTCTTCTCTCTCTTTAAGAACTTTTGCGATTTTCTTGCCATTTATGTGCTTTAGTCTTGCTTAATTTTTCTTCAAACTGTGATACTAGCTAGACTTTAGATTTTAATCATGGGTAGAAAGAAACCTGCTTGTATTGTTGGCTTGAGCGGCGACTTTCACTTGAACAAGAAAGATAGTGTTGTTCATTTACCGTTTCCTTCTGCAAACAGGGTTGCCGATTCAGAGGTGGTAACTTATGGATGGGTGCGGGCCGATTAGGATTATGTTTTTTGGGATTATGAATTCCCGCCTACTGCTTCTTCAGATTTAACTACTAAAGAAGGTAAAGCATATACTTCTCTACCAGTGGAAGAGGGTGGGGGAAAACTCCCTCTGTCTCTCATTTTTGAGACATTACAAACAATGGTGGATGGACATCTCTAGTTTGTGGTTAAAGACAAGTTTCGTCTCTCTAGAAACAAGGATATTGGTGTCGCTTAGGCGATCCTAGAATGCAAGCCTGCGATGTGATCGGTTCTTTGACTTGGCCCACCAATGTATATATCCATGTCAACATATACCATTTCATTTTTATGTGTTAGGTTTCCTATGCATTGGTTCTTGTAGAAGGTTTTGTGCTTCTACTATCTATCTTTTAACCCGTTGATGCCCCAGAAAATTAAGAAGGTCATCTCCTTCATTTGGCACTATGAGTACATAGGGTACCCCCCAACCTCAAGTCTGTTCAAGAGCCGTATTTAGGATACAACATGGGTCCAACAAGCCTTACTATTCAGCCAGGTTGTCAAGCATGCAAGCGTTGTACTCGCTTAACTTTCTGATCTCAGGGATTACTATGACATGATAGTGTGGGTGAGGGTGCCTTGGACTAAAAATCACCCATTCAAGTATAATCCACCAGTCCACTAGTATGTCCTAAAACTACATCCATCCTTATTAATGGATGAGATTTCTTGTCTCTCCCACCTGGAGAGGTTACTCCACTTTCATAGGTAGAGTGAAGTCTAGACTGAGGAAGAGTATCCCTATAAATGGTTATGCCATGATGTAGTCCTGCGCAAAGAAGATGTGGTTTCTTTAGTAAGCATGTCTACCTTCCTCACCTTAGGTATTCTTTTTTCTCTTAAATTCAGTTTATTTGATGTCTATGTTGTATCTTCCTCATATTGTCTTCTTGTGCCAACATGAGTTTTTTCTTCCAGTAGAGCTATTTGACTAGGCGCATTACACCAACTGGGTATAACACCCTCAGGTGGTTACTTCCCTCTTAGGGCTCCTGAATGTCCCGAAAACTTTGAGAGGATGTTCTTCGATAACTAGATTTAAGAACAGATCTTAAAAGCGCCTGCTAAGGTGAAGGTAACAGATTTTAAGCAGCGTCTGTCTTCTGAGTATTATATGGACCCATTGATGAGTAAAGAGGTAATTAACGCCTTTTTTGTTGACAAGGTGGTCCAACATGGAAACTATCGTATGATTCTTGGAGTGGGTAGGGTCCCGCACTTCGGGAATAAGTATAATGATGTGCCTGCCTGGGTGCATCCCAAATGTGACTTATTGACTAGTGAGCTCTTCACAGAACGTGAAAAGGATGGGATCCGGGCCTCTAGGGGTAAGGTACCCTCCAGTGCCAGGAAACCAATCGCTTCTGTCAAACCAAGAAGGTCAACGAAAGGGACTCCAAGCCTGTGGTTTTAGCTCACCTAAGTGCTGCCTCTTTCGAGGGTCTTTAAGTTGATCACTGCACATAGAAGGAACCGTAAGGACACTCATCATCCTTTTGTGGCAGCCTCTCTTCCTGCTGCTGAACCCATCAGGGAGCGTATGATCAAGCAGAAATGTCTTAAGCCTTTTCCAATTTTATTGGACTTCTCCTAAAGATAAGGATATCCCAAGAGATCCCGCCATTTCTGTTGCCCCTATCTCCTTTTAGTGCCTTGCTCTCATGTGGTGGAGCCGTGGAGTCTTATCTTCTCTCAACAGACAGGCCTAAAGCAGGTGCAAAGTACTTATATTGGGGGTGACCTCGTTTTCTTTTTATCACTATATTTTTTTGTTTTGTGTCTAATATTCTTCTGTTTGTTGCAGAAGTAGTCGACAGGGCGGTGCTCCTTGAGTGCCTGAATCTCTTTAGGAGAGGATGGATAGGGAAGAGTATGCCCAGGAGATCAATGCTGCCCTGGCTGACTCTCCTGCAGAGGTAGATGATCTAGGCAAGTGCTCTTTCCTAGGAAACGAATTCAAAACTTTGATTCGTTCCGTGGTTTATCTAATAAAGAAGAGGTTATCAGTGCGGGTGACACTAATAAACATTTAACTTTGAGACTTTTATCCTGCTTATCTCAATGATTGTAGATGATACCCCCCTAAAGAGGGTTGAGTCAATTGTTGCTCTCAAGCCCCAAGTCACGCCAATTAAAGTAGTGAGCAGGAAGCAATAAAAAGAATCTTCTTGTGGTTTGGATTGCCCAATTTCTAAGTCATCGCGATCGATTAAGAAGAAGGCTAAGAATGTTAACCCTGCTACCTTGCCTTGGGCTCAGGGAGTGAAGCCTGTTCCAGCTTCTGCTCCCCCTAACCCTGGTAAACAATTGATTTCTTTCAATACTTTGCTACTCCGACTTCTTTTCATTTTATCATTCTCTTTAACTTGCTTTACTTTTCATTCTTCTCAGAGAAGATGTTCATGGACTCTAGACGTCAGCTTGGTGTCTCATCCGAGAGACGAATTGAAACAGCCTAAACCAACGTAAACAGTGTAATAATACTGTTTACAAAGCACAACGGAAAACTTACAGAAATCTAGGCTGAATCCGACCTGTGGCTCGAAAACCACAGCAAACCAATATCAGAGTATTTTAAAAAAAAAACTTTACATTACTTTAATACAATTAATTACAAACCATTTATTAGCTAAGTTTATACATTACAAAATATTTAAATTCTTTTAATTTTATAACACATGATTTGTCAAAATATCATTATAAGTTAACTTTCCAAAAACGATGTCCTCGCTATCGCGGCACATGACACATAAAGAAGTAGCACATCCATCCGCACTAAAGTTGGCAGCCTGAAAGTAGATCTATCTCCCGTAAGGGATAGGCCCCATCAAAGACTGTCTACAATTGAACTGTTGAGTACTCCAACAAACTATTATATTTATATACAAGTCATTAACAAACATTTCTAATTAAATTCCTTTGCCCATTTGGTAATTCTTTATAAAAACATTAATTTATCAAAACCCAAACTCTTTTAAAAGACCGTTTGGTATAGACATAAATACGAGTAAGAATCTTTAGTTCATAGTGAATTAAGATGCGACTATAACTTTACAAGTTATAGCGAAATCAAAGTACGGCTACTACTATTTAAGTCAATAACGAAACAATACGGCAAATGAGACATGCTTTCATTGCCAAATAAACAAAACTGTATATACCAAACGTATTTATTCAAAACTCATATTAAAACAATAAGATAACAATATTTTAAAATGTGGGAATATAATGGACCGTCAGGAAGTAGGCTTAATTTAAATCCTGAGAACACGAGTGATCGTCATTACCAAAAATATGGCTCTTGCAAGAACGAAACAGGATCGGGAGCTTGAGATCGATCCGAATAACCATTACGTATTATCAAGCTAGAGGATTTCACAATAATAGGATACAAATATCTGTTAACAATTCCCAAAAACGGACATTTTTCAATGTCGAGTATTTTATGATAAAACAAAACAATAAGTAACTTGATTTTCTTTTAAATCAGCAATCATTACTTAAAATACCAATCAATTCATCCTTAACCATCTACATGTATGAACTTGATTTATTGTTAATTGACTTTAACTAATTTTACACAAATCTTAAATCCCAATAGCCAAATAGATTTAGACAGAACTTGCTCAAATAAACTGAACTTTACTCTCAACTTTGAACATGAATCAACAACCATTTAAGAACTTAAAACTACTTTAAAACATTCAATTTATGCTTAAATAGATTAGTTTGTGAATTACCTTTGAGCAAATTCTTCTCAACACTTTGTAATCCACCCAAAATCAAAGATTTACTTTACTAATTCAACAAAAAAGAGCTTCTACCAAAAGAACATAACAATTATACATATAAATGTCAAATTAATGGTTCTATTAACCTTTAAATCAACATACACATAAAAGGAGGAAGATGAATATGAACTCACTATTATCAAAAGAGAATGGAGATGAGGATCTACTTGATTTCTTAAATCCCAGAATTCTCTAATTTCCAAAACAATCCAATTTGCTTCCACTTGCTCAAGAAATCAGATTATTCAAGAAGATTAGATTGAATTTCTTCAAACCCTAGCTATAGGGGATGTCTAATATGATGAGATTCTATTTTAATTCATTATGTTCATGTACTTGTGAGGTAAAAGTAAACAAATTTTCAAATTTTAGGCTGATTTTACGTTTTAGAAGTGGTATAAGAATTTTTTTTTTTTCTTTTTCAGAATCTTAGTTTGAGATGATAAGAAGAAGATGGTTATGGGCTTTTAGAAGTTTATACAGATTCATTACTTAAGGGAGGGGTTTTAGCTTTGGTGAATCATGTCATAAGATAATGAGTCATAAATCGTAGGTGTATGTGTCAAGTTAAAAAGAAAATAATAAAAAAAATGATGTAGCGTCCTACTCATACTCATCAAAGTATCAGGTGTATAATATACTCATATTTTTCCTCGTATAGTTTATTTTGTCCCCAAAAATAATAAAACTGATATCTAAAATTCGTAGTAAATTTTTACTTTTCAAATGACAAACTCATTTTACTTATTAAAATAATAATTTTTTAACGAAGTCGTTTTTATAACTGTTTCATTCTCTCCTATTTAAGAAATTTCGTCCCCGAAATTTACATACCTTTAAAATAAATGTGGATATCGGCTTCTTATGTCAGATTCCTTTTCCTAAGTCGCTTCCTCTTCCCCATGGTTAGTCCATAGTACTTTCACCAAGGGTATCGACTTTTTTCTCAACTCCTTAACCCGATAATCAATGACCCTTAACGGTTTCTCTTCATAACTTAAAGTCTCATCAACTTGCAGTGGTTCGTAGCTTAAAATGTGAGATGGATCGTGCACATACTTGCGCAGCTGAGACACATGGAGCACATCATGTACTCGATCCAACTCTGGTGGTAGTGCTAACTCATATGCTACCTCACCAACCCTTCGCCAAGATTTCAAATGGCCCTATGAATTTTGGACTTAGTTTTCCCTTTCACTCCAAAGCGTTTTACACCCTTCATTAGAGAGATTTTCAAGAAAACTTTCTGACCGACTTCGAATTCCAGCTTTCTCCTTCGATTATCATTATAGCTCTTCTAACGATCTTGAGCTCTCTTCATCAAACCCCGAATGACTTTTACTTGATCCACTGTTTCTTGAATCAAATCCAGCCCAGTAGGAACATTAGTATCCAGATATTCCCAACACAAAGGAGTTCAACACTTACGCCCATACAAGGCTTCATACGGCGCCATCTTTATACTTGAATGAAAACTATTATTGTGAGAAAATTTCACCAACGCTAGTCTTGATTCCCAATCAGATCCGAACTCCAGCACACATGATCTTAACAAATCTTCTAGTGTCTGAATAGTCCTTTCAGTCTGGCCATTAGTAGCCGGATGAAATGCAGTACTCAAACTCAGTTTCGTCCCAAATGCCTCTTGTAACTCTTTTACATAGATTTCTGCGAATTGCTTCACTAACCAGGTTGTTTTCATAGCAATAAATGGACTCTTCTTTGTCAAACGATCAACAATTAGCCAGATGGAGTCATTACCTCTCCTCGACCTTGGTAAATCAACCACGAAATCCATTGAAATGGAATCCCATTTCCAATCGGGCACCTCTAGGGGTTGAGTCAACCCAGCTCGTTTTCTTCTTTCAGATTTAACCTTCTGGCACACTAAACACTTTGTCACAAATGCAGCTACGTCTTTTTTCAAACCTCTCCACCAAAATCATTTTCTGACTTCACTCATCATCTTATCTCGGCCCGGGTGGACTAAGTAAGAACTTGCATGAGCTTCATGTAGTATTTCATTCCTTAATTCAGCGTCCTCTAGAACACATAGTCTTTTCTTGAACTTCAAACCTTGATTCTCATCATATTGAAATTCAGTAGTCGATCCCTCTTTGACTCTTAATATTAACTTTACTAAGAATGGATCTTCTAGTTGTTTCTCTATAATTCTGTTAAACAAAGTAGATCTCATAGATATCGCATTGATTGTTCCCTGAACTTCTTCTGAAGTCACCAATTCAATACCCATCTTCTGAAGTTCTAACCATAACTCTCTTGGCAAACTTCTCATGGAATTTAGTCCGATATGAGGTCTTCGACTTAAGGCATCTGCAACTTTATTCGCTTTACTAGGATGATAAAGGATCTCGGTTTCATAATCTTTAATAAGCTCAAGCCACCGTCTTCGTCTCATTTTCAGTTCCTTCTGAGTGAATATGTATTTCAGACTTTTATGATCTGTGAAAATCTTATAAGGAGTCCCAAATACATAATGGCGCTATAGTTTTAGAGAAAATACTACAACAGCCAACTCTAAATCATGAACTAAGTAATTCCTCTCATGAATCTTCAATTATCTACTTGCATAAGCTATTACCTTGCCCATCTGCATTAAAACACACCCTAAACCTTCCTTGGAGGCATTACAGAAAATCTCAAATCACTCTTGCTATCTGGTAGGGCTAACACCAGAGTGCTTGTCAACCGTTTCTTCAATTCGAAGAATGTCGCCTCCCATTCAGAAGTCCACTCGAATGTCTTGTCTTTACAAACCAATTGTGTGATTGGTCGAGCTATATTTGCAAAGTTTCCTTCGAACTTTCTATAATAACTCGCTAGACCCATGAAACATCGAACTTCATGCACATTTTTAGGTGTAGGCCACTCTATGATGGCTTTCACCTTTTCTGGGTCAATAGAAATCTTTTCTTTCGAGACCACATGACCCAAAAATGAGACCTAATCAAGCCAAAACTCACATTTGCTGAACTTTGCATACAGTTTCTCTCTTCTGAGCAAGTTCAATACTATCTTTAAGTGCTCTTCATGCTCCTTTTTGCTTCTCGAGTAGATAAGGATGTCGTCTATAATGAAAAACACAAACTTATCGAAAAACTCCTTTAAACATCTCTGCATAAGGTCCATAAACGCCGCAGGTGCATTTGTTAACCCAAATGGCATAACGACAAACTCATAGTGACCATACCAAGTTCTAAGTGCAGTCTTCTGAATATTTGACTCAGCTATTCTTAATTGATGATACTCTGACCTAAGATCGATCTTGGAAAAGACCTTTGCACCTCTCAGATTTAGCCCTTCGAAGAAACTCGAGGCTTTCATTCAATCATTTGCAACGAAATCGAGCGCAAACCTAGATAATTCCATGAATTTGGCCGAGTAATCCAAAACAGACATTTTCTCTTGCGATAGCGTGAGAAATTCACCCTCATTTCTCCTTTGAAGGGAGATAGGATAAAATCTAGTCCTCAATCTTACCAAAAAATCTTCCCAGGTCATCCCAATGTTGTCTCCCTCAGCCTTCATGGTTTTCCACCACATACTTGTGTTGTCCTCCTGCTTCTCTCGTTTCTCTATTATTAGTTTTTTTTTTTGTTTTCTTTTTTCTTAGTTGGTTCTACTTATTTATTTTATTTATAGGCTTTTAATTTATCTTTCCTGTATAGTACTTCTCTTTATCTTTCTCGAGCCGAGGGACTCCTTTGGATGCGCTCTCCTTTATGGGTATGACTTGCCTCCGTCCTTCCCTCCCTAGACCCCGTCCATAGTTTTTCTATGAGTGGGATACACTGGGTAGGATGATGATGATGACAACTTGTGTTGTCCTTAAGATACAATGAGGTGATCTTGACCATCAGACCCATCAGACAATTAACAACCTCTAGAACCTTGTCTATCTGATCAATCCAGTTTTCTAGCTTGACCGGGTCAGATTCTCCATTGTAAAATGGCGGTCTATGCCCTCCAAGCCTTCTGAACAATTCACTCTCTTGGTCCAGTTCACCCCTACGATTTCAATCCTCAAGAATTTTAAGTAACCTTTCATTTGTCGCTTCCAACCTTCTATATTAAGAATCAATACTATGGTCTTCAACCTCAATAGATAATTGTCGACCACGACCTCTAGGCATAGCGTTTATCAATTCACAAAAGAACAAGATAGAAATAACTTACGAATTCTACTCATAACATTTAAACTTTACACTTTATTAACAATGGTTTAGCCTTTTGGGTCAAACTTATATCACTCTTAGATTTTCATCAATCTTCACATACTATATCACATTAATCGAAAGAGAGGGTGGTACATGGAATACATCAGACTTAGACGTTAAAACGACATTCTGGGGATTCATTTATCACATAAAACAGGTAAGCACATTTACATATAATAACCCCATAACTTAACTTAGACTCGATTCTACCGATCTCTCATGTTTTCAAAATTCATCTTTTTATGTTCTTTTAAAATTTTTGGCTATGATACCAATTGAAAAGCCCAAACAAACGTAAACAGTGTAATAATACTGTTTACAAAGCACAACGGAGAACTTATAGAAGTCTGGGCTGAATCCGACCTATGGCTCGATAACCACAGCAAACCAATATCAGAGTATTTAAAAAAAACTTACATAACTTTAATATAATCAATTACAAATCATTTATAAGCTAAGTTTATACATTACAAAATATATAAATTTTTTTAATTTTACAACACAAGATAAGTCAAAATATCATTATAAGTTAACTTTCCAAAATCGATGTCCTCACTATCGTGGCACATGACACATAAAGGAGTAGCACATCCATCCGCACTAAAGTTGGCAACCTGAAGGTGGATCTATCCCCCGTAAGGGATAGGCCCCTTCAAAGACTGTCTACAATTGAATTGTTGAGTACTCCAACAAACTATTATATTTATATACAAGTCATTAACAAACATTTCTAATTAAAGGGCTTTGCCCATTTGGTAATTCTTTATAAAAACATTAATTTATCAAAACCGAAACTCTTTTAAAAGACCGTTTGGTATCGACATATAAATACGAGTAAGAATCTTTAGTTCATAGTGAATTAAGATGCGACTATAACTTTATAAGTTAAAGCGAAATCAAAATACGACTATTACTATTTAAGTCAATAGCGAAACAATACGGCAATTAAGACATGTTTTCATTGCCAAACAAACAAAATTGTATATACCAAACGTATTCTGATTTCTGAACTCATATTAAAACAATAAGATAACAATACTTTAAAACGTGGGAATATAATGGACCATCAGGAAGTAGGCTTGATCTAAATCCTAAGAACACGGGTGATCGTCATCACCGAAAATATGGCTCTTGCAAGGACGAAAGGGGATCGAGAGCTCGAGACTGATCTGAATAACCATTACCTATTATCAAGCTAGAGGATTCACAATACTCCGGATACAAATATCTGTTGCCAATTCCCAAAAACGGACATTTTTCATTGTCGGATATTTTATGATAAAACAAAACAATAATTAAATTGATTTTCTTTTAAATCAACAATCATTACTTAAAATACCAATCAATTCATCCTCAACCATCTAAATGTAAGAACTTGATTTATTATTAATGGACTTTATCTAATTTTACACAAATCTTAAATCCCAATATCCAAGTTATATCAACTAATCAATTCCCAATTAGTTCTTATGTTCCCAAATTTATACTTGAACAAAACACCCATATTAATCAAATAAGAACCATAACTCAACAATACCAATCAATAAAGGAAGAATAATAACCCTAAATTGATCTCAAATACCCAATAAATAACCTTAAACATCCAATTTATTTCATAGTTTCTAATCCATCTTTATAAATTCCATATTAGTACCATATCAGGATACCCTATTAGTATTTTGGTCATAACTTCTTAATACGAACTCGTATAGAGGCTACTCAAGTGGCTACACAATAGTGACTCAGAGCTCTACAATTCATATCTAGACACCAAAACCTAGAAACAATCCAAACTTCCCCGAAAATGGTAAAATAGAAAGCTTATTCTCGATTTTCATGACAGTCTGTTAGTATTTTGGACATAACTCTCTCATAAGAACTCATTTAGGGGCAATTCAAGTGCCTACGTGACCGTAACTTAAAGCCCTACAAACCTCATGTAGGAATTAGAATGCGGAAACGACTCTAATTATCTCAAAAACAGCCAAACAGATTCGGTCAGAACTTGCTCAAATAAACTGAACTTTACTCTCAACTTTGAACATGAATCAACAACCATTTAAGAACTTAAAACTACTTAAAAATATTCAATTTATGCTTAAATAGATTAGTTTGTGAATTACCTTTGAGCAAATTCTTCTCAACACTTTGTAATCCACCCAAAATCAAAGATTTACTTTACTAATTCAACCAAAAAGAGCTTCTAACAAAAGAACATAACAATTATATATATAAATGTCAAATTAATGGTTCTATTAACCTTTAAATCAACATACACATAAAAGGAGGAAGATGAATATGAACTCACTATTATTAAAAGAGGATGGAGATGAGGATCTACTTGATTTCTTAAATCCTAGAATTCTCTAATTTCCAAAACAATCCGATTTGCTTCCACTTGCTCAAGAAATCAGATTATTCAAGAAGATTAGATTGAATTTCTTCAAACCCTAGCTATTGGGGATTTCTAATATGATGAGATTCTATTTTAATTCATTGTGTTCATGTATTTCTGAGGTAAAAGTTAACAAATTTTCAGATTTTAGGCTGATTTTACGTTTTAGAAGTGGTATAAGAATTTTTTTCTTTTTCAGAATCTTAGTTTGAGATGATAAGAAGAAGAAGATGGTTATGGGCTTTTGGAAGTTTATACAGATTCATTACTTAAGGGAGGGGCTTTAGCTTAGGTGAATCATGGAATAAGATAATGAGTCATAAATCGTAGGTGTATGTGTCAAGTTAAAAAAAATAATAATAATAAAAAAATGATGTGGCTTGCTACTCATACTCATCAAAGTATGAACACTCATCTTTTTCGTCGTATAATTTATTTTGTCCCCATTAATAATAAAACTGATGTCTAAAATTCGTAGTAAAATTTTACTTTTAAAATGACACTCATTTTACTTATTAAAATAATAATTTTTTAACGAAGACGTTTTTGTAACTATTTCATGAATGGTCTCAGATGAGCAAGTGGTGGATCTTCTCAGAAATAAATTGGTGAGCTATTTGCCACTGGTGAGGGAGGGAATGTTTCAGGCCCCTAAGTGAAGGAGATAAAATAAGGCCTTAAATAGGTAATCCATTGTTACCCTTTCCTAATAGCTCTATGTTTCATCTTCCCATTAAGACTGTTCTAATTTTACTTCTTCCTTCTTTTTACCCAGGTCGTATATGGGAAAATCGACAGCTTGGGACTCGCTTATTATGAGGAGCAACTCCGTCTTTTGGAGCAATTGAATGAGTCTAGGATTAGGTCCAGGCTCATTCATGATGCTCTAGGGGATAGCGAAGCCCAATACCAGGACTTGAAGTCTAGATTCCCTTAAGTTATTGAAAAGGCTAACACCTTAGAGTGTTCTTAACTTTACTTCATATTTGGAGTTTGCGAGACCCTTTAAGCAAAATATAATCTCATGAGATTTACCCGTCATATAATTGTATGTGACTAGGCCAAAAGCGTTATCGTCCATCCGGCGCTCAATGGCAAAGTATAAGCTCATACCCCCTCCAGCTGATCATATCGGTTCCTGCCTTCGGGAAAAGACCTATTGGGGTACCAATCTAAGGAGAGGCCACCATATTGGGGTTTGCAAGGCCCACAAGGTAACACCTCGGTCAAGGGGCGATATCGGCCATCCAGCACCCAATGACACAAGTATGCTCGTTTCTCCCGTACGGTGATCCTCTCGGATCTCACCTCAAGAACTAAACCAACTGAAGGTACTAATCCAGTGGAGACACTTCAATTATGCATAATCTAATGCTTTTTCAAATGGGAATAAATCTCACCTTATACTACAAATGAGGGCTATGAAATAGCAAGTCCCACCAATCAACTCAAACAAAATCTGAAATTCACCCATAAAAAATTATTTAAACTTTAAGTAAGACATAATCCAATTCATAAATAAATAAGGGGATCTTCCCCGCCTTCCATTGACACTCCCATGCTCTAAACTATTAGAAGCCTAAGGATTTCATAATCAATAGCTCTTCATATAAAGTTTACTCACTAGTACCTCATAGTTTCGATAAAATGCATATTACCGCAATAAACAATAATGTCTTAAAGCAAATTGCATATAAGGGTTAGTTATTACGTGTACATACCTTAAGTTGTTGCTTGTATAAGAAGCGGTAGTCTCGATATGTAATTAACATTAATGATAATGTTTACAATAATAATGCGAAAGTCTCAAAATGTCGATCTGCTAAAAGTTTTAAAAAAAACTAAAAATTGTTTTTTGACGAAAGATAAATATTACATCCATGGTTATTAAAATCACGATTCTGATTAACGATTCTACAAATTTACGATCCATAAATAAGCGAGCAATTCAAATCGTAGGTAGAATCGCAATTTAGTAGAATCTTACGATTCTAATTAAAATAAAATTTGTAGAGAACATAATTCTACGATGCTACGATTTAACAATTCGATTCTACAAAGTTACTCTTAATTTTTGAATTTTTTTTCTTCTGTATCATATTTTATTTATTTTTGTTACAATTTAACGATCCATCATTATAATTTTTAAAAAATAAATTTCTTCATTGGTATAAAGATTTAAATTAATTATTAAATAGTTTTCTATTTCATTTTTAAAAATAAAGTGAATGAAACTTTAATTAATAAACTTAAACTTTTGAGGTTAATATTTATTACTAGATAGAAAATTTAAATTTATTGTAGAATCTTACGATTCTACGATTCGATTTTACCGATTCAATTTTACAGGTCTGAACGATTTTAAGTAGAATCCCGATTTTAACAACTTTGATTAAATCAAAGTTGAAAAAAAAATGAAATACATATCAATCGTCAAAAAACATTAAAATTAAAATTAAATACATCAAAATCATCAACTATGAAGTGAATAAAAAAACTGCAGCTAAATCCTCGATAGCATAAATAAATTTTAGTGCGGTTGAGATCGGAATCTGAAACTAAATCCTGCAAAATGCTACCATCCATGATACGGATGACAGCTAGTTGAATCAGTCAGCGCTTAACACCGAGCATAACCTCCTATCCAGCTCAAAATACAGAAATTATACACTACATTTACAAAATAATAGTTTAAGTACGAACGTATAATTAATTGACACCACTATATACATTTACTATATTCTTTTTCAGTTCCATACTTTTAAGTCATTTAAGATACCATTCTCAATCCTGACAAATTTACGTTACTGCCACTTATACAATTCGGTAATTTTAACACTTAAGTAAGTTCATTTGGTTAATACTCATAACCGTACCATGCATCATAGCATCAACACTAATCAAGTTTATCACTAATCAACAAGCACAACAATATGACACATGATATATATAAGGGTCTGGTTAGGTGAGAATTGTAGTCCTAAACCCTAACTAACCCCTTGTCTTACACCGCATTTTACATGCCGGCCAATACGAGCACCGGGATTTTACATGCCGGTCCATGGTTCGACATTACCTTACTATCAGGGTCATTCATTCAATATTCATTCACACAAGTACATCACAATTTTATTACTACAATTTGACTTTGACTTTGACTTTGATCAACTTAGGTGATAACCTCTTTTATTTAATAAAATTCTTAAACATAACATAAAATTAACCTTTATGTCTTTATACATTCAATATTAATTTTTTACACATTAAATTTTATTTATAACTTTATTTTTAAAAATTCACTAAATTCACACTAATAACTTAATATTCTATTAATAGTCTCCAAATTGATATTTTCCACAAGTAGCTACTAAAATCTATTTCTCTTTAAATAAGTTTCCAAAATGAACATTTCCAACTTTACAATAAAAAAATCAAATATTCTAATTAAAATTCAAGTTAAAACTGCATTATTAGGATAAGTTTCCAAATTCAACAAGTTCACCAAAAATAATTATTTCAAGTTTAGAAAAACAAGTTAACTTATTAGATTCGCAAAAATCAAGACTCTAGTTATAAAACAAATAAAACTTATAATTTCACAAAAATCAATATTTCACACATAGTTTAAGAGGCAGGTTTACTAAAAATACTTTTACATCTTTTCATATAAATTTTGGTCAAATAGTTAGCAAATAAAAATGTTTTGTACTAAATAGTAATTAAATGTCACAAAAGTGTCTTTTTATTATGAAATTTCATATATTCAAGAAAACCACTTCAATATTTAATAACTTATATAAATTTCTCAAAAAATATCTTTTTAGATTGTATATTAATATTATCACAAAAATAGCTTGTAATAATTTAAAATGGTTTATCAAATTCTTTTTCTTTTTAGTATGATAATGGTCGAATAGCCTATGAGTATTTTGGGGCCTTTTTCACTTAAAGTAAAATAATTTCATTTAATTTATTATAGTAAATCCTAGATTTAAATAATTAACATAACCAATAAAAAAAATAGAAACTTTACACAATAACTTAGAAATTTACTATATCTTTAAGGATAAAGTTTAATATTAAAATAAAGTACAATAACAACATTCTTAGTATAACCATACTTAATAAAAATACATTAACTTACTACCTTATAAACTAGTTTGAAGGCTAACATAAACATATTAATAAAAAATCTAACATAAAAATATATAATAACATTCTTAATGTAACACATAACTCATAAACATACTAGCATTAGTTTATAACATAAATTATACTTAATATCATTAGAATATAATTTTTCACCCAACTTCCTAAATTTGTTCAAAGATTACTAAATTAACATACCAAATATACTTTTAGCATAAACATATATACTTAATATAATCTTAATTATAATTTCATCAAACTAACTCCTTACTTAAACATACTCAACATATTTCATACTTTGCATATTATAAAGTAAATATAAAGTAAAATTCCACATAAGGAGTAGGGTAAGAAGTTATACCATACTTCCACCAAGGATTAGTACTAAGTACTAATTGAGAAAAAATAAGAAAAATAAGATCCTCCAAGGAGTGCTCCAAGATAAATACTCCAAGCTAAAATCTCCAAATGCTAGTACTTTTAAGCTCCCAAATAAGTACCCAACTCTAAAAATAATAATTCTTTACGTACCCAAAGTAATTACCCTAAAATGATGATAATTTTAGCTACATAAAGAGTGTTCTAAGTTCCATCTTCTTGAATTTCTTCAACTAATAATAAAGTTATTAAGGCAGTATGATTTTAATAAAGTGAAAATATAAGAATGTTAAAGAGATTTGACGGTGGTGGTGTAAGTGATCTCATGGCTAAGAGGGTATTTATAATGGATTTTGGCAACTTCTAGTCATAAGTTGTAGAGTTTTAAGAGTATGGAAGGAGGTTAACTTGTGTAAGTGTATGTGTAAAAGATGAGTGTGGAAGTAAACTTTTAAGAGTCGGAGTGTGAAAGTAAACTTGTAATAGTTGGAGTGTGTAAGTGGATGTATAAGAGATTGAAGAGTAAAAGAAGGTTAACTTGTGTAAGAAAATGGTAATAGCTTGTATAAGTGATGAACATCATGGGGTTAAATAAAACGGGTTTTAGTTCATCAAATTTTTGTTCTATTTTATAAAAGTGGATATGCTTTAGAATAATGGGTAAATTTGATTAAGATTCGATATTAAAAATATGATAGTTTACTTAGAAAATTTTGCTTAAAATTATACTTAAAGTTAATAATAAAATATGGTTCATTTTTAGGTATTCAATAATTAAATCAAAGTAATAAGGTTAAAATAATAAGTAGTAATGTTAGTTTAAGGAAGGAAAATTAAAAGGTAACGTTTTACAAAACCGTAAATATAATAATAAATTTTTACATTCGTAATTAAATAATAAAATAATATTTTAGTGCTTATAAAAAAAATTTTAAAAATAA
This sequence comes from Amaranthus tricolor, assembly GCF_026212465.1. Lineage (NCBI taxonomy): Eukaryota > Viridiplantae > Streptophyta > Magnoliopsida > Caryophyllales > Amaranthaceae > Amaranthus > Amaranthus tricolor. The sequence continues at coordinate 21,838,619 of NC_080060.1, read as the reverse complement.
TATTTTAAAGTTTAATATATAAAAGAATACAAAATTGAAAAAAAGGTTTAGAAATTAAAGATGGTTTGAATTGGATAGCCAATGGATTAGGATGTTGAATTGAAAATTCGAAATAATTATTCAAAGATTAAGATCAAGAAATTTGAGTCTGTTACAACTCTTCCCCTCTTAAGATAGTTTCGTCCCGAAACTAGAACTTACCGAATAGGTTAGACTATCGCTTTCTTATGTCTGCCTCCTTCACCCATGTAGCTTCCTCAACTCAATGGTTTGACCACAGAAACTTGACCAACGGAATCCTAGAGCTCCTCAATTCTTTGACTTGGGTATCAAAAATCCTGATAGGTCGCTCGTCATAGGCTAAGGACTCATCGATCTAAAGGGGTTCATGGGTTAGCACATGTGATGGATCAACTCAATAATCTCCAGATCCTCAAGTTGCGCTTCAATGATATAATCAAACAAAGTTTGTTTGTACGGTCATTGCTCCCAAATATCGTCTAACCTCATGTTGGCTACAAATCTCTAATCTCAAACTCTGCATTTCACGATAAAACTCCTAAGGTACAGATACAATGGTATTCACAGACACTCTTGATCTCTTAGTTAAGGCATCAACTACATTGTTCGTTTTCCTACAGTGGTACACAATTACTAGAGCATTATCCTTAATAACGTCAAGCCATCGCCTTTGCCGCATGTTTAATTCCTTCTAGTTGAAGACATATCTCAATGATCGTTGTAGATCTTACACAGTAAACCATACACATAATGTCTCCACAACTTCGGAGCAAAGATCACTACAACAAGTTCAATGTCGTGCACAGGGTAATTCACCTTATGTGGCCTCAACTGCCTCACTTGATAAGTATACAACCCAAACCTTTAATTCAAGCATCACAATAAACCTCAAATGGTTTGCTACTGTCATACATTATCAAAACATAAGAGCTAGTAAGTCTCTTCTTTAATTCCTCAAAAGCAATCATATACCTCTCACTCTACTAAAATCGAATCCCTAACACCTCAAACATGGGACGAGCAACCTAGAGAAGTTCTCAACATATTTCCTATAGAACCCAACTAATCCCAAAAAGCTTCAAACTTTAGTTACATTTCTCGGAATCAACCAATTAGTAATCGCCTTAATTATCTTTGGATCCACAAAAATTCCATTCTTAGATACAATATGAGCCCAAAATAAAATATATTTCTTCATGCCAAAACTCGTACTTACTAATTCCCAAATGATTTTTCTTTCCTCAAAAGTTTTTGAATGATCCTCACTTGTTCCTCATATTTCTTCCCATTCCTCGAATATACCAAAACGTCATGAATAATAATAATAATAATAATAATAATAATAATAATAATAATAATAATAATAATAATAACTACAAACTTATATAAATAAGGACTAAGGTATCTCTACAAAAAATCCATAAATGCAATAACATCCCCAAAAATGATCATAATCTCCACATCTGGTCTAGGACGCAGTCTTAGGGATATGATCATAATTCCCAAAAATGATCATAATCTCCACAAGGAACACAAAATTCTTTCTTATCAAGCACTCTTCTAATGGGTTCTCACGATCCTAAGGATTCAACCTCTTTAATATCTAGGAACCTAGATACTAAGAAGTTCTCACTATCTTCTCACACACCTATTTCTTCTCTTACTTATGAAGAATGATTTACAATGCCCTTATAAAATATTCCCAATTCTCATAATAGAGACAATAAATACCCTAAAAAGTATTCAAACAAGAGGCCAAAAATAAATCTCATTTTAATATTTTAATAATGTTTATGGTCTCCGCATATCTTCTACTAACTTCATTTTAATAATTTTATATTCCTTATGGTACTCACATGTTTCCCACTAACTTTATAAGAATATTTTTTTATTAGTTGTGGCCCCCAGGTTTTTTTTCCATTAACTTTCTTTTGATATTTTTTTATTATTTATAGTCTCCACTTTTCCTCCATTAAATTTATTATTCAATAAAATAACATCTCCACTATTTAAAATATTATATTTTTCTTAATTCTCGTGAACATTCCTTATCGGAACTTCATTAAGAAATAGAGTGAGTAAAAAATTAACCCTCTAAACATAGAATAACAAAATCTATATAATTGAGAACAAATTATTGAGAAAAACGTTTGTTGTAAGACTTGAAGCTTTTTAGACGGATGTAGGTGTGTTCTTCTTATGATGAGGAGCATTTATATAATTGGTAGACTCTTAATAGTCGTTTGAGACCACAAACTCTTCACCATATTTATCTAAGTTTAGTTGCGTCAATTTCTTTGAACTGATTAACCAACAACATATTCAAATAAGATGGAAATTTGAATTTCTAAAATTCAAATGTTTATAATTCAATGTTACAAGCCCTAAACCTGAAATTTTAGTTTATAATAACGAATAATATATACTAAAGCTAAGAATATAATTAGGAGAAAATATATCAAGCTTAACATTAGAATAATTCAAATAGAAATTCAAATTTCAATTATAATCAAATAATTACCGTGTAAAATAATTCGGAAACAAATTAATGTGTGACCCACATTTATTGGAACATAAATTAATATGTTTAAACTCTTAATTATGAAGGTTTAAATTAAAGATTGATTTGTAAAAAATATGTAAATAATTTAAGCAAATACGCGTAGCATGATAATCATTAAATATTATTTGGATACTTATTAATGGATTTAACATAATAAAATGTAATTTGATAATTAGTTATTTTTATTATTTGTTTTAATAGATGTACCTCAGTTTGTCGTTTATGGACCAAATTCCTTATTCCTAAGCTTTGAATCAACAGTTTTTTGAAAGTAATTTTTTTTGATTTTTACATGGATAACAATATTATAGAGTGGTATGTGAGTATTATAAGGAAAATGTACTCAAAGGAATTTTTCATAATTTCATAAAAAAAGGTGGCGACACAATTAAAAGGGTGGCGACATTTAAAAAGCGGGTAAAAAAAATTGAATTGACTCACAAAATCGATTGATATCGATCTGCATTCAACTCGTAGGTTGATCCGAGTCATGATAGCATGTAGTCGACTTGAGCCTGCCTGATTTTGACTATGACCTGATAAAATTGATTACATTGCATATGTCACTGATCGAAATGGTGACGCAAATCGAGTCTTGTCTTGGGGTAAATGATGACTCAAGAAGTGAATCAAGAGCATTGACTGACTTCGCATCTGTTGACATTTTCCATTGTATAGCGACATGTCGTCGCTTGGGTATGGATGAAAAGCTACGAACCATCGCAAAGTTTTGTGTTGGGAAAATAGTCTGGTCGCGACTCGTGACATTTGGTGCGGGTTGCAAGTTTTTGTGGTTTTGCAGTTTTTGTTCGTTTTCTTTGATTTTGACCGTTATTTATTTTTTTCCTAGGAGCCCAAGTATCTTCTTTTGGGGTTTACTATATATAAACACCCCTCATTTAAGGATAGGGTTTCAAGCCACAAACTAAAGAGAGTATACAAAATTGAGTCATTTTTTGTAAGAGAAAAACTTGATTCATCTGTGTAATCTTTGCAGTTTATAGTGGAATTTTTTGTTCTCGGTGCTGGTAGATGTAGCTATCATATTGATAGTAAACCATGTTAAATTCTTAGTGTTGTTCTTATTGTTTGCATTGAGTTTCTATATGGTTTCTTTAATGTTTTTGATATTTGCTTTGCTGTCGCACAACATGACTTTATTTGATTATAAACTTCTCAAAGAGCTCCATAGTTTTCTTATATTATGTTAAAAAAAATTCCTATATTTTCTCCAACTAACTATGAAAATCTTTTTCATTACTTCTTTTTTCTTTCCCCATATCTTCCTCCAAAATTCAAGATTTTCTACATCATTGCATAATTATTCATTTGTTATCTCAACCAACATCTCAATTATTTTAAGTAATATTAAGAAATGATAATCAAATACAAATTACAATATGGGAATTTGTATTTCCCTTTGTTGATGGCTAAAATAAACTTACACAAAAGCACTAAGAAATAACTTGAAAATGATCTTTATAACGACAGATGTTACCTGGAAACTTTATATTTGTTGTAGGCGTGTAATCATTTTTCTTTTGTGAGATTTCCCCCACAAAGGTACTTGGGTTTTGACTTGGAAATTTACAATGAGATACAAACAACACAACACACCCTTAGTACTTAGGGTATGAAACTTAACAACAAAGTGTCTGATGGATTATAAACTTTGGAAGTTCTAACAAGAAGTTTATAACTCTTTTTGAAAGAACATAAGTAAGAGAGAAAGTAAGGATAAAGAATTTAGAAAATTGGTGTAAGTGACATCCTTCCCCAAGCCCCTATTTATACTAGTTCAAGTATACCAAAGGGTCATGAACATTTAATTACCCATTGATGATCAAGTATAATGGCCATTAATCAATACCATTATAACTATGGTATTCATGAGCATTATTCACTATAACACCCGAATTTCCTCAGTCCTTTACGATTTTGGTTTCTTTTAAAGGGTTGGAAATTCAGGGTCAGAACCAAAACCGCAAAGGATGGGAGGAAATCGGGTGTTACATTCACACTATTAAGTTACTTGTAACTCTATAATCAAAGTTGAACAAGAATAGAATCCAATGCTCATTGATCAAAGAATACGAAAAGGCACATTGTTGTTCCACAACGTCTTTTGTCCTTCCTTTTGACCCCTTTGGACCTTGTATGTTTAGTACACTTTGTCCCACTACTATTTGTAGTACTTGGTGATAATTCTTAGGATTTGATATAAACTAAATTTTCAACAATCCTCCCTCATTTAGAGTATATTAAAACCTCTTTCTCAATTACAAAACAAATTTTATAATTCCATTTCATGCATTAACGCTAAACCCTACGGATTGAATTAACGCCTAGTACAACACACTTTACAAGTGATCGAGCCAGAATTGATATCCATTCGAATTTGAATCAAATGACCCTTCCAACAACTCGAAGATGAAGTACACACAAAATCAATAACACAAAGTCATTAACCTGACACATTATAAGGCCTTGTCCGTATCTTATTCATAAGTTTATGATAGTTGGTATGCCAATCTTGACTACTTGAAGCGGCCACACTTCAAAATTATATAGGTAGGTTCTCATTACGTATAAAACATATCCCCGTGAAACAGAAACAACACTAAGAACTCTTCCACTCTTGATCTTGAGAACTTTCAATGGACGACTACCCCGTTCATCATGTTCCAAAGCAATGATGGGTCATTAGAACTTGTTGCTTGCAAAAATCAAAAGGAATTTTACCACATTGAATTCAAGACACGATGTTACTCATGTGTGAAATGACTTTTCCAAATGACGTTTGTTGACATAATCCGATTGCAATTGACGCTTGTTCAATTGAATCCCTACTCATGACTTTCGTAAAAGAACCGGCCACATTGAATTTAGTGTTCAAATAGGCAAAAGTTATGACCCTATTAGTGATAAGTCCTTGCACTAGGTTGTGCCTAAGAACAATATGATGAGACTTACCATTATACACTTGACTAAAGCTCTACCTAAAGTCGTCATGCAATCCGTATGAATCGCCATTGGTGAAATTGGCTTAGGTAACAAAGGTATCTCAAACATGAGATTCTTTAACCACTTCGCTTCACTAGATGCTGAGGCAAGAGCTATGAATTCCGCTGATATAGTAGAATCAACTATACATGTTTGTTTCTTAGACGACCATGATATGGCACCTCCCCCATAAATAAACACCCAAATTTTTAAGATAACTTAAATTTGGTTTTCTTTTGTACCAAAGTTCATAAGGACTCTCCTTATTCTTTCTCGTTGGAACCCAGTTAAGAATGTGACAAGCCGTCAACGTTGCTTGACCCTTAAATCTTTTACTCAAGCTGGAGTAGGATAACATGGAATTTAACCATCTCGCATGATCTTAATACCAAGATCACATCGACCTCCCCCATATCTTTCATTTGAAGGTCCTTGAAAAAAAAAATCTTTTGTCTTTTGAACTTGTACTAAACTAAAACCAAAGATGAGCATGTCATCTACATATAGACAAATGATAATCCCATATCCATGGGTATCAAACATGCTATATACATAACAAAACATGAAAAAACATCAATAAAAGCTATGATATATTTCTTATTTCCCAGTGATGGTGTACTATGAAAGTCACAAAGATCACTATGTATTAATTCCAAAATTTTGGATTTTCGTTCAACACTTTTTTAAACGGTGTTCTTGTGTTCTTATTTAACATGCACGTTTTGCAATTTTTAGACATTTTAGTGCACATAGGAATCAAGTCATGTTTAGACATAAAAGCAAGTTTATCAAATTTTACATGTCCTAGTCTAACATGCCACAAATAATGCAAATCAACTTTTCATTCATAGGTGAAGTTTCAACATTACAAATGACATCTTTATTCAAATTTAAAGACAACTTAAACAAACTATTACATAAATAAACACGTCCTACAAACAAGTTATTCTTAGAGATAATACACCTATCGGCTTCAAATACTAATTTGTAGCCCAATCGATTCAAGATCGATCTCGAGACAAGATTTCTACTAATTTTGGGGTGCATAATTAACATCCCTTAAAACCAAGAGATTCCCCAAAGTGAACAATAGCTCAATTTGTTTTTTGCCTTGGACCATGATAGGTGCATTGTTTCCCATAAAGAGATGCTCCCTATCAACCACCTTATGTAAGGTTTTTGAACCATTTTGTAGAGTTATATATATGCATGTCTCGAAGCCTCCGAATCGATCCACCTAGACAAAGTATCATCCTTGATTAGAAGGGTCCTTGCTTGTAGAAGCTTGACCACCCTTTGCCTTCGTTTGCTTGTTCTTGAAAACAAAGCAATTTTTCTTTGGTGTTCAGGCTTGCCACATTCCCAACATGCCTATTCACCAGCATTAGAACCAGTGGCCTTCCCCTTGAAAGAAGCACTTTTCTCTCTTTTCTCACCGGAATGGGATTGTTTCCCCTCTGCAACCATGTTAATGGTACCAACATTAGGATTTTCATCCTTCCGGTTATCTTGAATCCTTATACTAGACTCAACAAATATATGTTGTCCAAGATCGGAGAATGTAGTCTCCTCTCTTTTATGTTTTAAAGCATGTCTAACATCCAGCCAAGAATGAGACAACTTGTCTATAATGCTTGAAACAATAAACACTTCATCCATTTCAATTTTATGAAGTTTCATATTAGCATGCATTCTTTGTAATTCATGAAATTGATCAATTAGGGGGCGATTTTCAACCATCTCATAAGAATTAAAATTACTTACAAAAAATTTCTTAAAGCAAGCATCCTCTGCCATGTATTTTCTCTCCAAGGTCTCCCATAATTCCTTAGCGGCCTCATGGTATTGGTAGATGTCATAAAGCGAATCTTGCATCCTATTGAGAATGTGTCCCCGGCAAATGAAATCATCGTTTTCCCATTTACCTCTTTTCCTTAATTGCTCAAGGTTTTCATTTTCTACCTCCTACGGTTTGGGGGTGCTTATCACGTAAGCCACGTTCAAAGTAGTGAAAAGGATCATCATTTTCTTTTGCCAACATCGAAAATCAACGCCAACAAACTTATCCAACTTAGTGAAATAAGAAGTAAGTTCTTTGATACTCATCATCCCGAAGAAAAGTATCACAAAAGATTATTAAGAAAAATAATGCAAATGCAAATTACAATATGGAAATTTGTATTTCCCTTTGTTGATGGTTAAAATAAACTTACACAAAAGCATTAAGAAATAACTTGAAGATGATCTTTGTAACGACAACCGTTATCCGGAAACTTGATACATGTTGTAGGCGTGTAATCACTTTCCTTTTGTGATATTTCCCCCACAAAGGTACTTGAGTTTTGACTTGGAAATTCACAATGAGATACAAACAACACAACATACCCTTAGTACTTAGGGTATGAAACTTAACAACAAAGTGTTTGATGAATTACAAACTTTGCAAGATCTAACAAGAAGTTTATAACTCTTTTTCAAAGAACACAAGTAAGAGAGAAAGAAAGGATAAAGAATTCAGAAAATTGGTGTAAGTGACATCCTCCCCCAAGCCCCTATTTATACTAGTTCAAACCCATTGATGATCAAGTATAATGACCATCAATCAATACCATTATAACTATGGTATTCATGAGCATTATTCACACTATTAAGACACTTGTGACTCCATAATCAAAGTTGAATAAGAATGGAATCCAACGCTCATTGATCAAAGAATACGAAAAGGCACATTTTTGTTCCAATTTTTCTTTTGTCCTTCCCTTTGACCCCTTTGGACCTTGTATGTTTAGTACACTTTGTCCCACTACCATTTGTAGTACTTGGTGATAATTCTTAGGATTTAATATACACTAAATGTTCAACAAGTAATTCTACGCTTATTGAATATTATGCGATCAAATTACATCAAAATGTCATATATGTTTTATCTTTAAATATATTAACACATTTAAGTATGTTTTTCTATATAGTAAATTGTCAAATTTGGGATTTATTTTTATTTTCAATTACTTTAGTGCATTTGAATTTTTTTTTCTAACATTATAGTGACTATTTTTTAGTGTATGCTATATGTTTTTGGGTGTTTCTCTTAAAATCGATGCTTTATAACTTAAGTCAACTATTTTTTCGTGTATGCTATATGTTTTTCTATCATATAACAACGCTAACTTTAAGTAAACATAGGAAAAAAAAGGCCAAACGCACAAATGATTTTTGTTTTCCAAAAACTCTTTTTATAAATATGAAACCAAACACATCTGTTTCTAAAAAGTATTTTTCTAGAAACAATTTCTACAAAATTACTTTTAGGAAATAAAAGTTGATTTCCAAAAGTTAGGCCAAACATACCCTTATTCTCTTAAATGAAGGAACTAATTGATATTCTATCTGTTTCTCATTACTTTGTAACTAATTCTTCCATCTCTCCAACGATCAAAATCCATTATTTCCTATCTAACTACCTTTGTTTTTTAACTTTGACTTTTATTCTGCCGTTAAATATAGCATTGCTTATAGTGTCAACAACTAAGGTGACCATAATGCAAAAATGGAGTGAGATAGGTGATCGGCCCCATACCCTGATTTATGTCTGGTCCTGTCAACGTATTTTCTTTCCTTAATTTTTGCAGACAAACAAATTACTCTATTTGTTGATTAATTAATTAATATTTAATGTAAAAAAGGAGCGAATTTTATGGGTTTTTATTTCTTTGTTTATTATAGAAAGAGATTGGTCACTGGAGACTGGAGAGACAACTATAGAGTGTAGCCGTGCAGGGAAAATGATAAGATTGTTCAAATTGATTTTCAAAGACAAGAATTACAAAGTTCAGATGAGAAAGAAGAAGAGACAGAGAGAGATAGGAAAACAGAATAGAAGAGAAGAGAGAATGTTTTGTATTAATTCTGAAAAAAAAAAACATAATATTCATTACAATTGCCGAATCTCTATTTATTTATACAAACATCTCTTATTTGCTTCTAACTAACTTGTAACTAACTTTTAATAGTTTGTTACAATTATTTAACTAACATGCAGTAATATACTTATATTAGAAAGAGAGAAGCGAACCTTTAAAGTTCAAAAGACTAAAACCCTCGAATTATTTTCGCAAAGGCAAACGAAAAAAAGAATTTGAAAAAAATAAGATTATTTAACAACTTAATTCTAAAAATAAGCTCCGTGAAAACTTATTTCCCAAAATAAGCGTCCGTACATCCAAGTCTAGCCTCGGGAAGAGTCGCTGTTAGTAACAGCGAAAGTGAAAAAAAAAAATTAAAAGCCCAAAGTCGCTGTTAGTAACAGCGACTTAAAAAAAAATTTAAAAGCCCAAAATCGCTGTTACTAACAACGACTTAAAAATAAATAAATAAAAATTTTATTTTTTTTTATTTTATTTTTTATTTTTTTATTTAAATGGTACTGAACTTGAAGTGATCGTTATGTGAAAGTTGTTTCTTTCGCTTTGCTGATTGTTTGGGTAAAGTTCAAAACTCAGAAAATGTATCTCCCTATATCTTCCCATTTATAACAAACCTTCTATCTATTCTTACTCTGTTCTAATTAACAAATTACCCATTCAAACAAACCTCCTCTCAACTAATATCAAGCTTACCACCTTTGTTCTTAGAAAAAATCACTTAAAAGTAGTTCGTATAGCTAGTAAGCATGTGAGACTATATTACTTACTTTAAGGTTCAAACTCATTTGAATAACATTCTTTTTTAATTGGTACGGTTATACTTAAATTTGTTGAGGGGCAGCAACATCCAGCTTTGAAGTATACATACAGCCGGCAGGGAAGGAGAGACATGAGTCGCCATAGCGGGAAATGAAGAAAAGAGACATGAGTCCACATAACTAACAAAATAAACAAAAAAAGGAAAAGCAGCACCCAAACAATCAGCAAAGCGAAAGAAACAACTTTCACATAACGATCACTTTAAGTTCAGTACTATTAAAATTTTAAAAAAAAAAAAATTTTTTTTAAGTCGCTGTTAGTAACAGCGACTTTGGGCTTTAAATTTTTTTTTTAAGTCGCTGTTACTAACAGCGACTTTGGGCTTTTAATTTTTTTTTTTCACTTTCGATGTTACTAACAGCGACTCTTCCCGAGGCTAGGCTTGGATGTGCGGACGCTTATTTTGGGAAATAAGTTTCACGGAGCTTATTTTTAGAATTAAGTTGTTAAATAATCTTATTTTTTTAAAATTTTCAACGAAAAAAAGGTTTTAATATTTAATTTATCAACCTTTTCAAGTCCCATATGTGAATAGGTCTCTTTCAAATCCATCTTTTAAACACCTTCTAAACTTTCTTAAATCATTTGATTCATTTCTAAAAAAGGAGTTGGGATTTAGGATCCCATTCATTACTCCTCTTTACAACTATTTTTCTCTACACTAACTAATGGAGCACATCCTTTTCTTCTGTTTTTTAAATTTACAAATTACAATTTCATTTGTTGACTTCAACTGAGATTTGGGCACTGTTTGTGATTCAAGTTTTCTCCTTCTTTTGCTCCAAATTTGCAACGAAATGCCAAATCTTTGAGGCCATGTTTCGGCTTTTCAACCAAGTAAGTCTTCCCAGATCTGGTTTTTTTTTTTTTTTTTTTTTTTTTAAATTGATTCTTGCTTCTTTTATTTAAATCCTTGTTTATAGACTAAGTTTTGGATCTATTTTCTTCATATGAGCAATTAGATTAATTGATTACTTGTTCTAATTCACATTGTTTGATATCCCTAATTAAATTTTATTCACTACCTAAATATAAACTTGAATTCCTGGGTATGGAAAATTAGGATTATAGTAATGCTAAATTGAGTGAAAGGTGGCAATACCCAATAGGTGCTAATCCGGTTGGGTCATTAGGTAGGCAATAACATAGAAGTACTATGTTTATGCTGCCCCACTTAGTTTTTATGTAAGCAATATGGATTGTAAGTTTGTGTTTGTAGTTTGTGTTAGTTGTTGTCTGCACGATTGCTTTATTTCGTTTGTGTGTGTTTTTTAGTTTTTGTTGATGTATGCACAAATGCCTTAATTCATTTGTATGTATAAATTGATAGAATATACTTGTTTCATGTTTTTATAGTATGCACAAAATTGATAGAATAAATTGATGTGTTTTCAGGGAAACGGTGTAGTTGTAGATATATGGCAAAGGAATTACTGGACGAGGGGAACAGCTAACAGTAACAGGTATGGATCTCAGAGAAGAGAGCTGTAATGTTGGCTCCTTGGCTACTGCTACATCAACCAGATTCTCCTCTGCATCTTCTGTATTTTACTCGGCAAATCCTTCGCCATTCTTTTCACCAACTTCACCAAAGTCTCAGTTTTCCGAGTCCATTCGCACTGATGTTCTACCTCTTGAAGATGCCAATATTTCCAACAATAAACAAATTTCAGACCACGAACCAGACATGAATGTTCTAGATAAGAAACTACCTGAATATGTTTCTTCCTCAACAGGAATATCCAATTCCAATGAAACAGCCTCTACTCAGAGCCAGAGCCATGGCCGTTGGATTGAATTCTCGAGGCCTAGAGGAAGGCATAAGAAAGTCATTAGATTCCCTCCAAATGTGTCTTCTCTGTCCACCAGCAGAATGAGAAATTGTGATGTTTATATAGGCTTATATGGAAGAAAACCTCCACTTTTGAGGTTTGTTAACTGGTTGCGTGCTGAGCTTGAAGTTCAAGGGGTCAGTTGCTTTGCTTGTGATAGAGCTCGGTGCAGGAACTCAAGGAAGCACAGAATTGTTGAGCGAGCAATGGATGTTTGCAGCTTTGGAGTGGTGATCATAACAAGGAAGTCATTCAAGAACCCTTATACTATTGAGGAGTTACGATTTTTCTCAGGTAAGAAGAATCTTGTTCCTGTGTTCTTTGATGTTGCTCCAACTGATTGCCTGGTTAGGGATATAATAGAGAGAAGGGGAGAACTTTGGGAAAAATATGGAGGCGAATTGTGGAATTTATATGGTGGGCTGGAGAAGGAATGGAAGGAAGCGATTTATGGCCTTTATCGCATTGATGAGTGGAAATTGGAGGCACATGACGGGAACTGGAGAGAATGTATATTGAGGGCTGTCACACTGCTAGCAATGAGATTAGGAAGGAGGAGTGTGGTGGAGAGATTAAGCAGATGGAAGGATAAGGTGGAAAAAGAGGAGTTCCCATTACCCCGAAATGAGAACTTCATTGGTAGGAAAAAGGAGTTATCAGAGCTAGAATTTATGCTTTTTGGAGATGTTACTGGAGATTCAGAAAGAGATTACTTTGAAATTAAGACTAAGACTAAGCCTAAGCCTAAGCGAAGGCACGTTACAATTAGTTGGAGCCGGAGTAATTCAATGGAAACGCAGAGAGAGGGTGGTAAGAGAAAAGGTAAATATCCTGTCATATGGAAAGAATCAGAGAAAGAGATTGAGATGCAAAGCACCTGTTTCCCTCAACAACACCATGCTATTCCTTACATACCAAAACCAAAAATTGGCAGAAAATACACAAGAAGAAAACGTTCCATTAAAATAGTATATGGCAAGGGAATAGCAGTTGTATCAGGGGAATCTGGAATTGGCAAGACGGAGCTTCTTCTTGAGTTTGCATACAGGTACCATCAAAGATACAAGATGGTTCTGTGGTTAGGAGGGGAAAGTAGATACATTAGGCAAAACTATCTAAATCTCTGGCCTTTTTTAGAAGTTGATGTAGGAATTGAAACCTGTGCTGAGAAAGGTAGGATACGAAGCTTTGAAGAGCAAGAAGAGGCGGCGATGTTCAGGGTACGCCGAGAACTCATGAGGAACTTGCCGTACTTGGTAATAATTGATAATTTGGAGAGCGAAAAAGATTGGTGGGACCATCGACTCATAATGGATCTTCTCCCTAGGTTTGGTGGTGAAGCTCATTTCTTGATATCCACACGCCTTCCTCGAGTGATGAATCTTGAGCCCATGAAACTCTCCTACTTATCTGGGGTTGAGGCTCTTTCTTTGATGCAGGGAACTACGACAGACTATCCCATCCCTGAAATCGATGCTCTTCGGGTCATTGAGGAGAAACTCGGAAGGATAACCTTGGGCCTTTCTATTGTTGGAGCCATTCTCTCCGAGCTTCCTATTAACCCCACTAGGCTTTTGGATACTATCAATAGGATGCCCTTGAGGGACTTCTCCTGGAATGGTAAGGAAGGTTGTACACTGAGGAAAAACACCTTCCTTTTGCAGTTGTTTGAGGTTTGTTTCTCAATATTTGATCACGCAGATGGGCCCAGAAGTTTGGCAACAAGGATGGTTAAGGCTAGTGGCTGGTTTGCACCAGCTCCAGTTCCTATATATCTGCTAGCAGCAGCTGCCTATAAAATGCCTGAAAAACATCAAGGAACCAGACTATGGAAAAGAATCCTGCGTTCTTTACCTTGTGGGTTTACCTCTTACACCAAGAGGTCTGAGGCGGAAGCTGCTTCCATGTTGTTGAGGTTCAATATTGCAAGGAGCTGCACCAAACAGGGATACATTTATTTGAACGAACTTGTCAAGCTTTACGCCCGTAGAAGAGGGGTAACTGGTGTGGCTCATGCAATGGTCCAAGCTGTTATTAGTCGGGCATCTGTAGTTCAGCATCCTGAGCATTTATGGGGGGCATGTTTTTTGATATTTGGGTTTGGAAATGACCCAATAGTTGTGGAATTGAAGGTGTCTGACTTGCTTGTCCTAGTAAAAGAGGTGGTTTTACCTCTTGCTATTAGGGCATTTATCACATTTTCACGGTGTAGTGCTGCTCTCGAGCTCCTGCGTTTGTGCACAAATGCTCTTGAGACGGCTGATCAGGCATTTGTTACTCCCGTTGATAAATGGCTTGACAAATCCCTTTGTTGGAAACCCGTTCACACAAACGCGCAGTTGAATCCCTCCTTGTGGCAGGAAATGGCATTAGCGAGAGCCACTGTATTAGAAACAAGGGCTAAGCTTATGGTTAGAGGAGGGCAATTTGACATTGCTGATGATCTTATTAGGAAGGCCATTTTTATTAGGACTTCCATTTCTGGTGAAAATCATCCTGATACTCTTTCAGCTAAGGAAACCATGGCCAAAATTACCAGGCTTTTAGCAAATCTTGAACCACATACCTCACCATAGTTTTTCATTCTTTTTCTGTAACCTGAATTTTACATTAGGAGTATACATAGTGTTTTGAATAATGTCTTTTTTTTTTTAACATTTCAAGGAATTTATCTAGTCGACTTCTAAATTACGCGTAAACTGTCCATTTCCATTATGCTGTTTGTTGCTATTATTTCCATTATGGGTGCACCTCAAGCACAGGCATGTAGCAACAGAGATCAGTTTTCTCATGACAATCAGAAGTGCGTTCCTCTCTTGGCGCCAGACGGAATTTCGATAATGAAAACTACCCGCAAGGCTAGTTTTTGTAATCGAATAATGAAAACAAGGTTGGCTGTATACTAAAACAAATAAATAAAAATAAACCATGTCATGGCAAAAATTTTCCTCAAACCACATGAAAGTGGTGAGTCAATGAAATTTCCTTTACTATTTCAAAATTCTTTAAATTAATTAAAAAACAATACTTTTATATATATATATATATATATATATATATATATATATATATATATATATATATATATATATATATATATATATATATGAAAATTGGTAGGTTTTTTTCTCTATAAATAAACACTTATATTGCACATATTCATCACAAAAAAACAAAAAAAAAAACTTATATTTATATGTAGTAGGTTAAAAAAAATGAGGTGAGAAAAGACTAATTGAGGTGAGAAATACTAATTGAATACTGGGATGGTTATTGTAAAAGTGTCAAGTAAAAAATATGATGGATACTTATTGAAGTCATAGTTGATAGTGAGAAATATGAGTCTAAGAGTGTATGGTAACTAAGAATTAAGGGTCGAATAACTTGAAAGTTTTGATTTGCCACAATAAAGTTTTTAAAACTAAGAAATTAGGGGATTTACAATGTATTCAAATGGTAATTTTGAGAATACTAAGAGTAGTCTTGTAGTATGCTTACATGAGAAGAAAGTTATAGATATATCTAGGTGTTGCCATTTATTAACTAAATTAGTTAACAGGTTATGGGAGATTTTCTCGTGTTGTGAATATATGTTAAAAATGGTAAATTGTTAAAACAATGATAGAATACTTACAAAGTGTGATTTTATTAAGATATGAGAATATATGGAGGTTTGAATTGAATTTTCAGAAAGAATAATCTTATGAAAAAAAAAAAAAAAAAAAAACTTTAAGGACTTTGATTTTAAGACCAAACTGAGTAAGAATATTTGAGGAGAGTAACAAAAAAATAGTGTCCTGGATGGTTTAGAATGAAAATAGAGATTAAAGGGTTGAGAAATTATAGTACTAAAAACGATAGGAATATCACATTCGATGTAAGGTGTATACATGCCTCAAGAAGCTAAACTCTAAGGAGAAACTATAAATCTATGTGACGATTGCTTAGTCTAGATGAGATACACGTACCCTTGAGATAATAGTTCTGGTAAATGAATATAACGAATATGTTGAAAAGTTCTATAGTCAAATGCCTAAAACACGTGAAGGTCAAGATTGTCATTTGAGTACTCTTAGGGAATTAACCTTTACCAATGCTTGAGTAAAATAAGGTTTCATGAGTATGGATTTCATAGATAGATTACCTAGCTGAAAAATAAGTAATCTTTTTATGCAAATATTAGTCGACCAAAATCATCAGAGGTATTAAAGAAACTTAAAAAGGAAAAATAATTAGCAATGTCTAGGTGATTGAGGTCCTTAGACATCATAGAGTGTCTTGATTCATGACAATAGTTTCAAATAAGGGTGCGATATTGTGTCTCAATTCTAGAAAGAATTACAGAGTGCATTGAAACAACTCTTAATTATAGCCCTGCTACTGTTTAGCAACTAATGACCTGTCTGAAAGGAGCGTTTAGATTTTATAAAACATGTTACAAGCTTGTACCCTTAAATTTCAATTTCTTGGGAAGAAAAATTTAGCTTAACTCCTATACAATAGCAGTTACCAAATTAGACTAGTATGGCTTCATGTGAACCTTTGTACGGGATGGAGTAAAGGATTTTGTTGTGTTGGATTGACAAGTTACCATTAGACCTCAAATGAATTGTGAGGCCACATAACTACTTAGGATCATCGAAGACCAAATGAAATCAAGCCTAGGATACGTCCAAAAATTTATAATGAACGCTAAAAGAGAAAACATAAATCCTAGGACAACAAGAACATAAGGTTGCATTGTACCATATGAGATTTCACAGGAAATCAAAGAGTTGTCTACTAGTTGGCACTTAAAAAAAACTCCTTATAGTTAGAGTGGATGCACAATGTGTTCTATGTATCACAATTATGAAAATATGATCTTATTTTATCTCACATGCTTTGGCATGAACTAGGGTTGTTAGTTTAGAGCTAAGATTATGAGGGAAAAAATAAAATACTTATACCTTTATAAATCTTTAGCTGGGAAATAGGAAAACTCTGAAACCACACCAATTCATTAGTTAAGGTATTGCACAACGGGCAAGACCATGAATTATTCCACTTTGGAAATGGAGGAGAATATTTTACATAAATATCTTTATCTGTTTGTTGAGGTAACTATACATTATTGCTTTTAGTTAGTTTCGAGAACGAAACTTTTATAAGAAGGGGAGACTCAAACAATTGAAGAAATTAATTTCATTTTAATCATGAATTTGGCATCTAAATATTTTTATTTAGTGACATAGTAATTTTTAAAAAGGCAAAATTATAAAACACTACCTAATCTATACCCCTTTTTTTTAAAAACTACCTTATATAAAAGTTTTTGCAAAAAACTACCTTATAATAATACAAATCTTTGCAAAATACTACCTTTAACCTGATTTCGTCAGTTGACCGTTAACTTTGGGCTTTGACCGTCACGTGAGACGCACGTGACTCTTAAAATCTTTTTTTTTTTTTTAATAATATTATAAATAAATAAAATAAAATATTAAAAAATATTTTAAATTTTTTTAAAATTTTTTCTTTTTTTTTCATTCAACCATGCGTTTTTATCTCTATTTTTATTTAAAATATTTTTTTATTTTATTTTTTTTAAATTTTTTTTTTAAAAAAAAGCCGGATTTTAAGAGTCACGTGATGGTCACGTGACTTAATCTGGGTCGACACGGATCCGGAAATCCGGGGTACCTGCTTTTTCGGATACCTAAAATTGTGATCCGGTTCCTACCCGGTTTAAACCGGGTCGGAACGGATACCCGGTTTTTTTAGAAGCACATTTTTTTAAAATTTTTTCGTTCGACCATGCGTTTTTATCTCTATTTTTATTTAAAATACTTTTTATATTTTATTTTATTTATTTATTTATTTATTTTAAAAAAATTAAAAAAAAAGGGATTTTAAGAGTCACGTGCGTCTCACGTGACGGTCAAAGCCCAAAGTTAACGGTCAACTGACGAAATCAGGTTAAAGGTAGTATTTTGCAAAGATTTGTATTATATAAGGTAGTTTTTTGCAAAAACTTTTATATAAGGTAGTTTTTTAAAAAAAGAGATATAGATTAGATAGTTTTTTATAATTTTGCCTTTTTAAAAAAATTCTAAGATGATTAGATTCTTGTCAATTCATAATGTAGTTATGAATCGTAAAAAGTAACGTAAACTTTGGAAGTAAAACTTAAAGTTGAGCAACTACTCATGACATTTCGGGATAATTATAATACTTACTCGTAAACTTCATTTATCCATGTTGAGAATAAATTAAATATTTCATACTGTTGGGATTTTAGGTTTTGATGATGACTTCACTTAAACAAATATGTTTTAGAGATTGTTTTGAAGGTCAATATCCGATTTTGTTAAAAATCGTTGATGAAGCCTATGACTTGGTCTGTGGAAGCTGTACGTGTCAAAATATCCAAGAAGTTAGATAAAGAAAATCACTTAGGATGTCAAATGTAGACAGGAGGTCTATTGTTCTCAAAGTTGATAATCTGACGAAAATTGTTGATGGAGACAGTACGTTGTTCCCATGACGCAAGCCTGGAGAAAGACGTCAGCTGAAAAACTGCGAAGAGTTTATTTTCTGTTTTTAGCTGATGTAACGGTTAGAAATTAAATTAGTTGCTTAATTTATTTAATAAGTTGATACAAAACTATTTTTAACCGCCTAAAAATAATCATAGACTAATTCTATGTGCTGAGAAAAAGTCTCCTTATTTCTCTCCACTAAATTAGGATCTAAATATAGGCTCTAATTAAGCTATAACTAATTACCTATTTTTAGTGTGAGATAACCATGACTCTATATTTAGTGTGCAATAACCGTGGCTCTATACTTGCTACTCAAGTATTCCATTAACTACTCCTTTATTTTAGTATCAAGGAAATAGTGGAAGTTACTTTGCTCATGTTGTTACGATTGTTCCTCTATAAAAGGAGTGACTTTGTTCTTTAACCGGTTTTGTCCAAGAGTGTCCATAGGTGAGAGATCAAAATAAGAAAAATATTTTGTTCTTAAAAATTATCAATTAACTTATTATATTTTTCTTATGCAACTCTTTAATTTTTATCCTTTTTAGAATATGGCCTTGTAAAAA
The DNA here is from genome assembly GCF_026212465.1 of Amaranthus tricolor. Lineage (NCBI taxonomy): Eukaryota > Viridiplantae > Streptophyta > Magnoliopsida > Caryophyllales > Amaranthaceae > Amaranthus > Amaranthus tricolor. The sequence goes on along the minus strand of NC_080060.1, from coordinate 21,819,368 downwards.
GGTCTTTGAGTGTTTTGTTGTAACTAGACTTAGGGAAGTCTAGGGGAGAAGAGAAAGCTTCAAGTGAAGCGTGAGAAAGAGAAGGAGAAAGAGAAAGAGAAGGAGAATGAGAAGAGAAAGAGAAGTTGGCCTAGTTAGAGAAGCTTCGAGTGAAGCAAATTGTTTTATGTAATTGTAATTGATTGCCTAAAACATAGTAAGAGATTTTTGAAATCCCGGGGGGTCGTGATTTTTCTTTCTTATTAGGCCAAGAAAGTTTCTACATAAAACAATTCTTAAAATTCTCTACCCAAAGCCCTTTTTGTTCTAACCCAAAAATACCATCATGACAAGCATGCAAACAATAGAAATTAAGACCTATTTGCTGTCCAAATTTTCAGTTTCATCAATCTTCTTTCACTCTTTATTTTGCTCCCAAATTCATCCATAAGCACAATAGAAGTTCAATCTTACAATTCATAGCAAAAATACATTCTTTTCTCATCAAATCTTCTTCAAAAACTCATCTAAAACTTCTGAAAATTTATGATTATAAACTCAAATCTTCCCTTAAAATGATCTTCATTTCAAGAGCTTTTCATAAATACCAAATTTGAAAAAATTCACCAAGTATAGAATAAGTTATGTTCATTACTTTATTCCATTAGTTTTTATTTAAGCTTGTTCATGTAAAATATTTTTTTACATAAATCTTTCTTTAAACTAAGGTCATTATAAAATGGGTATTTTTTCTGCAAAACTAAGAAAATCATCACTTATAAATCTATAAAAATCAACCATAATAGAAAGTAAAAAAATGTATTTCCACAAAGATATAAATTCTGTTATTTAAAGGATTCAAGTAAAATTATGGGGTTTAACTAAGTATGTTGCTCAACATAATAAGTATACTCCAAATATGTTAAAATCATCACAAATATTAGTTTAACAACCCCAACTAAGGAACGTTAAGTGCATATTAGAGATCCGAAATTATTATTGATTTTTAGATGAATGCAATATGTTTAGTTGAAGACTTGGAGTTGAGACTTGAAGGGCAAGGACCCAAAGTTGGAACCACTTCTAAGATTGCTTAGGAGCTTATGTGGAGCTTATGAAAAATTTATATAGGCTTGGAGTCGAGGTATGTCACATTGGGTGATTTTTAAACATTTAAGAACAAGTTAGGAAAGTTTGTATATAAAACTTGTTTTTAAAAATAAATATCCCAAAGATAAGTTCTTAATTTGGAAAAATGATATGAAAATGATAATTTTGAGTATGAAATGATTTATTACATGTATCATTATTGTGGGCATCATGCATTTTGATTTAATAAATTGTTGTATGTTTAAAATCATGTTTAACAATACTTTGTGAAAGTAATTATGATGAACATCATTTATATGGACTTGGAAAATATTTGAAATGCATTTTAAAAGTATTTTTCAATAGCTATATGTAGTGATGGCTACGGAGCGGGTTACTCGGAACCGAACTAGTCTCGAACCGCTTGAAAACCATCCCGAAACCGGAACTGTTCGCGACAGGTTCCGAACCGGCCCGAACCGCAGAACCGTGAAACTGCCGAAAAAAAGCTACCGAAACTGTGAAATAGCCGGAAAGAAACCACCGAAACAGGACCAAAGAACCGCGGGCCGGTTCACCCGGTTCAACGGTTCCAAGGAACTGCCCCGGAACCAAGACTCGGACTGGAACGATTCACCCGGCCCAACGATTCCTAGGAATTGGAACCGAAATCATGCGGTTCACTCGGCCAAGAGGTTCTTTAGAAACGGTTAAAGCTAGTCGTTAACTAGACGTTGTGCATTTCTCTATAAATTCTCCACACTTCAATCATTTGCATTCACAATTCATCTCTTCTCCTACTCTCTCTACTTACTCTCTCTACTTTATTACTTAATTACGCAATTATTCTCTTAATTACATAATTATTCTTTTAATTATTTCTTAATTACATAATTAGTCTTTAATTACTTATTTATTTTTTCTTACATTATTATTTCAATATTATCATGTCTTCATTATTGAAAAAAGCCTATAAAATAGTTATTAAAGTGGCAAAATCACTGGGAAGTTTTAGCTCCAAAAGAAAGGTCACTTCAACTCCATCGGTATCAACAACACCTTCGATTAGTAATTATGAACCAAATTATCCAGACGGGTACTACCAAGAATTGCACGATTATGCAGAAGAAGTGGAAAGAGAAATAAAAATTGAAGAAAAAGAGGAACCAACATCTCCTATTGGGATAATTAGATCTCGACAATCATCAACGAGATCACTAGAAGTACAACAACAACAACAAAAACAAGCTCGTGGTAAACGAGTCAATTTCCAAAGTATCGGTTAGTTTTATAATTTTATTCTTCAAATTGATTAAATTTTAAATTATTATTTATTTATATATTGTGGTATTTGAGTATGTTTTTATGTTTAAATTTAGATGAAGATGAACTAGTAAGACAACCTTTTCCGGCAATGCCGCCTCTTAGTGGTAGAGTTGTTTAACATGTGTGGTCGTATATTACAAAACAACCAATCGACTATCCGGATGTTTTCTTGTGCACTTTTCAAATTTGTGAAAGTCAAGGGGTAAAACCCTTAGTTTCATACAATTTCAGGAGAGGTAAATACTTTTTGAGTTTTTATACATGATATTTATATTTTGTAAATCAAGATCAATGTATTAAAAATTCATTTATTGTGCTTTGTGAATACTTGTTAGGTGGTGGTACAGGATCTTTCAACAAACATTTGACAAAGAAGCATGGAATCACAAAAGAAACTCATGCAGCAAGCGGCAGCGGGACCACGGGTGGAAGCCGACAGTGGACAATGGAGATCCCCGGCGGAGGTACGCCTTTTAAATATAATCGTAATGAAATGATTGATGAATTTTCTAAATATGTAATTTGTGATGAGTTGCCATTTAACCATGGTGAAAGTAAGGCATGCGAATATTACACTAGAAAAACTTTGCAACCACAATATAGAGTGATCCCTAAGAATACTCTTAGACGACGCACAATAAAATTATATGAATCAAAGCGCTATGAATTAGTAGAAATGTTTAAATGTTTCAATGGTACGTTTAGCACAACAACCGATATTTGGTCTGCTTCCCCACATTTAGAACCTTATATGTGTGTAACAGTACACTAGATAGATCATAATTGGTTTATTAAAAAAAGAATATTTGCTTTTGAGTTAATGCCCAAAAAACATACTGGTGATAACATAAAATATAGATTAATAGAGATATGTAAAGAATGAAACTTGTTAGATAAGATATTTTGTTGTTCTACCGATAATGCAACCGCCAACATTAAATGCATTGAACTTTTGTATAACAAACCTGCTTTTAGTTTCATCCTTGGTGGTAGATTATTACACATACGTTGTTGTGCTCATATTGAACTTATCTTGCCAAGCAGGTATTAGACAACTAAGTGATTTATTAGATATCCCATTACAGACAAGTGAAGTGGGTTAGATTAGGACAGGTAAAGAGAAGATATAAGCAATTATGTGACCACTATCAACTAAAAAAGTATATTGGTCATTAGATACTCCTACACGTTGTGGCTCAACCCATGATTTATTTTAAAAGGCAATTGTTTATCGTCCGGTTATAGCACAACTGTATATTGAGTGTACGGATAGCCATATAAGTGATAAAACATGGGAACTAGCTATAGGCGTACAGAAAATATTAGAAGTGTATGACCACGAAACTAAGATTTTTTCATATGTTTACGAACCAAACGTCAACTCAGTAATAAGTGAATGCATTACCATTTTTTATCATCTTTTTAAACATTCGCATGATGATACTAATGAATTTTTAAAGCCGATTCTTGCATATATGATAGAGAAGTGGAAGACGTATTTTACTGATTTTCCTTATATTTATGGAATTGCGATAATTTTAGACCCATGTTTTAAGATGAAAAATCTTACTAAATTAATTGGATTTTACTATCAAACATTAGATCGCCCGCCTAGTGATGTACATAATTATGTTGGAAATTGTAAAAAGCTTTTAACAGATCTTTATGATCACTATTCTAGTGTATATAACCCAAGTCGTGATACGTCTAGATGTGCTAGCGTCTCGACACGTCCTACTTATTATAATCCCATAATAGGATGATAGTTTTGTAGGAAAATCTTCTTCCTCACATGGTCTTTGATTCCTTCGGGATACGTAGGCAGCTTAGTATTCCTTCGGGATACTATGTTCAAGTCCATTTTCTCCCTTTTTTTTATTAATCATTTTTATCATTTCTTATTAATTTATTTTTTTCCTTCTTTTTAGTAAATATTTTAATTACGATGACAAGCAATGAATTTCACTAATAATCAAGTAATCAACAAAGGTACGTCCGCATATATTATATTTAGAGGAAAAACAAGAATGAAACTAATGGTCCAACCCGCCCGACCCGGGAGTTGAAATCGCTGGAACCGCCTAATGAACCATTTGGAATCGCTTGGAATTGAAACCTGAATCAAAAACGTTCGAATCAAGTTCCAGATGGAACCAGAACCGGGTGGAACCGAAACCGGATGGAACCGAAGCGGAACTGGCCCAACCCAGACGGTGGCCATCACTAGCTATATGTTAAGAAAATTTCTTGTATAGTTTTCTAGAAATTTATTCGTTAAATGACGTTTTATTGGATTTAAAGGTGTTAAATATTTTTATTATGAAAAATGGTATAAGATAAACTCTTGATCATCAAAAATAATGAATAAAATTTCTCTAATAATATTTGTCCAGAGTATAATTAATTTGGAATTTTTTATGATTTTTGAGTAATCGTTTGATTGTTTATCGATAAATTGTAAAATTGTAAAATATAAAATTATTATTAAATAAGGATGTATGGACTTGAAATTTTTATCACATACTCATATGGACAGTAACAAAGTATGGAAAAAGTTGGGGAACATTTCATGGACATTTAAAGACCTTTATAATTTTCACTCGGTTATTAATAATCCATAAGCTATAAAAACGGTAAAATATAAAATAAATACTAAATCACGTCTTTTGGACATGAAAATAATGAGAGACACTTATATAAACAGTATGTACTTGTTAGAAAAGTTATATGCATTTTCGTGACCATATATAGACTTAAACAAATTTTATACGATTTATCGGTAAAATAACAATATTAATTATTAAAAATACTCCAGGCGATTTTTAATGGGTATTTAAAATTTTATACTTTTTAAGATAGTTCCTAAAATATCATAGAATTTTTATATTATTTTATTTGGACTAAAATAATTTTAAACTGATTTTATTTTATTTATAGATAAAATGCCTATACAAAATAATAAACTACTATACATGACTTTATAAATGTAAATGACCAAATAAACATGTTATATGACTTCTAAAACTTTGATATAATTTTATGAAACTAATTATTAATTATATACTAATTTATCAAATTAATAGAAATTATTTATTTATTAAAAGGTGTTATATCGATAGTTTAATTTGAATAAAAATAGTATAAAGTGAGTTTAACATTTATTGTTTATAAGTTTATGAATTTATGACATCATATAATTAACAATAAATACCTAAATTAACGGAAAAAGTAAAAAAAGTAGTTATGAATTAGTAAAACCAATTATAATCTGATGGGACAACATAAAATTTATTATAATAAATAAGTTATTATAATTACTAAATTAATTTTGGCCTTGTTGGAGAATTAATATGTATTTTACAAACCAATTATCGATTTTATTATTGACAAAATTGTCCCATATTTGAGAAAAGATTGTTTTATGAAATCTTATGTCATATTAATTTTATAAACTTATGAGCTATATTCTGATTATTTTGAATGAATTTCAAAAATCTTTTAAATTATACTTTACTTAAGAAGGATTGAAATGAAACGTTTTAGTGATTTATTTGGAAAATCATATTGAATTTTAACTATGTTTTCAAAAAAAAAACATTTCCATACATGTTAGTGATGCCCCAATATAATACAAAGATTATATGATGACACGATTATGCTAAAGCATGTTTTACCCATGTGGGAAAGATTATGATTTGATTTTGCTATGTTGCAAATAAAGTATGTTTTATTATTTTGCAAATAAAATATGTTTATCATATAGGAAAGTTGATATTTATGACTTTTCAAATGCTATTGGAATTCCAATAAATATATTATATACAAAAATATTTTAGCCTAAATGGCGGGTACATATGCCACAACAAATGTTATGTGCATGATTAATCGACTTACCAATGTTGTGCGTGTATTATACACAATACCATTGTGTTACGCTTGCCAGATGTGTCGCGGATGGTAGACCGACTACCAAACGAGTCAAAGGATGACTCATAGAGTATCCATGCAAACTTATAGTTTGAGTTTGATTTGGATCCATTGAGATCCTATGATCTATGCTGAAAAATGAGAACTTGAAATTATTATGAAACCGTTGAATTAAGTTTGAATGATGATATGATTTATCAAATGAAAAAACATCTTTCAAAATGAATTTACTCAAGCCAAAATGTTTTAACAACTTGTTTGACGGATACTAGTGTGTTATACTCAGCCTTTTTGCCGATACTATGCCTTGTATGCTTTCCAATGGTTTTGTTTTTAGAGTGAACCCTCATGGCACCTCGACGGAGAATTGATATGCGAGCGGAGGATGAACTTGAGTTGGAGTATGACTCCCTTTTGTTTAGATCTCTTTATTGTATTTGAGAGACTATTGATTAGTTGTTTAGATTTAGACTATTTTAAAGAAGTAATTTAAACTTTGGACTTAGTTCGATTTGGTTGTAATTTTCCTTTATTTTGGATAGTTAAGACTTTCGTTATATTGCTTTGTTTTTGGTTCAAGTATTTTATTCGGCTATTGGTTTAATCTTTAAGTAACCCCCTTAATTGTGGTGACAAAAGTGGGTTTCCGCTTGATTAATACTAAATTCAAAATTAGTCTTGTTAAAAAATACTTTTATTGCACATAAAATGTTTTAAAAAAACATTAAAAAAATAATTATTCATAGCACGAGCGAGAAAAGGATTTAAGAAACACTTATTAGGTTGAAATAAGGTTATCCTGTCTAAATTTTATAGTCTAGTCAATAACTTATTCAACAATATCTTATGTAGCAGTTGTACTAATTTTTTTGGGATCACAGAGTCGACTGAAAAAAAAAATAATAAGGTGAAAAGCAAACTCAAACCCTTACCTAAAAAAGTAGTTTTTACAACAAGTAAGATGACCTAATTCTCAAATGATTATAGATAGTATTAAGCAGAACAAAAAAACTACTTGTACGAAATAAATAGCGTAGTAAGTTATTAACCACTTTTTCAAAAAAACCAAAAATACTTATTAACCACTTGCAATTGCAAATATCATTTCTCCATTTGAAATTTCATATCACTAATTGTAGCTCCTACGGAGACTCAACCATCGTTTAATAATATCTCTTACCAAACACGTATTCATATACTCTCTCCAATTCAGAATTGTACCATTTTCTTATTTGGGCAGTTCACTTTAATTGTTCCATTTTTATTTTAAAATATAATTTTTGTACCAAATTATCCTTATACTATTCATGTAATTACCAAAATACCCTTATTTTTTTTTTTTACCAAACTACACTGTTTAATAGCCTCCCAATACCCACTACATTCCCTCCACTTTATATTTGTGCCTAATCCAGATGAAACAATTAAAAAGAATAAACAATTAAAAAGAATTGAAGTGAGTATCATTTTGATTTAGGGTTGCCAAGGAATTGGAATTACGAATTAGCTAGGGTTAATGATTTGAATTGTTTTGATTGCAGGCCTTCAGTTCAATACATTTCTTGGTGTAATAGTCTCTCTAGAGATCCCTATTTTTGCTTAATTCCTGTTTAATTGACGCAAATTCAGGGTTTTCATTGATATTTTTTTTTAGTTTTGATTTTATGACGATTTATAGAATTAGGCTTGCTTGTTTGTGGGTGTTATTAGTTTTGATTTACATTTAGTTTAGTACTTCAATGTACGGAAATTCTTGTCTGCAAATGTCAATTGGATAAATTTGTACAAGTTTATCAATAAAATCTGTATTTTAATGTTTAATGTTCTATTGTTCTGATTCAAATTCAGAGCCCTAATGTTTGGATTCTTCAGAGCCGTAATGTTTGGATTGAAGACAAGGGTCAAGAACTTTGAATGGCGCAGATAGGTAATTCATTTATCATGTTTGGATCGATTTCAATTGCCATTTTAATGTTTAATGTTTAATGTTCTATTGTTCTGTTCAGAGCCGTAATGTTTCTACTGCTCTCAAATTAAAATTCACCAACCATGCCATTTAAAGCTTCTGCAAAGCAAGTTGAATACAACGGTCAAGAACTTTGAATTGCATAGATAGGTAATTCATTTATGATGGATTGATTTCAATTGCCATTACATTTTTTTATGTTCTGCTAGTCTCATTCTGGATTTTGAATGTTTGGACTGCTTTCAATTGCCATTACATTTTACTGTCTTGTTGCTCGCAAATAATGTCTGGATTTAGTTTCAGTTTTACTGTGTACATTTAGGATGTTTGAACATTAATTTCTCCGGATTTATGATGTTTGGATTAGATTGCAGCTCTAATGTTGTAGCTTTTATCGCAAATATTAAATTGTTAGGATAAACTTCATACATCATGTTTTATTTCATGATGCTCTGAATTTATTGTTTACTGGTTTGTCACAATAAAAATGTTAGTTTTGGATTTCTGATTCATAGTTGTTTTGCATATAGGCTTGTGTTCACTAATGTTTACTTCCTTTTGCATTTGGATGAAATGTTAAATTATGTAGCCATAAGTTCAGTTGATTTAAGTTCAGTAAAAGTTGCATTCAGTTTTGTGAGTTGGATTGGAATGCTTACATGCTTCATTGTTTGGGTTGTGATCTTTAATCTTTTATTGTACTTCGTTTTGGTAATCTTGATCTTAAATAATATATTCTCAAGGCGGCTTCCCCTATGATTAGTAACAACAAATCTATCTATCTATTATCTATTAATCTATTAAGTATAAAAAAACGAGCAACAAATTGTACTGTTCACAACTTGATCTAATGAGATGTTCGCTTGCTCTCTTCGACACGTTGCTCCATCTTTCCCGCAGATCAATCCAAGCATACCTCTTCAACAAAGCAACAGTCCACACTCCAGCTACCTACTCCATTCCATCACATCTTCAACTACTCAAATGAGTTTTCTTCTCCTGAATCAACCATGCTTGTCTTGCCTTCTTTCAACTCCTTAATTTGTGGCCATTTAATGTTCTTCTATTGTACTACTCTTCTTGTCATATCCAATCTGTTGTACTTGCTGATTATGCTGCTTGAAATATGCACAACAACTGTTTGTTCATATGCTCTAATTTATTTGTTTGCAATTTAATTTTACTGGATTGTCGGTGTGCTCTAATTTCAAAGTGTTTGGATAAACTAAATTTACTGTTTTCTGAATGGTTTCGTTTTTACTGTTTTGCTTCTTATTGTAAGTATAAAGTGTTAGGACAGTAATTTCTACTGTTCTCTGATTTCGGAATTCGATTGGGTTGCATTAGTCATTATATTGTTTTGATTGTAAGCTTGGATTAGTCGTACATTACTTTCTTGGCATTAATTTTGAAATATGTCTTATTTAGTTTACTCATTTGATTCGTAGCATTAACAGTGTAATCAGTTTAATCATTTGATTCATTGGATTGGGTTGCATTATTTTTTATTTTTTTGTGATTCCAAGCTTCGATTAGTCGTACATTACTTTCTTGGCATTAATTTCGAAATACTCATGAATAGCGTAGTGAATTTTATACTTGAAATTCATTGCATCATTTTTTACAGTGTTGTCTTATTTACTTTACTCATTCGATTGATGGCATTAACAGAGTAATCAGTTTAATCATTTGATTCATTGCATTATTTTTTAGAGTGTTCTTTTTTATTGTGAAGATTTGGTTGCGTCGCATTAACTTCGGATTCATAATTAACGTGGCTACCAAACATCACGTACAAGAAATTATTCGCATTTAAAGTTTTGTTACTATGATATGGTGGGGTTGAGATGAGTTTAATTCGTTGTTATCAATCAATGGCCTTAGAAAATCAAGTCATTACGACTTAGACATTTAAGTACCCGCCTCTTTTTTCTGACAGGTTATGGATAATCACAATAAAGTGATTGTAATTTCTTTCAAGCATCTTCTAAAGGATTTGGTTAGAGTCTTGGATATGGAGGATCCTTTTTATGGTACTTTAGGAAAATTTTCTATAGTTGCTTGCATAGTACTTTTAAGCAGGGAGGAATAGTAAAAGGTATTTTACAGTTGGTGAGATATGGCCAACCTTGCTTGAATCTGAAGAATCAGCAGCTGAGAATGTTATACAATCTCTTGTACTAGATTTCTCCTTAATCATAGATAACATTAGCAAAAGTAAACAAGAGCGCTGTGAAACTATTTTTGAAGGCTAAGGGGATTTGTAGTGCATTTAGGATTAATGAAGTTATGGAGAGCAAAATTGGGTTTTGCTAAGTTTGTTTCATGGATTGGTGTGCCCCGTCTTCGAGAGTCTAACGAATTAGAGTTGATCGTAGGTGAAGATTGTTTCACTGCTAACACTGTTATACAATCATTGGCTAAAAAGGTAATTGAGTTTTGAGAACCTATCTACCATTTTGAGGTTAGAGATGTGAATTACAATACTATGAAGAAATCTAGGTCTTTCTCTTTATTACAAAGGAAGCTTTATTGAAGGGGAGGTTCAACAAGGGGAGCAAACAACTGACCAATGTGTCACTCCTACTTCAACAACCTCACACATCCTCTTTCCAAGTGTATTACCTACACCTCCAAAGAAATGCAACGTCACCACAAAATGGTCAATTTGTGCAACTGTCTTTGGATCTACCTGAGGTGTTTAAACATACATAATGAATTAGATCTGTTTTGGTGTTTGCCTATGTTATTAAGGAATGTATGGAGGTGATCATCTTTTGTAAACAATTTTAGTAGTTCACATTCAATATAATGTACTCCTCTTTTTTATGGCTAAATTCCATGCTTTTGTAATGGATCTTCCTTATTAATCTAAGAATGGTTCCTACTTTTATGAACAACTTTTTTACTTTGTAAGGTTAAATGTAGCTCCTAAAGATTTGATTCTTTACCTTTCTTTTTGTCACGTGTTAGTCTAATGTAATAGTTTAAGTATATGATTCAATAGTTATTACATAACCGTTGCTATGATCGTCGCGCTGCTAATGTGTGTTGTGCTACTGGTTGGTTTGGTTGAATGTATTGAAATGTGCAGTTTATGCCTTGGTATTACTACTATTTATGCACTTTGTACCTTGATACGTAATATGGATGTAGTTTGTAACGTTAAATGTACCTTGCAACAATCGTCACCTTATACTGGCTGCCCTTCGATGCTGCTTGATTGGCTGCATTTTTGTTATTATGTTCAGTTTTAGCTATCTTTTTTCATTTAATATTTTATTGTTTTGAATTCATTTATTTGAATGTGATGATTCATTGTTAAAATTAATTAGTCAATTAACTTAAGCATCTAAAAAAAAAGAGTAGTAGTGTTTACGTGTATGATTCGATATCTAAGTTAAGTAATTAAGCTGCATAGATGATTTTATTCATTATCATTAAATCTTAAACTAAAGTTAGTTACAGGACAAAAAACCTTTAGCTTAGTTTGAAGGTATGGTTGATATAATAGCATAGGCGAATGATTTAATAGTTCGAATGCATAAATATTCAATTTTTCAAGTGCATGATTAGATAGCTCACAATTGTGTCATATCTCGATACAGAGATACCACCAAAACAATGGTAGATCCACCGAATGTTCCTACAGTTACGAGGGAATATAGTAGTCGACGCATGCCCCTCCCCCAAAAAAAACAAAATAATTGCAGCTCACGCACTTCGTCTGTGAAATAATACAAAAGCAAGCGTGTTTTGGGGAGCAACATCACTTCATTAGCGGTGGAAAAAGCTGCACAGACTCATGCGTTGTTGCCTCCTAGCACTAGACCTGTTGAACCTGTGCTGGTTCCTGCACCGTCTTCACAGTCTTCCTCTTCCACTTCCACTTCTGCAAAAGACAATGCAAAGGTCTTAGTAACTTTTTAGTATAGTTAATCGATTATGTTTGTTTCAAAAGTCTTATATGCAGTACGCTCTTATGAAGTACTGTTAACAATGTTCCTTTTATGTACTCTAGAAGAAAAGGCAATCAAAGGTCTGCATATGAGTGCAGCTATGATATCCAAACAAACATTTAGAGGTATTCACGAATTGTGGAAGCACACTTTTGCTTCAGTTTGTTTTAAAGACTAAATTAGACATCCACAGTTCATAAAGTGCTACATTAGATTATGCACATGTTTGTTGTGGTACACGGTATATTAAATACTTTTATAACTAGCGCTACATATATATTAAATTTGTTGTAGATGTAATATACAAATTTTGAAAACAACTTGCACATGTTTCTTAGGAATGTACATGCCAACTACTCCTTTTAAGCTGCAAGACCCCACGCGTTGTACTTCTTGTGGTGCCAAGTTGTTTGCTTTCGAATCAGCGCTTTTCTGTTGTTCTGGAGGTGAAATTATAATAGCTGCTAATGATTATCCTACTCAACTCATAGATTTGTTTTGTTCTCAGAGTGAAACTGCAATACATTTTAGGCAGTATGCTCGCCTTTACAATAATATGTTTGCATTTAGTTCACTTGGAGGGTCTATTGATGCACGTACATACAAGGGTATCTATGTCTTTAAGCTTCATGGCTAGTTGTATCACTTTGTACCTGATTTGATAGCTTATTATGATAAGGTGCCTAAATTCTTACAACTATACTTCTACGATGCTCAATATGAGAAAGATCTTCGTTCCAACTTATTCCGTGAAATTAGACCTAATGTGATTAGTTTGTTAATGGAAATCATGGATCGTAACCCATATGCACAATTCTTCCGATCTTTGTGTGATATAGATGTTGACGAGAATATAAGGATTTTCTTGAATAAGAGTTCGAGTTTAGATCAAAGGGTATACAATGCTCCCTCGTCTTCTGAAGTTGCTGCCATTTGGATTGATGATTTTCCATCTGATGATTCAACAAGTCCATATATAGCTGTTTGGGGAAAATCAAACAAGTTTCACCGTTATGTTACGATCCCTTACAATATCCATTATTGTTTCCGTCAGGCGATTTTGGTTGGCATCAGGGGATAAAAAATGTTGTAATGGTGTTCGAAAATCTAGGCGCACTGGTAAAAACCCTATTAGTCCACTATTGGCTAATACTGCGGAAAAATTGCTTTTGGATGAGGCTATAGGTAAATGAATTGGTTTTAGAAATGTATGCTTTGAGGAATACTATATTTGCTTATGTATGAATGCTATTAGTGCAGTTGCGCAAGATGGTTTCAAGAAACGCGAAGAAAGGGTTTCATGTCGAGAATACTATGCTTATAGGCTTCAAATTCGCCCTCACAATTACTTTCTTAGAACTACTAGGCTATTTCAGCAGTTCGTTGTGGATATGTATGTGAAAATAGAGAATACCCGAATAGACTATTGTTGTAACAACCAAACACAACTACAAGCAGAACTCTTTCAAGGGATTATGGACAGAATGAATGTTGGTCAATGTAGTGCAGCAAATGTTGGGCGTCGTATCATTCTGCCACCTTCATTTATTGGTGGGCCTAGAGATATGAAGAAGAGATATTTGAATGCTATGGCACTTGTCCAAAGATACGGCAAACCAGATGTATTCCTTACTATCACTTGTAATCCAAACTGGATTGAAATCAAACAAGAGTTAGCTGAAGGTGAAATTGCTCAGGATAGACCAGAGTTGGTATCTCGAATATTTAGAGCTAAATTAGTGGTTTTGAAAAAGAAACTTAAAGATGAAAAGCTCTTTGGTGAACCAGCTGCAATGATACATGTTGTTGAATTCCAAAAGTGAGGTCTTTCACATGCTCATTTTCTAATTATTTTGCAACCTTCTTCGAAAATTAGGTACCCGGTGCAATTTGATCAATTTGTGAGTGCTGAGATACCATATGTCTCTAATAAGTACTTACGACGTATTGTATTACACCATATGATGCATAGCCCATGTGGAGTATTGGATCCCTAATGCTCTTGTATGATAATGCAAAATGGAAAGCCCCAATGCAAACATCACTACCCTAAGGAGTTCTCAGCTTTCACCACACATGCAGATGATTGTTATCCTATATACAGAAGACATCATACCGGTGAGACTATCCGTGTTCGTAAAGTTGAGCTAGACAATCGTTGGGTTATTCCTTATAAATTCGTATCTTCTTGCTTATTTTGATTGTCATATAAATGTTGAAATTTGCTCAACAATTAAGGCTGTTAAATATCTGTATAAATATGTATACAAAGGCCATGATAATATTTCATTTAGTGTTGGGTCTAATAGTGAGCAACAACTGGTTGATGAGATTTAGGCATACCAATCCGGTAGATGGGTTTTGCTGCCGAAAGCTGCGTGGAGAATATTCGGTTTTGACCAGTACGATATGAAACCAGCGGTTATGCCTTTACAGGTTCATTTGCCTAATATACAGAGCATTTGCTTTAACGCTGCGGAAAGCCTTGCACATGTTGCACACAATCAAAGTAGAGCTAAGACTGTTTTGACAAAATTCTTTTCTTATAATGCGACACATCCTTTTGAACCTAAATATTGCTTTCCAGAGTTTGTTGAGCATCATGTTTGGCATTCACAAAGCAAAAGTTGGAACAAACGAAAGCGAGGTACATCAATTGGTCGTCTTGCATTTTTTGCACCGTCCGAACGTGAACGTTATTTTTTAAGATTGTTGTTAGCACGCGTAGCTGGTCCATGTTCTTTTGTTGATCTTCTCACAGTTGACAGCCACACATGTTCAACATTCCATGAAGCCGCTTTGAAACGTGGTGTAGTTGAGCCTGATGATTGGATTGATCGATGCTTAGATGACGCAGTTATTGTTCACTTGCCTCATGCTTTACGAAGGTTGTTTGCCACAATTCTTGTTTTCCTCGAACCGAGTAATCCTGCTCAAATGTGGGATAGGTATTATGTTCACTTATCAGAGGATTATGCAGTTAAGCATCCATGTTAGCCTCACAGAATTTTAGCTCTAACTTGTCAATCACTTGCCTCTTTTTTTGGAGAACATGGGAAAGAGTCTTAAAGATTATGGTTTACAACACATTTGTAGAAGCGAAGATATTTTGGTACAAAGAACAAGAGATGTTATTGATGCTCTTGATGCTCCTATTCCAGAGGCATGTAATGCTGCAAGGAAACAACTCAACAATGAACTACGAACTGCATACAAGTGTATTATTTCTCATGTGAAAAGGAAAAAACCAGGTCTATTTTTCATTGATGGCCTAGGGGGAATTGGCAAGACCTTTTTATACTGTGCACTGTATGCAAAGGTATGCCTGCTCAATCAAATTGTGTTACCGACAGCAACTTCTGGTATTGCAGCTTCCAACATTCCTACTGGTCGTACTGCGCATTCTAGGTTTAAACTACTAGTTGATTGTGGACAATCCTTTACATGTAATGTCGGTAAGCAATCAAGTGTCGCTTCTCTTATTAAGGAAATTTCACTAATCATATGGGATGAAGCTTCCATGGCTCGTAGAGAGAACATCGAGTCACTTGATTTGCTTTTACGTGATCTATGTTTACCTGATGTTCCCTTTGGTGGTAAGGTTGTTGTTTTTGGTGGTGACTTTCGTCAAACTGTTCCAATTGTTCCCAAGAAATCACGACAAGAAATAATTGGTTACATCTTAGTTAGTTCACACTTGTGGCCTCTTTTCACCCGATTTGAACTAACCGTAAATATGCGAGCATGAGAAGATCCAGAATTTTCTAGGTTTTTGCTAGCATTGGGCAACGGTGAACTTCAAATGCAAGAAACTGAGTTAGTTAGTATTCCAAAGAGCTTGGATTTGAGTTGTACAGAATATCTTGCAACCCTTGAGGATCTATTGTAGGCAGTATATCCCAATATTTCGACTCAGTCTATCCATCCATCATTTTTTGCTGAACGCGTTATATTGACACCTCGGAATGAAGATGTTGATTTGATCAATTCAAAGCTTATTGATAAGTTCTTTGGAGATGTCTGTATTTATAAAAACTTTGATTCAGTTATTGATGATCATTGTAACATTTATTTAATTGAGTTTTTGAATACACTTTTTCCCAGAGGCATGAGTCCACATGAATTGATTTTGAAGCTGAATTGCCCAGTTATTTTGTTGCGCAATCTTGATCCATCAAGCGGCTTGTGTAATGGAACTAGACTTATTTGCAAAATATTCATGCCAAACGCTATACAATACGAGATTTCTACAGGATTTTCAAAGGGTGAGTATGTGATGTTGCCGCGCATTAATCTCAGGCCCTCAGAATCATCTGGTTATCCATTCCAATTTTAGAGATTGCAATTTCCGATCAAGTTGTGCTTTGCAATGACTATTAATAAATCACAAGGTCAAACTCTACTTGAAGTTGGAGTGTACATTCGACAACCATGTTTTTCTCATGGGCAACTGTACGTTACACTTTCTCAGGCCAGGAAAACCAACAACATAAAGGTGTTAGATGAAAGTTCACTAGAACAGAAGGCAACATCACCATGTGTTACAAATGTGGTTTCGTATGATCTTTTGAAGAAAGCGGGCATTATATGACAGTGTTTTGATAAGGTAAAAGAATTGCATTGTTAACAATTCATATTTCAAATGAAGATAAGGTTTTAGTTTAAGATTTGGTTTTTTCGTGAAACTAGGGATTTTTTTGATTGAAAATAGGGATTTTCATTAACTTTTCAAATGAAGATCAGGTTTTAGTTTTAGATTTGGTTTTTGTCATGAAAAAATAGGGATTTTCGTTGATTTATTTTTGTTTATTTTAGTTTTAGATGAGGTTTTAGGGTTTGTTTTACATTTTGTTTGTTGGGTTTGTGATCTGAATTTGGGTGTTGTGTTGGATTTTGCGTTCTGTTGTGTAATCTATATCGCTGATGAATTATTGATGAATTACCGTTTCACTTTCGCTTTAATTTTTGTTTGATCTTCAATTGAGTTGAAATTTAGGGTTTTCGTTTTTGAATGCTTGTATCTGTTTTTTTTAGGGCTTGGGTTTGAATGTATATGTAAATGTTTTTTAGTCTTTTTAAAGTTATTATTTGGTACCTTTTTTGGGGTATTATGCATGTTGGTTTTGTTGAGGTTCGTTTTATGGCAGATTTGCACGTAAATTTAAGTTTGTTACCATAATGAAGCTTTGTTGTTTTGCTCTCTGTTGTTTGTCATTCCTCTTCTCTTATTCTTGATTGGAACTTCTGTAGCTGCAGTTTTGAAAATATAGTGTTATGTAATTTGTTTGGGATGTATTTCAGAAGCCTGCTACAGCTGGATCTTCTTCTGTCACTGCCGCACCTGCTACTCAGGTAGGGCTGATTGAATTTGATTTCTTGTTTGCCAAGTTGGCATTGTAATGTTTTTATATTATTTACTCGAAATATAACTTTCTTAAAGAAAGATCTGTGTTTTAATATTGAAGCATTGATCAAAATCTCACCCTTTTTGAAGTCTAATATTCTATTATTGTTTTCGTGTTGAGTTCTTTTTAGCTTCATTGTCAATGTGTAATGGTTTTACTGTTGATCTTAATTTGATCTCTTTTGTTGTGGCAATTGGTTGCTACGTAATTGGTTGTTGGAGTTCGTGTGGCAACGATCACGACTTTACATATATGGACTGAGAGAGACGCCTTAGATAACTCACGACTAACATTTATAAATCTTTTGCGATACTGCTGTTTTTTTATATGCTTATGTAGATATAGATGCCTCGTGCCTCAGCGTTTCTAATGATGTTTTGGTGCAGCCCGTTTGTCGCTTTTATGTTGTGTCCTTTTGTGATCATTTATCATCGTTCTTCATAGGTCCACTGGATATAAATGACTGGCTTAGTTGTTATAGGTTCAGCCACAGAGTGCTACAGCTCCTACATCTGCCCATGTTGTGCCTGCTGCAGCTGCACCTCAAGCTCAGTAAGTTCTTGTAGTTGCCTTTTTTTTGAGGTTTTGGTAACAATCTTTGTTAAATGCCAGAAGCTGATAGGATGCTATGCTACATAAGCTTTATCACTCTTTTACTCTTATGAGTGCCATTTTTTCTTTTAAGGACGCAAGCCACACTAGAACCAACACCTGCTGCCCCTGCTACCTCGTGAGTTTTAACCCTCTATACAACTTAGTCATTAGATGGATGGTTTGTGGCTTGGTTTAACATGCTTTGGTTTAACATCTGAAATTTTATGTTTTATGCTTATGTATGTCAATTATTTACTCGTCAGTTGTGTATTTGATTGAAATTACCAGCTTTATGGTCGCCATTTTAATTGTAAATGCATTTATTATTTTTTCTAAATTTGGAGCAAACATGTGAAAGCATTGAATTTGGAGATATGAGACTCCAGTGCTGTGTGGACCATGATTTTAATTGATGATTTTGATGCAAAATTGAACAAATAGATTAATGAAAACTTTAATTAACACAGTTTATAAGTATGAAAGGAATGGGTTGGAAATCAATATACTAGAGGTATGTTTTAGAACTTAATACTTATGTGTATTCAGTTTGTTCAAAATATGAAATGAATTCAATTATCTTTATAAAGTAATGGAATGTGAATAATTATCAAAAGTGGAAGTTAATTATTCACATTTCTTTTCTAATTTTGTGTCTTTGTTGGGTGTTTTTTGTGTGCAGGTTTCTTTGAAATGATGATGTTGATGATGTTTGCAGGTCGGTTCTAAGGTATGGGCTCCTCAGTGACTAAAAACAAGGAGTTTGAAGCAGCTTTACAACGTTTCATGGGAGCTTTTGTTGATACTGGGCTGGAAGCTGCTGATATAATGGTAATTTTCGAAGGTCTATCGCTCTGTCTTGATTGATATCCTTTAAATTTCAATGTTTATGTGGCTTGATGTGCGGAAGCCGTTCATCAAATGGAAGAAGTTAGTATCCTGCAACTATTTCAAAAGAAATATGCTTATTCACTAATGGTATATTACTAATATTTATATTAATTAATCATTTAGCAAATTTTATATGGTCTTGAAGGATATGCTTTAAATTGAAATGTTTATATGGCTTGATGTGAAAGACTGCTTCATGAAATGGAAGAAGTTAGCATCCTGCAACTATTTCAGAAGAAATGTGCTTATTCACTAATGGTATTTTACTTTTTTTTTCTCTGTAATTGTTGATTTTGTTTTTATTTTCTTGGGTTGATTTTTTTTATTGGTATACATGTATCAATTCTCCTCTTTTCCCCAATTTTTGGCAAGAGGAAAAACATTTCTTCATCCCCTTTAAATATAAGTTCTTGTAACCGACTTATTTACTTAGAACTTTCGATTTTTGTATAAAAGTTTTTCTATGCACAATTGTTCACAAACAAGACAATAAAAAAATTGGAAGGTCGTAATTTAATAGTACTATAAGCTATTTTAATAAGGTATTTGATTATCATTTTCATTGTTATTCTTTTTATATATTTTTGTTTTTTTTTTTTTATGATTTTAATCTTGATTAATGCTTGTTTATGAGGTAGGAATTAATATTATGTTTATGGTAATTTTTTTTTTCATATAGATCTCTTGAGCTTGGGTTTGTTGCTGTTTACTCATTTTGAGGTTGAATTTGTACTTTTATATGAATTTGTGTTAATAGATTTTTTTTTTCATAAATTGTTCTTTAATGGAGTTGAATATCTTGTCTCTTCAATGATTTTAGGTTAAAATATTTTAATTTCAGCAATTATAAATAATTATATTTCGTGGGCTAATAAAATTGTGTATGTTTGACTTGGAGATTCGCTCAAAATCACTTAAATGTAACTTAAGTCTCGAATTTAAGTGCCAATATTTGATTTTGTTATTTTTTTATAATTGGGTTTTGTTGAAAGATGCCATTTTTTGTTTTTGGGTTTTGTTGCAATGACTCAAGTCCGAAACACAAGTACCTATTTCTTTAATTTATCTCTCTAAATTGTTCTAACACCAATATTCAAAGTGAATGAAATTTTTATTATTTATTTTAGGACAATCTACAGTGTGTATTGATTATGATACTTGGTACTAATTGCCTATAGAGTTTAGGTTTGTGGGTTTTTTTTTTCAATTTTAAAATTTATGATTTATGATTATAGTTTGAATTTGATTGAATATTTACAACTTTCACTCAAACTTCGTTCATGTTTTGTGCTTATCTGTTGTTGTGCATTGCATTGTTTGGTTATTGCCTCCACTCTATTCCTCAAGAAATTTCGTCTTACATCTTGTTCATTAGATACCCATTTAATCAAGAATATTTTTTTAATATCTAATTTTTGTAATTTTTTTATGGGCAATTAAATATGAGTCAAAATAAGTGCACAAGAACCTAAAAATATGGAGTACAATAGATATCGTAAATTAGAGGACCTACTTAGTAGCGTTACAATTGATGGTTGTGTGTTAGCTATGTCATTTTAGTTTTCATTTGATTTTCATTTTAGTGTTGCTCGTCATGATACTATGACATTTGTTTCCATTTGGTATGGGTTTGGAAAATTTGATGGCTGTGTGTTAGCTATGTCATTGTAAAATATTGAGTATGAGTTTGGAGAATTGGACAAAATTTAAATTGTGTGGATGATGGTTGTGTGTTAGCTCTTTCCTTTTTGATTTGGATCATTCATCTCATATATTCCAAATTTCTATTTAAGCAAAAACACAGAAAACTAAAAAGTAGTTTCTTACTTTATTCATAATCTTTCACCCCTTTTTAATATGTAAATTCAACTAATCATTCCAAAGATTGCGTTTTATAAGAACAAATTAAATTCCTCCCTATTATATCTTGATCCCACTCAAGCTTATATGTTTCTGTTCTTGAGGTTCTCGGTAACTGACACAAGTTCATTATATAACAATTACCCCAGCTCGTTGTTGAAAATGTTCTTGCTTTTAATGAGGGTTTCTGGATTCGTCTTGCTGCAAGGACCGAGACCTGCTAATCAGAGGATGATAAAGCATGGTTTCTTTCTAATTGACTTTCTTTTATTGTTTTGTAGAGGCAAATTCTGGATTTAATTTTTCATTCATAATGATTCGGCTTGTTTGCATGTATGCAGAAAGATTACGAAGAACTGGCAGCAACACTAATGAGCACAGTGGACCGTCTTGTTCATAAAAACAATGTATATCTTCTCTGTGATGCTCTTTCTTCTCAATTTCTACAAATTTTCGTGTATCACCTGCTTCATCTTGTATATATTTATTGTTTTTGTTATGAAGGAAAAAATTGAATCTACTACTGAATTCTTAAATCAATTCTTAAACATGCAATGGATGAAAATCAAGAACTTACCTGGCCTCCAAGAGACCCTGAAGCTATTAATCGGATGGAACAGGCAAGTCATTAATCTTTGTGATTTCTGAAATCAAAGCTACTTTGCCACCGTGCTTATTGATTTCTTATTTATTTCCTTGGTTACATGTACTAAAACCTGAGTTGCTATAGGCTTTTCTTCGTTTTATATAAAATTGACCTTCACATAACATCAATGTGACTGATGCATGTTTATGAAGCTAGATTTTGGTAATACCCATCTTGCCACCCTCCATGAGCTCCTCTATCGTGGATTAAATCTTGGATTCAGGTTTCTTTTTGCTTGTTTCTTTTTTTATATTGAATTGAATTAATGGCTTTCTTCACTTAAGCTTGCAGATTATGGTCCATTATTGTACACAAAAACATCATAATGCATGAAATGAAATACATTTAAATTAAACATACCTCTCTAGCTTCAGAAGTGCATTCTCAAGAGTCACAATTTAACACTTTGTCATTGCAAAGACATGATTTTTTCAGTTGTACACATGGCTGTTTATTGTTATAACTGAACAATTTCCAATGCAATGACTTTTTAGCTAGGAAAATCACCACGTTATTTCTCTTTTGCATATTTTCACTTTGGTGCTTTGTGGTTTCGATTTCCATTTCCTTGCCCAAAGTTTCCTGTTTTATTCTCTTTAATTTCCCAAAATTAACTTTGATGAGATTTTTGTGAGAATGAAATGTGAATCACTCTTATATGTATTTTTTTTTTAATTTTCTGCATTGATGTTTATCAACCAAGAAACAAACTTCTAGCGTTATTTAACCAATACGTTTAATACATTTATTCTGACTCTGATTTTCTTGTAGAGTTTAATGACAAAGGAGAAAATGTTTCAAGGTTTAGACTATAGATTATATTTTTAGTTTGAAATTCTTTTCATTATCTATTTGTATGTTGTTATGACAAAGGAGAAAATGTTTCAAGGTTTAGACTATAGGTTTAGACCAATTGTTATTTTGATATCTTATTTAGCATCATCTCAGTAATATATGAATGTAAGGGCTACCTGTATTTTTTGCATGATGATCGTGCTTCACATATATAATTACAGGTTGTAACTGTTTGGTTTCTTCTTTGTTTAATTTAATATAAGACTTTGAGCTTCTTGATTTGTTTCGTTCCTGTAATCTATGTACATTGCAAATTAGAACTACTTACTTTGATTTAGTAGAATGTGTCATTACTTGTGACACTTACTGACTGTAAGTTTGATCCACGAGCAATGCCCAAAAAGGTTTGATTTGGAGCTAGCTGCCTGATGTTTATTTGGTAATCAGAAGATGATGCTGATGATGATGAAAAATTTGAGCCCGAAATTTCAAAACCAGCAAAGAAAGGACGAGGTAGAGCTGCAAACACAAGGTGATACAGAAGGCAGCAACGACTTCACATACGACATACACATCACAAGGTGAAAGCTTTCAAACTACATGCTCTACATGTTTCCACGGTGAAAGACTAATAATTGTGATGTGATTCTGTGTTGATTTAATTGTCGAGCTAATTTTTGGTCTTTGGATTTTGGAAACAGGTACAATAATTTATGTAGAATGTTGAAAATTGTTGTTAATATATCGAAGTAGATGGATGCAAGAGACCCTTATTGAATTGAAATGAATAGCAATCTTTTGGATAAACAGGTACAATTCTTATTTTATAGGTTGCTTGAGTTTTGTATCTTTATTGTTATTCTTATCTAAACACCAAATTAAAAGACATAGTATTAGTAGGTATGCAATGTTATGTTAAAATGTATGAGTTTGTAATTGGTGGCAGCTGCTGCAAATGTATATTGTATGGTCAATGGTGTATCTTCAAGTGCTTGCTTCTTCATTTACTTCCTCATTTATACTACAAACTAAGTTTCTTTATCTATGCTTACTTATTAATTTTCCATCATGAAAGTAAACCCACAGATACCAATATATATGACAGCAGATAGAAACAATAAGATAAAATCAACACATTAACAGTACCAACGGCTCTTAAGTATAGCATCCTTGCTCATGACCCAAAAAAAGGTTATCTTATAATTTTACAACTTTTCTCTCTTCTAAAAGTTTATCTTTCAACCTAATTTTATTAACAATGACCTCTTTTAAAAGATCATTATCCTCTCTTTCTTACTTTTTTCTACCCCACCATAATTTCTCTCCCTTAATTTATCTAACATTTATCTTTATTTTTTTATAATAATATTTTCATGTACAAAGTTAATATAATTTTTTATTTGATTAAAATACATCTACTTTTTTATTAATTAAAAAAAATTCTTTTTAATAAAACTAATATTTTTTTAATAAATATAAATGCAGACATTAATAATAATTAAGGAAAATTCGTTAAATTCAAATAAAGATTATTTTTTAATAAATATAAATGTAGACATTAATAATATTTTTTGGGATTTTTGAAATGATTATTTTGGTATTTTATAACAAAAAAGTAGGAAATTAAGAAGAAAATATGTAAATATAAAATTATGTCCAAAAATATTAATATGGGTCTCATTTTATAGATCTCGAAAAAAAATGATTGTTGGTATAATTTATTTTTTTTAAAAAAAATTAATTAAATACGAAAATAGTCGTTAATTACAAAAAACAGGTATTTTTTTCCAGCCAATCACAACGCGGTAAGTGGCAGCAGGCAGCCAGTTTTCTTCGCCCAATCAGCAAGCGACACGTGGCGAATTTTAAAAAAAAAAATAGGTGACCGTTCACATGAACCAGTCACTTGATGACCCATTTGGCCAACCTTTTCCCCAACCCACCCAATATTAGGTCATTATTAATATTAATTTTTCTCTAGTTGAGTCATATGACCTCCAATTAGATCATCATTATTGATGCTCTTATATGCTGCTTTCAGGTATGTAGAATTAATTTTTTCATTGCAATTCAAATAATTCATACACTTTTTTTTTCAAAAAAATTATACTATTTGGTCTTTTTTAAGAGATTAATAATGCGGAATAATAAAATAGAAACTGTGATTTTGGGTTTTGTGGGTTTTGAATCCCTAATTTGTATTATTCGTAAAGGCTGATTACACTGTGAATATATACAAAAGGATGAAAAAATTAATATGGCAACATATAATTACACAATAATATGTTTCTTAAAATAATTTAGGAAATATTCTTATTTCCTACATTCTCATCTCTTTTGTTTATTTCTGCAAAGGCTTTTTCTAAGAAAAATAATTAAAACATACATAGATTATATATACATTCTGTTGTCTAACGAAATTAGAAAACTCTTGGAAGATTAATGATGTATTTGTAGCATTGGAATTTTTCAGTCTTTTGAATAGCTCAAGTATAACACCATCTAAACTAATAATTATTTTTCATTAAAAATTCAATCACATTATGTTCTTATTTTGTTCAAAAAAACTTTAGATATGGATTTTTCTTCTCTTTTTTTAAAAAACCAATTTAATTTTGTGTCAAATTAGTTTAAGTTAAAACCCAATTTAAGAAAAGCAATTTCTGTGATCAATTTGGGTTTGCATAAAGAAAAAGTTTGAGCTTTTAAACTTTATATTTATGGAACCTTGAATAGGTTCTCTTAAGAATGGGATTTTGTTCAAGAAAGACCAACAACAAAACCATAATAACATTGGTAGACTTTCTTCTATTCCAAAACATTAAAGATCCAAATCAAGATTTTCAAGGTTTTTGCTTTCTTGCAAGAGACTGGGTTATCTTCAAGGGTTTTTTTTTTTTTTTTTTTTTTTCTTGGGTTTTTTCAAGCCTTTTTTTTATCAGATTCAGTGATGAAAAGACACGGAAAGATCTCTTCTAACATGCTATATCGTACGACAGTCCTTTAGGTTAAAAATGAGGTATGTTTGAAATTCAAACTCGTGATTTGATCTTGTCACACTGGTTTTTAATAACTTGTGAAAGAACTAACTTAATCAAAAGTTTAAGCTGATAATTAAAGCCTAATTATAAACTCTAATAGTGATAAATAACATATCCTGGTTGCATCAATCATCTGCGTAAACTTTTGATTAAATTGGTTGTTTGACTTTGTATTAGAAGTCAATATGACAAAAAAATTGTAGGTACGGATCTCGACCACTCCACAAATTCAAGTGAAATTATTCTCACTAGGTATAAGGAGGGTTTATGCTATATTTCACTCCTAATCCAAAGGACTTTCATAAGAAAAAATATTAAAATATGTTAACATATTTGAAATCTCAACTAACAACTTATATATTTGAATTGGTTCCTTAATATAGTGTATAAATAAATTTGATAATGAGTGTGGCCTACTTCACAAACTTATTGAGAAAAGTGTTCGCCATGTTTAGTTTACATTTAAGAGAATAAGTAATTAGTAAAAGGTAGATTTAATCAGTAAATTAGTTTCAATCAGCATAAAAAAAACAAAAGAATTAAAGAGCTCTTAGTTGGTGTTGTATAATATGTCCAATTGCAGAAGCTCGTCTGACGAAGAATTGGTTGAATTTTCTGATGACTCCTACCACCTGCCAATTAAAAATATGTTCAACGAACTTAGAATTACAAGAGAATTTTATTTTTAACTTGTTATATATGTTTGTGAATGAGTAAGATATGTGGGGCATTAACTTTTTAGCTTCAGCTTTTATATCACATGATTTTTAAACATAATATTCTCACTATTTTGTAGGAATATTATTTTATTTAATAATAAAGTTAATTGAGAAAAAAATAGAGATCATATATATATATATATATATATATAAGGTTAGTGAAAAAATATAGAAATCATAAATATTAAAAAATATTAAATTAAAGTTATTGAGAAATATATAGAACTATAAGCATTATAAAAATGTACAATAAAATTAGTTGAAAATATGATAATTATATCAATGACATTATAAGATTTAAATTTTTCTTGATTTGTAGTTTAAAAATAATTATTAAGGGTTCTTGTTTTTTCAAAACTTAATAGATGAAGACATAAAAGTTTTTATTTACAACATAAAACTTAAAAAAGAACAAATATAATTGATTATCAATAATCCAATGTATATTAATACATATTTGTAGAATCGCACGATCCTACGATCCGATTCTATCAATTTCGATCATACCCCTTCAATGATCCTAGGTAGATTCTGATTTTAACAACCTTGATCACATAACTACAAAGGGAGTATAATAAAAAGGGTTCACATAACAACAAAGGGAGTATAAAAAAAGGGTTCATAGTTATGCGGTAATTCCTAGTGATGATACATTTTTTTACACTAAATTGAGAAAATAATATTAATAATGAATTGTTAATTTTAAATTAAAAAAATATAATTAAATATTGATTAACTCAAAATTATATCAATTACGCTTTATGCATATTTTAATGAAAAAAGTTGAAGAGATATATAAAAATTTGAAAAAACAATAGAATTATGTAAAATTGTTCAAATAAAATTAATGCTAGCTTATTTAAATAAGTCAAAGAATCCTTCGTTGTAAACAATAGTTGCTCTCATTTACATTATAAAATAGTGAAACTTTACTTGCATCAGTAATTGTAGCATAATAATTTAAATCAGATACAAATGATAATAACAATCACATCATTATGTCATATTTGAGGGAAAAATTATACGCAAATTATTATCAGAGACGGTATCTTTAAGGAATCATCTTTACTTGGGTCGATTCATTATATGTTTTTAAAAATATTGTAAGTAGACATTAAGAGTAATGTAAATAGACATTTAAAATATTTAAAGTATGCATTAAGGATATAGTAAGTAAGCATTAAGGATAATGTAAGTAAGCATTAAGAATAGGTAAGTAAACATTAATTTTTAATGGGCTGGACTTAAAACACGTCTCTCAAAGAGACGGTCTCTCAAGACAGAAAATTTTAATAAGAATTCCACATAACAAATTATAAGTCAAATATTTGAATTTCAATTACTAGGGGGTAAGTAATTTGGTAAAAATCAAACATTGAATCAAACCAAATTGAATAAGTAATTTGGTTTGACTATATTTTAAATTTAGTTTGGTTTGGACTGAATTTAATTATAATTCGGTATTCAGTTTGGACTCGGTCTAGGGTCCAACAAAACCAAAAAAACCGAAAAAACCGAAATGTTAAAGCATGTTATATCTTCCATTTGATTTATTTAAATTTTTGCCCTTATTTTTAGATTTTTGTTAAAAGTTTTTTACTTGTTCAAATTAAAAACCCTAAAATTATTAATATTTATTTAGGAGCTTTAGAAGGAATAAATTTGAAACAATACATCCAAATTTGATTTTCGGTGCAAAATATACAAATTGGTGCAATTCAGTCTATTCAGTTCAATTTGAATTGGTATTTTAAAATTCGATTTGGTTCAATTTAGATTATAAATATTATGATTTGGATTTGGATTTAAAATATCAAAACCAAATTTTATTCAGTTTGATTTGAATTTATATCAAATCCAAACCCAATACCAAAATTTCACGCCTAAACTATACTCTATTCACCCCTTTTTATTGTTACACTAAAAAAAATCTTACTTTGATTTGTCATAGGTAATAACTTTAAAGATATAAAATTAATGAATGTGGCATTCATTAGATTGGATTTTTAGTTTAATTAATACTTTAAAAACTTTAACTTATTTAAATTTCTTTATACAAACTTGTTATAATACATACTTTTTGTGTTTTTATTTCTCCTGCGCCACAATCAACCTTTGATATGTTTTATCAATTTTATGGTATAATAATTACATATTATGGCTATTATAAAAATAAAAAAAAATATAAGTATGATTTTATTTTATACGTCTAGTTTGATATATTTATAACATAATTTTTTTAGATTTTTGTTATGGACTTATGTACAACTCTTGACGTGAATAATCTGCGCGAAAAATGTGTTTTTAGTTGAAGCAATAAGGGTTTGGATTCGAGTTTAAATTTTTCAGATCCTAAATCAGGTCTAAGTTTAATTAAAAAATTAGGGTTTAAATTTGAGTGTAATTAGATGTAATCCAAATATAACCATGCCCATCCATCCCTAATTTAGATGCAAGTAAAAAAGAATGAAGTTGGATTTTGACTACATTAGTTGTAATGGAAGCAATAATTGTCATCGCTTAGTTTGACTAGAATTTTTCAAGTAGAAATGATAGTATGTAGGTTGAATGGTTGATTGAGTGTTTTAAAATCTATCAAATATTATTTGTCAACTAACTTGTTTCCAATTCGAGAATATTGACGCCAGCGCATTACAGTCAACAACTTTAATCTTCAAGCCTCAAGGATATAATTAAAGATAATATAGAGCTTTAAGACCAGATTATCAAGAAATAATACCAATAATTTTCACTTAACTATCAATTATTTATTCAGCCTGTTTTGTATGAAATCGTCTTATGATAAAACGATCTCAAAATAAGAAGTCCATAAGCTAAAAATTTCTATTAGTGGGCTATTTAACCCATATATGAGGCATATCTCACGGTAAGACCGTCTCATATAAAAATTTATGTTATTTAACAAATTGAGATAAAATAATATGATAAATTAACACAGTTATTTGGAGAGAGGAATATATAGTTTGTACAATTCAAAAAGGGCAAACCCTAAACGATTTGTTTTAAACACATTTGACAAAATCAAACTCATTGTTCATTGAATTGGTTCCTTAATCTAATATCAGAAATCAATGTGGCAAACAGTCACAGGTTCAATTCTCATTCATTCCTTTTCGCAAGTGAATTATTAAATTATTTAGCACCGTGTATGAGGAACACATGTGTTGCATTTGCAATTCTAGCCCAAATGACTTCTGTTAGATATGTGATAAAGTGTATTATACATTATTAGCCTTAACTATAAGTTTAAGTTTTTGATCAAATTGGTTTCTCTAACAAAAATCATAGCATTTCATGAGCAGTAATAATAATATAATTAAACATATTAATTTTTGATTCGATTAGTGAATATGACTGAATTTAATTTGACCGAAATATGATCATATTTATGTCAAATTAATTAGTTTATATTTATCATGATGACTCGGTTTTTAAAATATTTATGCGTCAATTCTTTTTCTTATTGGAAAGAGAATCAATTTGTTTAATTTGAATCAATATTCAACTAGTACTTGACTTGGTATATTTGACCTATTATTTTAAGTAGAACTAATTTTTATGAGTCCACATAATTATTAAATGGTATTTTTTTAGAAATTTTTCTGACTGTAAAAAGAATCATATATAATAAATCCTTGCACGTTGGCAAAAACTAACTGATCAAAATTTGCCTTATAATTACTGTTTTAAGAGGTTAAAAAAAAAGGTTTAAATATATATTATCATTCATATTATATCATAACATAAAAAAAATCCTATATATTTTATATACTCATCTGTCTCGGTAGGATTGAATCAAAGAGAAAGATAATGATTTTAAAGAAAGTGGTAATAAATGAAAAGAGAAAATGAATTGTATGGATGAAATTAAAAGAAAGTTAAAATGTATGGATAGGATTAAAAGAAATAATGAGTCATTGTCTAAAAATGGAAATAATGCAAATTAAGTGAGACGGATTAAAATAGAAAATACTTTAAATTCAATGGAACGGAGGGAGTAAAGATTAAAGAACAAGAAAATCAAAGAATTTGACGTCTGGACTCTAGAAGAAGTGATCATGTAGCAAGGATAAATAAACATTTCGAATACACAGAGTCAAAGACAGACCAAACAGCCAAATTACACTCAAACTATGATTAGTCAAAGCAGAAAATTTGAGTTAGTAGCACACAGATATAAATGGACAAATATTAAGATTTTATGGCATGTTTAGTAATCGATACTAAATGATAGAAATAGTATTAGAAAGTTAGTATACTTTTAATATGATTATCTCTTGACAAATTTAATAATTATGTTTATTTTCCTTCAACAATCTCATTTTGTTCATAAAATTTGTTGTAATGTATTATCATTTGAACACGTGATATTAGGTGGTAATCAAAAATTTTGAAAAAAAAACTTTTTTTTTTATCAAACTTTCACTACCATGGTAATGACATAACACATAATATGAAAATTCACACTATAAATTATTCTCATTACAATCAATTAGTGCCGTTAAAACCACCTCTTAGTTTTTTTTTTTCAAAAGAAAAGATTGAGCCTAAATAAAAGTAAGTATCTAAGCTAAAGAAAGTTTTATGTAAATATTATGAACTAATAATTGAAACTAGGAATGACAAAATTGATGTGTGGTGTGGATATATCCTTTTCATATCCATGATTGATGATACCAACAATCTACTCATTATTATGATGGATGAAATTTTCGTATTTATGCTTCCTCACTTTGAATATGTATTTTAAATTCATGCCCATTTATTATGGAAAATTGCGTGTACCCATCACGATGACCGACCATGTTATTTCAATAGTATATTTGTTTGGGTATATAATATATTATGGACCTCAACCATTGGCTGAAGTTTTTAGTTAAGTTGGTTTTTTTAATATGATATTAAAAGCCAGTGTAGTAAAAGATCACGGGTTCGAATCTCAATCACTTTTCATTAAAGTGGAATATTAAGCACCATGTATGATTGATGAGAGCAGGTGGTGCATTCACACGAGAGTCTGGTGTATTAGAGTATAAAACATATCATAGAGTCTCTATCATCGACTTAAGATTTTGATTGAATAACCTTTATTACTTTGAAAATACCTTAAAAATAATTATAGATCAAATTATAATATTAATAAAAATTATGTAATAATTGAGACAAGTATTTATAACAACATAATTTTTGCTTGATTGAATAAATAATTATTGACTATATATTTTGTCAAAAAATAGCTATTTTTATGAAATAATGTAAAAAAATTGTTGAAATTGACTTGCTGGCAAATTTACTATTCACATAATGCAATAATTCACTCATTCTAAATAAATTTTTTGGAAAATTTACCTTTAGTACCTAAAATCATAATTGTGTAATAAAATCTTTTGAATATAACATAATCACATTTTTAACATGTAAAAATGTTATATTTGAAAAATCTCTATAAAATCGTCATGTGTAATTTTTGAATTCTTTTTATATTTTTGTATGATTCACTTACTACCCATAAAATTTATACTCATATCCATCCAATTGAAACTCATTGAATTGACAATGATTATTTACTCAATAAAATAAAGTTAAAAAAATAAAGGATCTCTCGTGTTCCATTTGATATATTATGACTTTTCTTCTTTTTTCCTAAACAGCTCAATGTGAGTTCTATTTTAATCACTCTTCGGCCGTTACCTTCTAAATTACCACTCCTAACCCTAATCTCTTTCTTTACCCGTTCATTGCCCTTTCCGGCTTTCCCCCCTCTCTCTCATTCTCTCTTTCTCTAACCAATCTCAGAAAACTCAAACTCTTTGGCTTTGTTTGTGATTTCAATTCTTTGGCTTTGAATCTGATTTCATTTCTTTGGTTTTCTTTCACTATATTTGACGAAAAGAGGGATTAGATCTGGTTTCGTTTCTGATCTTTGGTTTTGTATTTGGTTAAAGCTTTACATCTGGGTTTTCCGAAATTTCTCTAGTTTATTTTAATTTGATTATGATTTTGATTATGTTATTTTTTTGATTTTGTTTTTGGTTTGTTTTAAATTCCGAAAAGGAGGATCTGGTTCTAGTAGTTGATGAGATCTGTTTTGATTAATGATTCTCTTGCATGTTCTTATTTTGATATTGATTTTGATTTTGATGAGATCTGGTTTCATCCATTACTGTAATCTTTGTGTAATCTGTGTTAATACTGTGTTGATTTTGATTTTGTTTTACTAAACTGGTAATATTTTCTGTTTTGATTTTGATTTTACTCCATTTTTCTTTATTTACTCTATTTTTTGGTTTTTTGAGTGCTGCTTGCTGCTTCTCTGTGCTTGCTGCTTGCTGCTTCTATGCGACTTTTTTTTCTATTTACTCTATTTTTTTCTGATTTGGATTGTGTTCGATTTTTCTGATTTTTCAGATTTTTCAGTTCAATCTTCCTGATCTTCAATTCAAGCTTGTACTGTGTTCGATTTTCAACTCCATTAATGGATGAAAGTATGTTTACTGTGTTCCATTAATGGATGAAGCTTGTAATATTTTACAGTGTTAGCCATAAATTAGTTTTTATGTTGTAATTTTGTAATATTGTAATTTTGTAATATTGTAATTTTTATGTTGTAATTTTGTAATATTGTAATTTTGTAGTATTGTAATTTTTGGGTCAAATGGGTCAAATGACCTGAATTATATGGGTTCAATGACCTGAAAAAAAAAAGCAGGTTAAATGGGTCATTAGCAGGTTGACCCGACCTGTAACAGATCAGGTCGGGGTTTCAATTTTTGACCCATTTAATTAAATGGGTCAGGTTCAGGTCAAGGGTCTGTTGACCCATTTATATATGACCCGAACCTGAAAACGACCCAACCCGACCTGTTTGACACCCCTACATGATACCAACAATCTACTCATTATTATGATGGATGAAATTTTCGTATTTATGCTTCCTCACTTTGAATATGTATTTTAAATTCATGCCCATTTATTATGGAAAATTGCGTGTACCCATCACGATGACCGACCATGTTATTTCAATAGTATATTTGTTTGGGTATATAATATATTATGGACCTCAACCATTGGCTGAAGTTTTTAGTTAAGTTGGTTTTTTTAATATGATATTAAAAGCCAGTGTAGTAAAAGATCACGGGTTCGAATCTCAATCACTTTTCATTAAAGTGGAATATTAAGCACCATGTATGATTGATGAGAGCAGGTGGTGCATTCACACGAGAGTCTGGTGTATTAGAGTATAAAACATATCATAGAGTCTCTATCATCGACTTAAGATTTTGATTGAATAACCTTTATTACTTTGAAAATACCTTAAAAATAATTATAGATCAAATTATAATATTAATAAAAATTATGTAATAATTGAGACAAGTATTTATAACAACATAATTTTTGCTTGATTGAATAAATAATTATTGACTATATATTTTGTCAAAAAATAGCTATTTTTATGAAATAATGTAAAAAAATTGTTGAAATTGACTTGCTGGCAAATTTACTATTCACATAATGCAATAATTCACTCATTCTAAATAAATTTTTTGGAAAATTTACCTTTAGTACCTAAAATCATAATTGTGTAATAAAATCTTTTGAATATAACATAATCACATTTTTAACATGTAAAAATGTTATATTTGAAAAATCTCTATAAAATCGTCATGTGTAATTTTTGAATTCTTTTTATATTTTTGTATGATTCACTTACTACCCATAAAATTTATACTCATATCCATCCAATTGAAACTCATTGAATTGACAATGATTATTTACTCAATAAAATAAAGTTAAAAAAATAAAGGATCTCTCGTGTTCCATTTGATATATTATGACTTTTCTTCTTTTTTCCTAAACAGCTCAATGTGAGTTCTATTTTAATCACTCTTCGGCCGTTACCTTCTAAAAGTAAGTGAAAATGAAATGACAAAATAAACTTTGAATGAAAACAAAAGCTTTAGCAAACAACATTTGTATCCCAGACCAATAGAGAAAGTGAGCACATGTTAGACCGTGACAAATTCATCACATAATTATCTCATTGGCCTACTCGCGTGGACACATTCTTGGGGCTCCTATGGGCTCGAGCTCAGAAACCAATGGGTAATAGTGTTCACTTGCAACCACATGCAAATTCACAGCCCATTATTTTATTAATATGAGATCTTCCTCATATGTGAAGTATATACAACAGAAACTAATAGATCTCCAATCGCAAGAGTATGACACAAGCTGCAGGTAACTGAACACTATTTGATCTGCTTATCAATGTGCGTATCTTTACCTAAAGCTCGTGTCATCTCTCCTGCGATTGGAGCTCTAAGCTTTTTTTTCTTCATCACAATTTATCTGGTTTTTTGTTTGGCTTTAGATTCATGAAGAAGCAGTGATAGGTCTTGATTCGCAGAAGTAGGCACTGCCTGCAGGTATTAGCGAAACATACACACAATGTGAGTCATTAACAAGCAGGCAGTGCCATCTCTCCTAAAGCTTCTTGGCTAGTGTTAATAGAAGACTGTTTATTTTGTGGGGTGGAGTTGTATATATAGAATGAGCTCAATATTTATAGGTTAAAAATGACAATAGTGGCACTGTGGCAGTGCTATTCCTAATGCAGCTATTTATCTGAATTTTTTTATTATTATTTTTTTTTAATAATGTAATTCTAGAAAGTATTGGAAACTCACGGTATTGTTGAGCTGTTGTAATGGTCTAAATTAGACTTAATGAGTAGGTGTGGATGTGTTCAAAGTTATTGGAATGAAAATTGAAGAAAAGTCTAAAGTTCAAACTTATTTAAGGATTTAGTTATTACATGTGGGAGACTTGGTCAACTCTTATTCTTTTGTATGACCAGGAATATATGACTGGTGATTAAACTAAATATAATGATCTTACAAGTAAGACGGGCAAGAGAAAGGTATTTGTGTAAAGAACTTCTAGAAGGCAAGATTATGAGAACAAAATAGTTTTATCATTTGGTTACTAGCATAATCTCATAAGTCATGTCACTAGATGATAAGAAGGAGTTTATCTTGATTAAAAACACCATTTTGATTGAATCCAAATTGCTATTGTTGGAAAAATGTTATTTAAAAAAAAAAAAAAAATCAGAACACTTCTGTTAAGTATCAAATTTAGGCTATAAAATTACAAAATTCTTTTGTTACTATCGTTTTGTATACTTGTGTTGCTACAGTATTGGTGTTCAAAAACGAAAATTGTCATTTCATGTTGTGCTTTGTGGAGTAAATTACAATTGTAATTTTTCATCGGTTAACGATCTAAAGTAATATATACTCAAAAGACCGATGAGAAACACAAACGAATTGACCATCAACTTCATCTAGCTTGAAAAGTTTGTAAGCGTAGAGTGTAGAAGATAGGAAAAGATTCAATACTCTCAACGTGGTATTATAAATAAGCACCTCAAGACCCATGAAAATTACGTTCATGGAAAAATAATGACTAAATATGTTGAGGTCATATCTTAAACTATATGTGTCGATTCATTATTCAATATTTGTCATCATGTTGAATTGTAAAAGAATTGTGGTAAAGTCTAGAAGGGAAATACATGATAGAAAATGATTCAAGTAAACAATTCTTAGTAAGTGTCTTTTTATTTTAAATTTGTCGTGTAGAGACTAATTATGGATCAAATTTACCGAATTCAAAAAATTACTCAAAATTCAAGCAATAGTAAATTGGCATGAATGGAATGATTGTTGCCAAGTTGAATTACAAACTACCACACTCTTAGAAAGAACACATGTAAACATAATTAAGAGGAGATGACTACTTCTAGTTCTAACTTAGATGAAACTTACAAAAAAAATATCTAGTCTCGAGAAACCATTTTTTAAAAGACGTATCTCAATCCTAGCCCATTAAAGAATAAATCCTACTTACCGTATTCTTAATGCCTACTTTCAATATCTTAAATTTCAACTTACATCATTCTTAATGCCTACTTATTATATTTTAAAAAATATATGATGAGTTGGCCCAATTAGAAATGGTCTCTCAAGAATTTGTGTAAAAAAAATTAATCCTACATTACATCCCATTATTATATTTTATCTAACCACCCATCTTGACTTTTATCACCTGACATTTATGAAGAATTAAGACCTAATAAGTCATTGAACATAGCAAAAGAACAAGACTCCTACCAAGTCAAGATCAAACATGCATCAATCATCATCATTCTCCAATGATCATGTTTTACAATCTGCTACTGACTGAAGGATCATGTTCTTAGCATACAAGAAATGAGACCTTTATCATCATCATCACCATCACCATCACCATCACCACCATCACCATCACCATCACCACCATCATGCCCGGTGTATTCCATTCATAGGAAAACTAAGATCAGGGTCTTCTAATTGGGTATTGTGCAAATAGTTTATGATGGAAGTCAATTGGAACCTAGATGATTGTCAATAAGGTTGCTCTTATCCTCCATATTCTGTTGTTTTGTGAGTGCGTAGGTAATGGTTTAGCAGTGTAACATAGTTCACCAGCTAGTTTGTTTATTGGATTCACAAATCAATCAAAATGTCACAGAGGAAATCAAAGAATCATGTAATACTAAGTCATACAAAGAGTGAATATTGGGATGATTTATGAAGAAGACAACAAGATAGGCAAGATAGGTTAAGTTGCATAATGTTGGGTCTTTCCGAAACTCTAACACTCATGCACACTACAACACCGCGATTGTCCTCAACACCAGTGTATAAGCAAAGAACAGTTCGTTGGGCCAGCCACAGCTATTGTTCTTTCGTGCTTACAACCGTTTTATTTTTGTTTTTTTGGAAAGTAGGAATTCAACTCCCAAACCAACCATTTACTGCAACACTACAAAGAATGAACCAAAAGGGATAGACTCAGCAAAATAGAACCAAAATCAACACTTCCAGGCAAGAAGTGAGTCAGAAGGCCCAGAACAACAGTAGCACTGCACAAAAGAACTATAGAAACAATGAGAAACTGAAGTGACAGCCCACTGAACCATAGGTGAAGTGAACAACAGCAGCACATGCTGACCGAAAACGAACCCAAATAGACCCAGAACAGCAGTCACGCAGAGTCACTGCCCAACCCCTGCACCAACAGCAGCAGAAACAACAGTTGCAAGGCCGCAGCTCAAAACATCTGCCACTACCTGCATAGCATAACATAACAGCCACGCAAAGGCAGACAGCAAACAACAAGCCAGCAGATATCACACACCAAACAAAGGCCCTAAACAAGATGGAACAGATCCACCCACAAGTAGCAATACGAAAAACAATATCTCTAGCGATAAGACTAGGAGGAAGCATGCCACTACTTAAGATCACCTTATTTCTTCGTCACCATAGAGCATAGCACAAATCCATCCAGCATAACAATAAAGTTTTGTCTTCCTGAGACTTCTTCCTTTTAAGCTTAGCGAAGATTTTGTTTCCTCCACAAAATTAAATCCAAAATCAAAACTATGAAAAGGTTTAAAGTCTCCTTTTAAGGTCCATCACAACTTACACGAGTGAAGAACATACTCCAAAGTCTTATCTTCATCAAAGCATACAAATAGGATCATCAAAAATACCCCACTTAGCCAATCTAACCAGGGAAGGTTATCTGTCCAAATTATCAACCAAAGGCAAAAGATAGCCCTATGGGGAAGCTATATTATTGCCTGCCAAACCACTCCAAAAAACTTTATCATAATCTGCTCTGACAATAGAAAGTAAGCATTTTTAATACTAAATTTGTCCCTAAAAATCGATGCTCAACCACCACCAATTTCCCCTTCATAATCTTAGCAAGCATCCATGAGACAGTATAAGGAAGCTTGATGTACATAACTTTGGCACGGAGGTACTACCAAAAACCCATCAAAAGTATAGAAAAAATGACATGATTCAATAAACTTATTACTTACAAATCACAAAAACCCATAATTTAAGACACATCTCACAAACACTGAGTCCAGCTCAATCAGAATATAAATCAGTCATTCATAACAAGAATTCTAAAGCGAAGCAAAATGGAAATAAATATGTAAAGAACATGCCTAGATTTTTAAAAAATAAGACAATACCTTTCTCAGCCAGGATTTTGTCCTTAATCTGAGCATTGGTAAACCTTCCATCAACATTCAAGTTCTAAGTTTCCGATTTACACCAATGCTGGACCTGAACTTGAGGTTGATCTCTTATCTATTGTAGACTATTATTGAAATTGACAAAATTAATTAACTAGTGAACCCAATTATGCCCCTTCTGCATATAAATTCTTTGGGAAAACCTTCGAAACCAGCAGAAAATTTGTCACATTTCAACATTTTATTCATTCTTTTCTCTCAATTGAAGCTGAAAGGAAGGAGAATAATGATGAACAAGCAATGATTGAGAAAGAAACATGAAATGCCTAGAATCATGTTCCAAAGGCAAATGAAAACAAAAATAAACATGTCCAAAGGCTACACCTGATTGAAGCGGTAGGCCATTCCTCATTTTGTAAAATTTGAGAAGTGTTATATACTAAATCTTCACAAAGAAGTGTCATACATTTTTATTCGTTGCTAAATTGCAGCGTTTCATGTTATATGCCTCAAATGTGAAGCTACAACATAATTTTTTATCTCACAGTGATACCAGGATACCTCAAAAGAAACGGAATGATATATCAATTATGTACACTATTCATAAATACGTACAAAATGTGAAATAATTTAAGGTTGTGTTTGGAAACAAGCATTTCATTTTAAATTGTAGATTTCAATTATGAATTCATCAAAGAAGAATTTAAGAATAACAAGCTTAGGGAAGTCATTCTCAAATCCTTATCTTTAACTACTTTTAAAACATTGTTGGATTTGACTCAAATTCAAATTTGAAAATTTTTTATTTGCCAAATACTAAATTTGAGTCAAATTCACATTTTCAAATGAAATCAACATTCCCAAACATAGTATAAGGTTAAAGTAATCTAATAGCATAAACATTACCTATATTTGGGTTCAAGATCTTAGTGTACCATCATTTGCCATCACGTCATCTACTCTTGCAGCACCATTGAGCCTTTTTGCTGATTCATGTATGTTAGAAACAACAAGATATAATTCCTTTTTGTTTACGTTGGGATCGGTAACCAGCATCTCAAAAAGTGATTCCACAGTCTTCAAGTCGCCTCTTGCGCCATACAGACTCAACATTTGGAAATGAACTTCATTTGGGAATATACAACCTGCTTCTTGCATTTCCCAATATACTGAATCAGCCTTTTCAAACTCCTTGACTTTTCCATAAGCATTTAAGGCAAGAGCAATGACATTGGCATTGGGGAAGTATCCCGCCTCTCGCATCTTCTCAAACACCTCTATGACATTCATATATTTCCTATTTCTTGAGTAAAGTTCAATCATACATTCCAATATAGAAATATCCTTCACTTCTCTAGCGTCAAATGCCTGTCGAAAGACCCATGTAGCCTCTTCGATCCTTCCAGCTCGACAAAGAATGGCAATTGCAGTATCTCGGGGGATATTGTCTGGACACTTAAGCTCATGTAGCAGCCGTTTTGCATGAGCAACTAATCCCACTCTCTCATAAGCCACTATCATAGTCTGATAAAGAACCTGATCAATCTCTAAAGCAGAACTTCTAAGCTTTTGAAACAACTTGGCAGCACGATCCAGTTTCCCAGCCCTACACCATATAGAAATTATTGTTGAGTATGTAATTGCATTAGGTTGAATCCCCTTTTTCTGCATCTCTTGCACCAAATTTCCGGCCTTTTCATGTTCAAGGGATTTCCCATATATTTTCATCATGGTATTGTACGTTACAACGTTCTGTTCGATATCCTTTTTTTGCATCAACCAAAAAAGATGTATAGCTTCGCCAAAAAGCTCGGCTTCTCCATATACCCTCAAAAGAGTATTATAACTAACAACATTAGGCTCAATGCCCCTTTTCCTCATGCTCAAGAAAAGCTGATCAGCTTCCTTGGCCATGTCAAGCTGTCCATAAACATCTATCATAATGTTGCAGGTAGTGAGATCAAGAACACAATTTGCATCAGTCATGTCAGAAAACACAGATAATGCCTCAACAAACTTATGATTCTCTACATACATATTCAAAAGTGTTGAATAACTAACTGTATCAGGCTTGACTCCATTTTCTCTCATCTCTTTCAACAGATCTTGAGCCTCACAGAATAGCTTAGCTTTCCCAAACACATTAATCATAGTATTATAAGCCACAAGGTCAGGCTTAATACCAGACCTCTTCAACCTTGAAAACAGAGAAATTGCTTTAGAATAATCACATAACTTACGAGACAACTCAATCAAATTACTGTACAAAACAAGATCACCCGACACACGGTCTTGCTCCATCTTCTGAAGCCAAGAAAGTGCCGAATCAAACAAGCCCTCTTTTCCAAAATGGGTTATAAGCATCGAGTAAGTATACCTATCAGGGGCTAAAGCTCTTTGCTGCATTTCGTCAAACAGACCATGTGCAACTACCCACTACTTTGCTCGAAGCACATTACGGATGACAACATTGTAAACAAACACTGATGGGGTATATAAAGCAATTTCATTTATCCAATCAAGCAAAGCAATCGACCTTTGCCAATCTGATTCACGGGAAAGAAGAGATACCATAAACCTAACAGATAATTGCCTGCCTTTATAAGGTGACAATAAAGCAAACAACTCTTCCTCACTTGCAGTTTGGGCAATGGATTTCAGCAAATCCTCCGTGTCTATGTAGTGGTCTAAGAAATTGTTTCTTTGAGTTTGATTTTGGCAATATATTCGAGAAAGTTGCTGTGAAAAAGAAGTAGACGATGAAGAAGATGAAGCTTGGGATGGTGCCCTAGTCCATACATATTTTGTTGAAGATGATGAAATTCTTGTGGGAATACACTGAGTTCTCTGTCCATGGATGATGTTTTTCGAAAGGAGATTTTGCTAAATTTGTATTATAGAAAAAATCCCACCATCCACCGTCAATGATACAATATCAAACATTCTGCATACACTAAACAAAAATTGTGTCAGAAATCAGAATGTGAGAAAATATTGAATGTAGATGACAAAACCTCAAAGAGGGGATGTATTCAACGCGTAACTTGGGATATTATTAATTTTAAGAATCACAAAGGAAAAAGGACAGACAGAGAATGGAGAAAACATATTGAATGTGTATTGTGCATAAATTTCAATCACTAACACTATGTTTGGAAATGTTTGGAAGGATTTGTGTTGTTAAAAATGTGAAGAGGTTCCTCTTTCCAAATCCCTCCCTTCCCCTATTGGTATCCAAACGAGGGAAATAAACCTCCATTTCCCTCCCCTTTATTTTCTTTCCAAACCCAAGTAGCATTATCAAGATGATTGAATGTTAAAACCTTCAGTTCAGTTAACCTCTAAATTTTACAAAGGGCATTGAACGACAGTTGAAAACTCCATAAAATCATATAGAAAGATCAATCAGTCAAGTCAGCAGTTCAAGAGCAATATTCAACAAAATGTTCAAGTGGAATTCCGCATGCTGTGCATAAATTTCAATCACTGAAATGAAAAAAAAAATAAAAAGTCTTTCACTGTTGAGAACAATCAAATGCAATAGAACTAATAAAGAAATTAACATCATGTAGTAAGATTAAAGAAGATAAAAATATCCAAAAGTAAGAATTTAGAACCCAAAATACATTTTGGGAAGTACTTTCACAAATCAAAAGTTGAATAAAAACATGGGTTAGAGCATAGGTGGAGCTAGAGGTGCCGGGGTAGGCCATAACTCCTTCAAAGTTTGAATTTTCCCTTCTATGATAACACCCATAAGAAAATTTTATGAATATTGGCCCCTTAAACAACTTTAGTTTGGTCTTTTGCTCACTTTCACCCTAAAGTTCTAGTTCTGCCGTTCATAGATAAGATAATTGACTAAAAATGCTTTAAGGTATGGGAAATTATTGCAAGAGAAGGGAGATAAGATATAGTTGGTTTCTTTTTCAATAGAAGTATTTATCAATTATCATACATTAAGGTCAAATTTCTACCTACAATTTACTGTCAAAATAGAAGGAATAAAGGGAAACAAACAAAGAAAGAGACCTTCATGGAAAATAAGCGTAAATGAGGGAGAAAGAACACTAACCGTCAGAGAGATTTGGAAACTGAGAAAGCACTGCCGGGTGTGCAGGAAAGATCAATGAGAGGCGATTGCAAGGAATCACAAATTGTGGT
This sequence comes from Amaranthus tricolor, assembly GCF_026212465.1. Classification (NCBI taxonomy): domain Eukaryota; kingdom Viridiplantae; phylum Streptophyta; class Magnoliopsida; order Caryophyllales; family Amaranthaceae; genus Amaranthus; species Amaranthus tricolor. The sequence goes on along the minus strand of NC_080060.1, from coordinate 21,776,889 downwards.
CACTGCTTGTCTTAAAAAACTCTTCATATCATATTATTATCATTATCATCATATACTAAAAAGAAAGAATCATTTCCCATTATATTGGTATTTGCAAAAAAGTTTCCCATGGCACAATACTGTCCACGTGGAAAAAAAAATTTTTTTAAATTTTTCAGGGCAAAACCGCCAAATGAGATGGCGGTTTGCCTTAACCAGTAAATCGCCATGTGGCGGTTTGGTTAGGGCAAACCGCCATCTCATTTGGCGGTTTGGTCCTGGTAAACTGCCACCTCATGTGGCGGTTTTGTCTGTGTCTGTCCAACATTTTTTTTTAATTCCCATATAGTTAGCGCAACCTACATTAAACTAGTTCAATACCATCTATTTCATAATAATCAACTACAAACCAGCTTGATTTGAAAACATTAATTATGAAAATAATGCGAAGATATATTACAATCATGGAAAGTGATACAAGAAGTTCAAATTATATAAGTTTATACAAAGATTGTTAAACTATAATCCCCGGCCCCTTTTGTTGTGCGCACCGGTGGATGATGATGGTGTATACTCATCAGCCTCTGCAATGACATTAAGAGCAGAAGCTCGTCGTTGACTAGCACGCTGATATGTGATGATCCGTTGCGGAGGCGATGGATGTGGAGGAGGAGTGTTCGTGGAAGCTGGAGGAATGAATGGCGACATAGCACCGGATGTCGATATGGATCTGGAAGACCGACCTCGAGTAGATGAACGCTCGCGACCTCTTATGGACCGAGAAATGTGATCCTGGCTGCACAAATGTGGTGATGTTGGGCGTAATATGGAGATACGCATGTACCAATTCATGTACATACCAGAGCTATTACCGGTGTAGTTATCTCCTCGAACCAATCGAGATGCTCGGTCATTCCACGCATCTACATGCGATCTATGTCGTACGACGTAGTTCCTTTCCCCAGTCCTCCGATCAATCACATGTAGGTGAGGTTGGGTGTCACAGGCATGCGGAATAACCTGCTCCAAACCGAATTGACGCATGACACGATCCGGGAGATGTAGCTCAACGATGTCAAAGAAAATATGTGGACAACGCGATCTCCAAATCTCGTGGCCCGATGTACATATGTGCGGCAGAGCGTCCATCTTAGCCGCTGTGTAAGGCTGCCATGTCATTTGTACTAGAAATCAATATACTCAGTAATATATACAATTTATTCATAACTAATACAAATATTAAATGTTAATAACCTGCTCGTCCCGTTGTCGATCAAGTGCGTCTCTATAGTAGACGAGAGTATGTAGGGAGAGGGACCTCGAAAGATATACACGAAGCCAGCTGCAAACAAACAAACATTGTTTAATATTTTCATGTATCATAATATAGTGAAATTTTGAATTTGAATAGTGAATTGAGTGTTGCTACCTTACTGCTAAAGGATCCATCCCACGACAATGCTGTGAACCTAACACCGGTTCAAAATCCTCCGCGTCATCTTCCTGATCATGTTGCCCATCGGGTCGAATCCTCCGAATTATAGGCCTCCCTATATGAATATGCTCCCACGACCATATCTGTAACAACATCAAGCAGCCTGCAATGTCCTTGGCACCCTTACGAGATGCTCGACATAAATTACGATACAGATACGTTAGGGTAGCACTTCCCCAACTATACTCATCTATCCGCTCCAAGTCTCCTAGTAGAGGGCTTGAATACTGGCACCAAATTTATCCTTTATATTCATCGTACTCTTGAGTATGTTTGTTATTTTTTTTATATTTATTGGTTCTCTTTGATAATTTTTTTTTTGTGCTTGTTTTTGTTTGTGTTTCCACAGGCTATTACTTCAACTGGCACAAAGAAAGGTGATTTGTTCCTTGCGGATGTTACTACACAATTGAAGAAGAACAATGTTACAACTGATATTAAAGTGGACACCAATTCCAATGTGAGTTACAAATTTGATAGTGTAGAAGCAATAAATATTTACAGTTAAATGGATTTTGTAGACATGGTTTTTCCTAGTGTATGGAGGGCATATCATGCTTAAATGCAATAAAATTATTCCAAAAAATCTTTTTCAACAAAAAAGGAATGGAACTGATACAACAGAATTGAGACGTGCAATTCTTTGTGTCTCACTTGTTGCCTATTGTTGTCAGTTGTTGACTACCATTAGTGTTGTTGAGGCTGCTCCAGGATTGAAAGCTATACTGAGTTTCAGAGTTCCTGATCAGTGATCTGGCAAGGTGAAAGTTTAAAAATTTGCAAATCCCCAACTATTTATTGTTTTTGGTGGTAGTAAGTAGTAATTGCTAAGGTTTTGAATGCTAATTTTTTTGTGGGGACAGCTTGAACTTCAATACCTGCATGACTATGTGGGAATATGCACCAGTATCGGTTTGACAGCAAACCCGATTGTAAACTTCTCGGGTGTGATTGGGACTAATGTGTTAGCCTTGGGAACTGGTGTTACATTTGATTCTAAAGCGGGAAATTTTACTAAGTGCAATGCTGGACTGAGCTTTTCAAATGCTGATTTGGTTGCTGCACTTACAATGTAAATGGTTTCTTTGTTTAGTTCTCGTTTTGCAACATCTTATCATGTCTTTATGCATGTCTATATTTCGGTGAGTTATCACTTTTAGACTAGATGTAAAAATGTTGCACATCCTTGTAGTTAGTTATACCATTAGCATATTTATTTCCTCTTGAAGGTCTTATTGGGATTTTGATGATCTTATGTTGATGATATCGGGGGTGAATCTAGGAAAAAACAAGTGATATCGGTAATTTAAATGAAAAATTCACATTCAAGATCATTTGATAAAGCTATTGATCAGTGGAGTTTTTATATGTTGAAACAACACATGTAATTATTATTTTAATCATATCAACATAATTTTAATGTCTTTAACATTATTTAATCTATGTGTTATTTTCGATCATAGGAATTTCATAAGGATTGATAATAGAGCAATGAATTTAGCACTTTGAGCACAAAAGGGTATAATCTTAAGACAAAGAGAGGGAAGGAGTATTTTCTCAATTCACATCAATCTATAACCTGCGACTGCCATACTTTTATGAATCATATTATGAGACCCAATTCACCAAATGGAAAATTCCTACGGACGACTAAAACCTAGATAATTACCAAATACATTATCAAACTAATCAAATGACTAAAACCTAGATAATTACCAAATACATTATCAAACTAATCAAATGACAAACAAATTGACCATTAATTAAGACCCAATTCAAATAAATTACAAAAAATCAAGTATCCTAATTGCTAGATTCATCAAAATTCTTAAACCTAGGAAAAAGACAATATAACAATAAATTTAACATTCTCTCAATCTTGAAAGTATATGCCAAAAAATCGTAGATCAATTATTTAAACTCTTATTTTAAGAAATTCAACAAATTACCTAAATCAATTGTAAAATGATATTACTAATCAATTGAAACACTAATAAATTCCAATAAATTAAATACAAAACCCTAATTAATAAATTTACCATCAATTAAGTCAAAAACCCTAAATTGCTTAACAAATGTTGTTTGGGGTATTATATAATCATCAATCATGAATCAACAATGTTTAACATTTAACATTCAAAGAAATAAGAAATCGATTACAATTACACAAGTTTTAAACTAAAAAAAGTATATACATGGTTTCGTGGCTAGCTGCGGCAGGTTTGGTGAGCCGGTCAGTGACTGCCAAGGTGGTATGGGTGTTCATAACCGGGTACCCGGCATTTCGGGTACACGGTTAGTCAGGTATCCGATTAGTTGGGTATCTATTTTAACTGCCTGTGTCCCGGCTCGTTAAATTCGGGTACCCGGATAAGTTGGGTCGGCACACCGGGTACCCGATTTTATGTGACGTTCTGGAGCAATGAACAAGAAGTTATTAAAATTACCGGATAACTAAAGCCTATTGTATTGGAAATCAGGAGCATATATAATGATATATTAGCTAATATTATGCTGTGCTTTTTAGAATAGCAATGGCTGTATATTGCATTTGTACAAAAGATGCACAAATCTTTGTTTTTGACTCTAGAAGTTACATAATACTCCCATAAAGTCACTTGTTACCATTTCCGCTGAGGTGGATACTACTGCAAAGGTTGGATTGGCTTTGGCTCTTAAGCCTTGAATGTTATACTGATCAGTTTGATTTCAGTAATTCAGTCTCATCTTCTTTTTTTGACATAATTTTTGGCATTGAAAAAATGATATAATGATTTACAAACTTGCGCTGTTACTTTGTTAGCTCAGCTGGTAAATCCAGCAATTATTGTTGAATAATTTGGTGGGTGGCAGATTTTTTCTGAGATCAGGAGAACATATTTGAGTTGAATTGAAGTTTTACTCGGATTAGTTTATAATCACGACCTTTTTAATTGAAATTTCCAGCCTTCGATTTTTGTTTTTGGTGATCAGGTGTCCGTATTGTTGTCAAGTGCTTAATCCCACGAAATTTTTTTGTTGTATTTCTCGGTTTTGTCTTAATAGTAAATTCATTTTTAGTCTGTTTTACTAGATATGTTGTATTTTCTGTTTTAAAAATAACTTTGCATATTTATATTTCCTTTAAATCATCCGTACATTTGTTTATTCTCTCAAATCAAACTAAAACTCAATAGAGAGAAAATTATTTGTAGCAAATTCTATGTAGTATGCTATAACCTTTAAGTAATTACCTTATGCTCTTTATGTTCCTTTAATATCGTTATTACTTTGAGTCTTCTTTTTTGTTTTGTTACATCATCGATCTGTTTGGTAGCCGGAATTAATTAGAGGAAATGATAATGAATTAGTATAATTTTGGTGGGAAAATTTGTTGACAAGTTTAATGGTTATGCTTGTTCTATTTAAATCTTTACATTTCTTTACAATATTCATTTCAATGCATTATCGTTTAGAAAAGGGGATTAGGTGGTAATGAAAATTTGGGGTCAAAATTTTTTTGTATGATCAAGATTTTATTACCATGGAAACGTCATGTTTCATTTCTTAAAAATTTACACTACAAATTATTACTATCACCACTGTTATTTCTTGATAATCTATTTTATGAATTTATTCTCTCTATATCTCATGCACTTGTTTTTGCACAACATTGCCCTAAAGTAGCAAAATAAAAGACATAAAGGAAGTAATAGTTAGGATTTTAGTAGGTCTATTTATGCAGTTTTGTAACTCTTAACTACAAAGAAAAATACATATTGATGGAAGAAAGTAATTGTATAGTTTGTCCATGTAAGAACACCACACACAATATTTTACAAGAAGGAATTCAGTTTAACATAAGCACACATTTTATTACAATAATTCAGATTAACAGTTGTAGCACAAATGAGTTGCAAATTTAAGGCGAAAGATTAACATATCAGCAAGGCTAGGTGAGGCATCTGTGCTGATTTAGTATGTGGCGCAAACGGTCACTCCTCAGATGGAGAAGCATGATGCAGTCCGTGTCTAATTTGAGCAGCGAGGTCCTGTACTGCACCAGGACCGTGAGGGATGAACACAGCGGAGGATTTGGAAGCTGCACCGATTTCTTTCATGGTGTCGAAATACTGAGTGATGAGAACCATGTCCATTACATCTTTAGCTTTTGTGCCTGGAACATTGCCTGAAAATCCCAAAAAACTGTCTCTAAGACCATCTATGATGGCCTGTCGCTGCCTTGCGATACCTTGCCCTGACAGGTACTTCAACTCTGCGTCTCCTTCGGCTTTTTTGATCTGTATAATCTTATCTGCTTCTGCTTTATCATGTGCTGCCACCCTCAATCTTGAAGCTAACAACGGTTTAAGAGACTATTAGTCTATTAGTCTAGAAAACGGAAGCTACGAGAAAGAATTCTATCATTAAAATGATGTGAAAACGTGACTAGATTCGAAGGCAACGAAGGTTTTACTAGCATTAATTTGGTTCATAGCCCGTTTGACAAGTTCATCGGGTTCAATATCGACAATGAGTGTTTGGACTATCTCGAACCCAAAATTAGACATAGCCTGTAGACAATTCACATTTCAAGGGTTGAGTTCTGATTGATCGATTTATGCTTCCATTAACAACTGTATAAGCAGCAAATTCATAAAGCATTACCTTTTTGAGTTCATTAGCAACTATGTTAGCAGTTTCAGTCTTCTGTTCAAACACCTCATCCAAACATAGTCTTGGGACACTGGCTCTAATTACTGTCAAAACAAAAAATATGGTATCAGAAATTTCGAACATCCTGTTCGTTCTTTGGCTATCAGAACTTTACATAATCGAACTTTACCATCGTAAACATAAGCCTGAATTTGGGAGCGAGTGTCGCTGAGCTTGTAAAATGCATAAGTTGCATTCTCAGAAATGGCACGGTATTGAACGGAGGCAACCACAGTCACGAACACATCGTCCTGCACATAGAATATACCATTTTAAGTCTCCATTGTGTTGGTTCATAAAGATCGAAACATTCGAAACTAACCTTAGTCTTGGTCTCACAGCGGACATCTAACTGCTGAACACGAAGACTGAGCTTGCCTCGAATCTGATAACCGAAGATCCAAGGGACACAATGGAAACCGGGCTCTAGCACCTCCTTATGTTTTCCAAAGCACTCTTTGATACCGACTTTTGATTCCTCGACTTGTACACAGCAGAACAGGTTCCCCATTTCCAATTTCTCCTACATTTTACAGGCACAGCAAAATATATCAAGTGCATGGTATAGGCAATAAGCTTTATGAAGAAAAAATAATAATTTACTTCTCATTAGGATTAATTTCCTCTCCTCTGTAGGGATTCTATAGCTTACTCAAAAACAATTTACAAGAAATGTTCTTTTGTTGTTATGTCAATAACCAACTCAACCAAAAGCTTAAATTACTGGTTGAGGCTCCAGAACATGTTATATACTCTAACGTGCCTCCTCACACGTGAGCCCTTTGGCTCTGATACCATGCTAAGGAACCAACTCAACCAAAAGCTTATACTCATGGTTGAAGCCCAAAATATGTTATATTCTTATATACTCTAATGTGTTCTAAAATAAGCCAATGTGTACAGGAGTTGGACGGATTAGATGGTCGTAGATTGAATCTAAGTCGGGTCTAGGTAAGGCCTTAAACCCATGCCCAATATGTAAATAGAGATTCAAACTAACATCAAAACCAAATTATGCCAACATTAATATACTATATATTAACATCCCAGAAAAAAGCTGAAATGAAAAAACTAAAACATGTTCAAGTAATATATGATGATCTTGTATGAAAAAACATGAAGGAAACTGAGCTTCATGCAACCTTATCTTACTCGATTCGCAACAATGGCGAATCGAAGTAAAAGATGAAATTGAAAAAATGGTTGAAGATTTACAAAGATGAGACGATGGATAAACGTACTGAAAAAGGTAGGGATATGCTAAGAAGGCCAAGAGAGACTGAGAGATTGTAGTTTTGAGCTTAGCCATACTGATTACCTTTCTTATATAAGTTGGGTGCCTTTTTAAAATGGTATAGTTATTATTACTCCTATATCCTCCAGATTTTGTTATATTGTCGTTTAGGTAAGTTTTTAATTTTGTTTTTGCATGGAATGGAATATCATATAATACTTCTTCCTAAGTGTCACATTTGACTGGATACTAACTGTCATTAATATATCTAATTATGTAAAATAAAAATAATAAAATAATTTTGTATTCAAACGAATCAAACAAGATTTAATATGACTATGATATAGATTATATATTAAAAATAAAGTACAACTAAGAATGGTTGATGAATAGTGTAAAAGTCAAAATGAGACATTTATGTTGAATAGAAGGTATTATTTGATAATTGATAGCATTGATTATGTGCATATGAAATGAAGGGAATTAAAAATTTTGGATGAGATTATAAATTAGGCTTGGATCTTTTTAGGAAATTGCCCAAATTATTTTGATTAATAGCATATTAATATTTGATCTATCTCGAACATTTTAAAGGTCATGAGCAAAAGCTCAAATCTAAGTTCTTAAGATGCAAACATACTAATTTACTCACTTACCTAATTAAGCAAGAACATACAACAAATTAACAATGCTCAATACTTAATTGCATAAAGATAAATACTCCTCAACGATACCCACTGACCACGAAAATTTGAAAAAAAAGAAAAAGTAAAAATGCCTTAAAAAACTCCAACTTAATTCCCAAAATAAGCACGTAAATCTCTAAACTTAGATTAAGAGGTTGTTCGATGTTACTAACCGCAATCGATTTCTGAACTGAACTTTTTAAAGTAATTGCCCGCTCTTACTAACAACGGACCATATACTAACAAAAAATTTAATTAAGGTATATGGGAAAAGATCGGTCGCTGTTAACAGCGAACCATTACACATGCAAAAAGTCAACAAAATTAAAAAAAGTCAATATAATCGCCCCTGTTAGTAAGAGTGGGCGATTGCGTGACTGACTTTTCTGACTCAGTTTTAGTAATTAACCGTTGTTACAAACAGCGTACAAACTCCATACCTTAGAAATGAGTTAGAGGTGCTTATTTTGGAAAATGTTTTTCCATGCTTTTAGAAAAAAATACTTAATTTGTTCAAATTTTCCAATGAGAACTCAAGAGTAACCCAAAATTAATAGTTAAAATACAAGTAACCATCAAGAAGGTAGTGTATATCAGTTATGAAAATTTATTATCATGGATACATTGTACCATATTTACATATGATGTTTTTCTCGATAAATATAGTATAATTATAATATATAATTAAAATAAGAAAAATTTTAAAAATTTGTAAAAAACTAACAAATCTAAATTTTTTGCAAAAAACTACCATATATGATATTTTTGTTTGCAAAAGGCTACTATTTAATGGAATAAATTAGTTGATTGTGACGTGGGTCTTTAACTTTGCACGTGGCAGACACCTGACCTCCTTTTAGCATTTTGACCAATTTGAGACGTTAAATTGTCCACATGGTCTCCTTACATTTTTTAATATATTTTCAAAATAAAACAAATATTTTAACAAAAAATAGAAAAAAAGAAAAATCTTAATTTTCGCTCACACTTACTGCCACCCAGTGCCACCGATCACCAAAACCGCAACCACTCTCACTCACTCAAATCATCCAACTTCAGTCGGTGAACCCAGCCTACCCCTTCAACCAACCAATTAACCCAACCTGTCCCTCCAACTTCAATGGTGAGAGGTAGGGGTTAGGGTCACTGATCGAAGTTGGGTTTTTAGGGTGCTTGAGTGGGTGAGTTTTTTTTTTAAAAAAAAATTAGATTAGGTAGTTTTTGCAAAAGAGGCTATAAATTAGATAGTTTTTTGTATTTTTTCTTATAATATCCACATATATTAAGGAATTTGAGACCTTAGAAAAGAAGGGTCCTAAGTTGTCAAGATCATGAGTCATGCAGTCATGCTGCACGTGCTAATGATTTGGACCTTGATAAATATTAAATTGTCAAACATATAACATAGATAAATAATAACAGTTGAATTGATCATTATATAAAGATGAATATTCGACCAATCTTAATTTGTTGTTGGGATTTTCTCTTGATTATGGAAATGAAAATGGGTTTCTATATTTATTAAAAAAACATTGCAAAATTAGAAAAAGGAAAAAGTATCTAATTGAAACGAATTGATGTAGGGTATTGCTAAATATCGCCACCCTTTTCATTTTATCGTCATCCCCTAATGAAATTACAAAATTGCCCCTGGACTTAAAACATATTTAATAAATCTAAATCGCACTTAATTACACTATTATGACTTAAAACATGTTTAATTAATGTAAATCGCTCTTAATCCCGAAATTTTTTTTTCTATATATATCGAGTTTTCAGCAATGGCCTTGTATGTTTTACGAATTGAAATACGGTATTATCTCTCCAAAACGTCTCTAAAAAATTTCATCGAATTTAAACAAGTTGTTACGTGAAATCGATTAATTATGGCTCAGGCTAACGTAAGCGACTATGATTCGGATTCGGTACGTACTTTAATCGATTTGAATCGTTAAAATTTTTATTTTTTTTAGATTTGTACTTGCCAAAAAATAGGCGTGTGAACCATGGTTCACTCGCACAAAACTGGGCGAGTTGATTTTTTTTTTTTTTTTTTTCTGGTTAATTTTTTATTTATTAATTTTATTAATATTGTTATTATAATAATTATTATTATTGTTCTTATTAATTTGCTGTCAATGTTGTTGTTTTTATTATTTAATTTTTTTATTTTTAATTATTACATTGAAATTATTAATTTAAATATTGTTATTTTTATTATTATTATTAACTTATTTGTATTATTTTTAGTATTATCATTATTAATTTTTGTTGTTTATGTAATTAATATTATTATTATTTATTTAAATAATTTATAATTACATGTTGTTATTATTACTTTCCTATTATTTAATATTAATTTGGTTTATAATAATTACAATTATTTTATTGTTTTTATTAGTAATATTTGTTTGATTTGTTTTATATTTCCAATTTGCAGGACTTTGAAAACTTAGGGGACAACGTAGATTACTCCGATAGATTTGTTACGGATAGGGAATTTATATCCTTAAATGAATTACATACTTGGGCCGATGAGATAGCAATAACAAGAGTTAGTGTCTATTTAAGATGTCACCGCTATGGTAAGATTAGGGGTAATTTACAAAATCTGATAATACTAGTCGACCTGTTAGTAAAAGTAGTAGTTGTGGTTGTAAATTTTTAATTGTAGCAAGTAGTCGAAAGCCAGATGAAAGACCTTGAATGGTAAGGGTGTGTCCCGATGAAAAAGGAAGACATAACCACCCCTTCTTAGTGTACAGAGATGGTCATGTAAAGACAAATAGGGTCAATGTAGATATTCGGGAGCACATACGACAGCTTAGTGCAACCGACATGCAACCGGCCTTTATCGTGACTTCTATTAGAGACAATTTTCCTGGGTTTTATAGTAGTATGAATCAGATATATAATATTAGGCAATCAATAAGGAGGGAAGAGATGGAGAGTAGAACTCCCCTTCAACACTGTCTTTATGAAACAGCCCAAACCAGCGTAAACAATATAATAATAATATTGTCTACAAAGCACAGCAGAAGAATTATAGAAGTCTGGGCTGAATCCGACCTGTGGCTCGATAGCCACAGCAACCAATATCAGAGTATTTAAAAACTTTACAAAACTGTAATACAATTACTTACAACCCAGATATTAAACTAAGTAAATACATTATAAAATATCTATTTCTCTTTTATTTAAAGACATGATTTGTCAAAATGTCATTATAAGTTAACCTTCCGAAAACGATGTCCTCGCTATCGCAACACATGACACATAAATGAGCAGCACATTCATCCGCACTAAAGATGGAAACTGAAAGTGGATCTACCCCTGTAAGAGATAGACCCTGTAAAAAAAAAGGGTCAACAATTGCATTGTTGAGTAATCCAACAAACTACTACATTTGTATACAAGTCATTAACAAACATTTCCAAATCAAATTCCTTGTTCACTTGGTAATCATTTATAAACATTATTTTATCCAAATCAAAACTCTTTTAAAAGATCGTTTGGTATCGACATAAATACGGCGATGAACCTTTAGTTCATAACAAATCAAAACACGGCTATAACTTTACAAGTTAATAGCGTAAATCAAAATGCGTCTATTACTTTACAAGTCAATAGCGAAACAATACGGCAAATGACAAATATGATATCATTTGCAAAACAAACAAAACTTTATGTACCAAACGTATTTATTCAAAACTCTTATTAAATCAATAATTTAACAACACTTAAAACGTGGGAATATATGGACCGTCAGGAAGTAGGCTTGATCTAAATCCTGAGAACACAGGTGATCGTCATCACCGAAAATACGGTTCTTGCAAGAACGAAACGGGATCGGGGGCTCGAGACCGATCCGAATAACCATACCTATTATCAAGCTATAGGATTTCACAATAATCCGGATATAAATATCCGTTGCCAATTCCCAAAAACGGACATTTTTCAATGTCGAACATTTCAATATAAAACAAAACAATAATTCAATTGATTTTCTATGAAATCAACAATCATACCTCATCTTCATAATACAATATTTCAAGACTCATATTTTATAAGTTAGTAACATACAAAACATGCTTGTGTAATCTCTTTAAATAAATACAGCTCATATATAAAAACATATGAACATTCAAAACATAACTTAATCAAGGGCTAGGAGCAAAGTCAAACAAAGTCAAAATCCACAATTTCGAACACCAAAAATTATACGATTTTGCTCAAATATCAATAGTAGTAATACCACACCTTATAAAACATAACTTGAACTTTGAAATACTTAAATTAAATTTAAAAGATAGGATAGTAGTTTGCTTGTGGATTACCTTCCTACACCATGAATAACAATCAATAATTAAAATAACAATCAATAATTAAAATACCAATCAATTCATATGTTCCCAAATTTATACTTGAACCAAACAATCATGTTATTCAATTAAGATCCATAATCCAACAATACCAATCCATAAAGGGAAAACAATAAACCTAAGTTAATCTCAATTACTCAATAAATAACCTTAAACCTCCAATTTATTTTATACTTCCTAATCCCACATAATAAATTCCATTTTAGTACCATAACAGGACACTTGTTAGTAATTTGGTCATAACTCTCTCATACGAACTCATTTTGGGGCGATTCAAGTGCCTACGTGATCGCGACTCGAAGCTCTACAAATATCATGGAGACACCAGAACCCAAAAACAATCAAAACTATCCCAAAATAACCAAAACATAAGGTTCTCATTGATTTCATGACAGCTTGCTGGTATGTCACTGATTTGAACATAACTCTCTCATACGAACTCATCTTGGGGCGATTCAAGTGTCTACGTGATCGCGACTCGAAGCTCTACAAATCTCATGAAGACACCAAAATCCCAAAATGACTCTAACTACTTCAAAAACAGTAACACAAATTCGGACAGAATAAAATGGAACCTCATTGTCGATTTTTATGACCGTATACAAGTGTTTTGGACATAACTTACCTCATACGAATTCATCTCGGGGCGATTCAAGTGCCCACATGACCGCGACTCAAAGCTCTACAAATCTCATGAAGACACCAAAAGCTAAAAACGAACATAACAATACAGAAAATCGCAAAACAGTAGGATCCCTTTTCGATCTGAAATTTCAGAATCCATATTACATACTTTGATACTAGAAAATTAAACCCTGAGAACGACGATGCTATTAGAGTTCGAACAATGAGTTTCAAACTCCAATATTGCCAAGATCGAGTGTATGAAGTTTTAGTGACAAACAAATTACGCTATCAACGATATCGATGTTTGTAGGAGAAAATAATGCAATAAAATGACACAAAGATTTAACGAGGTTCACCAAACTATGGCTACGTCCTCCGGTGTGTAGTATCTCTTATATTATCAAAAAGGAGTTCAAAGAACTCTCAAATATGGAGAATTACAATAGAGAAGAGATATAGGCTAGTGTTTGGCTTGGGGTGTATTTTGTGGATGTATTCACCACTTACAAAGTGAATGAGAGCTCTTATTTATAGGACTAGGTACATAAATGTCATTAGCTCACTAAATACAGAATTAATATTGAATAATGAATGACATGAAACTTCTCCAAGAACTTGAAAGGTCGAAAACAGCATCTTAGGCACACCAGAGAAACCGCTCGACCGGATCAGAGAGCTCGCTCGGTCGAGCGAGTAACAACAACATTCTGGAGCATTCTGTCTGACCGCTCGACCCAACCTGGAGCTCGCTCGGTCGAGCGAGCTGGTCGAGCGGCTCTTCAGATACTTCTGACAGTATTGCTCGACTTTACATTGTAGAGCATCTTGAATCAACCTTTCCACTTCTTCATTAAGTCCCATAACTCCCACACTTCATTACCTTATTAATCCATACTTAATCACCATCATAAACCACAATAATCAACTTAATACACCAACATTAACACATTCATGGGATTCCATCCCAAAGGTCACACATGAATGCACCTTAACAAATGTGCACTCAAGTCACACCAATCACAACAATCTCCACCTTGACTTGAGTTCACCCAAGTCAATGGAATTCTCTAATTCACTCCAAACATAACATAACAACTTACACAACATCATACTCAAAAAAAAAAAACAAAAACAACACATGTGCACAAACATAGCACATGCACTAAACATGCCCTCAAAGGGCTCACAAGAGTATGAATTTTAATTACCAATCAAGTCCATACATCCCATGGACTCATTGGGATATGTTGGAATTATTCTCAAACTGTCGTTAAAAGAAGTATCAATATTATTTTCATGCTCGGTTGAAGTAGTGGACACACAAGCCGAACTGATTAAGGTTGAACCCAAAAGCATATACAAGCCATCATTAATGGATCCTTTCAAGAACAAATTAGGACCCTTGCCAACCTTCAAAACTCCACCTTCACCAATGCACCTATAACCTTCTTTATCCAGAATACTAAGGGAAATTATGTTTTTATTCATACCTGGAACATGAAGGACTCCGGTCAACGTTCTTACAACACCATCAAACATGATAATTTTAACATCTCCAATACCAACTATCGGACAACTAGCCTCATTGCCCATAGTGACTTTTCTTCCATCAACCTTTTGATAAGTTGAGAAGAACTTAGAGTTAAAAGTTATGTGTCTAGAACATCCTGAATCCAAAATCCAAGAATCATCACCACCCTTATATTCACTAGTAACGACAAGAGCACCAACATCATATAGTTCATCATCTACAACATAGGTAGCTTCGGCGGAGCTATCTTTTGCGGATTTGCTTTCACCGGATTGTTTGGCTTTTAATTTCCAACAATCTTTCTTGAGGTGGCCTCTCCTCTTACAAAAGTTGCAAGTCATGCTCCTTTTATTCCTACCCGATTCCTTAACAAACAAAGCATCATTGGGAACTCTAGACTCCTTTTGAGCAAATTGAGAATCAATAAGATCCTTTTGAGTCAAGGCCTTTCGAACATCCTCACTACTCAAAGTGTCTCTTCCATATAACAAAGTTTCTCTAAAATGCTTATATGAGGGCGGTAGTGAAACTAACAATAGAATAGCCAAATCCTCATCATCCACTTTTACATCAATATTTTGCAAATCCATAACTATTGAGTAAAATTCATCAAGGTGCGGTTTCATCGGCTTCTCTTCATGCAATTTGAGATCATACAAACGACTCTTTAACAAAAGTCGATTGGTAACACTCTTTTCCATATAGAGTGATTCCAATTTTTCCCATATGCCTTTTGAAGTTTCCTCCTTTACAACTTCTCTCAAAACTTCATTAGAGAGACAAAGTTGTATGGCGGATAGAGCCTTCGCATCCATTTCTTCCCACTTAGCCTCACTTATGCCTTCGGGTTTCTTCTCCACACCATCTAGTGCTTTATGCACTCCATTTTGTATCAAAATTGCTTTCATTTTGACTTGCCATAAGCCAAAGTTCACACTCCTATCAAACTTCTCAATATCAAGTTTCATTGTAGCCATGTCGCACCAATACAACCTCTAAAACACTATAACAACAACTTGGCTCTGATACCAATTGAGAACGACGATGCTATTAGAGTTCGAACAATGAGTTTCAAACTCCAATATTGCCAAGATCGAGTGTATGAAGTTTTAGTGACAAACAAATTACGCTATCAACGATATCGATGTTTGTAGGAGAAAATAATGCAATAAAATGACACAAAGATTTAACGAGGTTCACCAAACTATGGCTACGTCCTCCGGTGTGTAGTATCTCTTATATTATCAAAAAGGAGTTCAAAGAACTCTCAAATATGGAGAATTACAATAGAGAAGAGATATAGGCTAGTGTTTGGCTTGGGGTGTATTTTGTGGATGTATTCACCACTTACAAAGTGAATGAGAGCTCTTATTTATAGGACTAGGTACATAAATGTCATTAGCTCACTAAATACAGAATTAATATTGAATAATGAATGACATGAAACTTCTCCAAGAACTTGAAAGGTCGAAAACAGCATCTTAGGCACACCAGAGAAACCGCTCGACCGGATCAGAGAGCTCGCTCGGTCGAGCGAGTAACAACAACATTCTGGAGCATTCTGTCTGACCGCTCGACCCAACCTGGAGCTCGCTCGGTCGAGCGAGCTGGTCGAGCGGCTCTTCAGATACTTCTGACAGTATTGCTCGACTTTACATTGTAGAGCATCTTGAATCAACCTTTCCACTTCTTCATTAAGTCCCATAACTCCCACACTTCATTACCTTATTAATCCATACTTAATCACCATCATAAACCACAATAATCAACTTAATACACCAACATTAACACATTCATGGGATTCCATCCCAAAGGTCACACATGAATGCACCTTAACAAATGTGCACTCAAGTCACACCAATCACAACAATCTCCACCTTGACTTGAGTTCACCCAAGTCAATGGAATTCTCTAATTCACTCCAAACATAACATAACAACTTACACAACATCATACTCAAAAAAAAAAAACAAAAACAACACATGTGCACAAACATAGCACATGCACTAAACATGCCCTCAAAGGGCTCACAAGAGTATGAATTTTAATTACCAATCAAGTCCATACATCCCATGGACTCATTGGGATATGTTGGAATTATTCTCAAACTGTCGTTAAAAGAAGTATCAATATTATTTTCATGCTCGGTTGAAGTAGTGGACACACAAGCCGAACTGATTAAGGTTGAACCCAAAAGCATATACAAGCCATCATTAATGGATCCTTTCAAGAACAAATTAGGACCCTTGCCAACCTTCAAAACTCCACCTTCACCAATGCACCTATAACCTTCTTTATCCAGAATACTAAGGGAAATTATGTTTTTATTCATACCTGGAACATGAAGGACTCCGGTCAACGTTCTTACAACACCATCAAACATGATAATTTTAACATCTCCAATACCAACTATCGGACAACTAGCCTCATTGCCCATAGTGACTTTTCTTCCATCAACCTTTTGATAAGTTGAGAAGAACTTAGAGTTAAAAGTTATGTGTCTAGAACATCCTGAATCCAAAATCCAAGAATCATCACCACCCTTATATTCACTAGTAACGACAAGAGCACCAACATCATATAGTTCATCATCTACAACATAGGTAGCTTCGGCGGAGCTATCTTTTGCGGATTTGCTTTCACCGGATTGTTTGGCTTTTAATTTCCAACAATCTTTCTTGAGGTGGCCTCTCCTCTTACAAAAGTTGCAAGTCATGCTCCTTTTATTCCTACCCGATTCCTTAACAAACAAAGCATCATTGGGAACTCTAGACTCCTTTTGAGCAAATTGAGAATCAATAAGATCCTTTTGAGTCAAGGCCTTTCGAACATCCTCACTACTCAAAGTGTCTCTTCCATATAACAAAGTTTCTCTAAAATGCTTATATGAGGGCGGTAGTGAAACTAACAATAGAATAGCCAAATCCTCATCATCCACTTTTACATCAATATTTTGCAAATCCATAACTATTGAGTAAAATTCATCAAGGTGCGGTTTCATCGGCTTCTCTTCATGCAATTTGAGATCATACAAACGACTCTTTAACAAAAGTCGATTGGTAACACTCTTTTCCATATAGAGTGATTCCAATTTTTCCCATATGCCTTTTGAAGTTTCCTCCTTTACAACTTCTCTCAAAACTTCATTAGAGAGACAAAGTTGTATGGCGGATAGAGCCTTCGCATCCATTTCTTCCCACTTAGCCTCACTTATGCCTTCGGGTTTCTTCTCCACACCATCTAGTGCTTTATGCACTCCATTTTGTATCAAAATTGCTTTCATTTTGACTTGCCATAAGCCAAAGTTCACACTCCTATCAAACTTCTCAATATCAAGTTTCATTGTAGCCATGTCGCACCAATACAACCTCTAAAACACTATAACAACAACTTGGCTCTGATACCAATTGAGAACGACGATGCTATTAGAGTTCGAACAATGAGTTTCAAACTCCAATATTGCCAAGATCGAGTGTATGAAGTTTTAGTGACAAACAAATTACGCTATCAACGATATCGATGTTTGTAGGAGAAAATAATGCAATAAAATGACACAAAGATTTAACGAGGTTCACCAAACTATGGCTACGTCCTCCGGTGTGTAGTATCTCTTATATTATCAAAAAGGAGTTCAAAGAACTCTCAAATATGGAGAATTACAATAGAGAAGAGATATAGGCTAGTGTTTGGCTTGGGGTGTATTTTGTGGATGTATTCACCACTTACAAAGTGAATGAGAGCTCTTATTTATAGGACTAGGTACATAAATGTCATTAGCTCACTAAATACAGAATTAATATTGAATAATGAATGACATGAAACTTCTCCAAGAACTTGAAAGGTCGAAAACAGCATCTTAGGCACACCAGAGAAACCGCTCGACCGGATCAGAGAGCTCGCTCGGTCGAGCGAGTAACAACAACATTCTGGAGCATTCTGTCTGACCGCTCGACCCAACCTGGAGCTCGCTCGGTCGAGCGAGCTGGTCGAGCGGCTCTTCAGATACTTCTGACAGTATTGCTCGACTTTACATTGTAGAGCATCTTGAATCAACCTTTCCACTTCTTCATTAAGTCCCATAACTCCCACACTTCATTACCTTATTAATCCATACTTAATCACCATCATAAACCACAATAATCAACTTAATACACCAACATTAACACATTCATGGGATTCCATCCCAAAGGTCACACATGAA
Organism: Amaranthus tricolor; assembly: GCF_026212465.1. NCBI lineage: Eukaryota > Viridiplantae > Streptophyta > Magnoliopsida > Caryophyllales > Amaranthaceae > Amaranthus > Amaranthus tricolor. The sequence continues at coordinate 21,758,059 of NC_080060.1, read as the reverse complement.
TGCACCTTAACAAATGTGCACTCAAGTCACACCAATCACAACAAACCCAAATAACCATTACTAATCAACTCTAGCAAGAACCAAATTACTAATTAAACTCATATACTCTAATTAATTCAAGTTGATACCCAAATTGAATCCACATACCAAACTACTTAAAAACATTCAATTAATACTTAAATAGAGTAGTTTGTGGATTACCTCAATCACCATTGAAGGACTTTGCAATCTTAAACTTCAATTTGAGTCACAAAATCCCCAAATCAATTTACAAAACCTTAACATTTAAATTTGAAAACAAAACAACCAAAAGAAGGAAAAGTGGTTACCAACAATAAAGGAAGGACGAGAAGTGGTTGTTGTTGGTGGTGGAGCTCGTGGCTGGGCTGCCGGTTGATGGTGGTGTTCTTGGGTCAGCCGTGAGTGAGGGAGAAAGGAGTAAGGTAGCAGCCGTGAGTGAGGGAAGGGGGAAGATGTGTAAGGCGTGATTTTATTTGTGATTGAGGGAAGGAGTAAGTCGGTTAGATGGGATAAGAATGAGTTTTATTTTAAGCTTTGACCCATTAAATTCTATTAAAGTCGTCTCGTCGTAAAACAGTCTTATATAAGACGTGTTGTAAGGGTATAATAAACGATTTACGAAATAAGTAAAATTTCGTAATTGGTAGTATGAATAAGGATTGCATTTAGAAATTTATTTTTCAATACTTTATTTAAATTTATTTTTATAAAGATAAGATAGTAATCAATGAATAAAATATAATCAAAATACACTTTTATCGAAGTATTCTTTGTACGAATTTTATACATTAAATAAAATATACCTTTTTCTTGAAAATATTAACAAATGAAATACTTGAGTCAATATTATCAAAATAATAATATTATTACTTGGATTAACTTACTTAATAACCCCAATCAGCTTAATAAACTTATAATTAAGCTTTATTAAATGTAGTCTATTTCACTTTATATGGCCAGGGAGCACAATTACGTAGTTTGGACGGACTTAGACAGTTAGGGGCAGTTGAATAGATTATTGATTGCAAATCCTACATCTGTGCATATGATACGTACGTGGCCGTATGTTGTATTGATAGATACAACATACAAAACATAATAAGTAGAAGTGGCCCCTCTGTGAAATAATTGGAATAACGCCAACCAATCACAACTTCTTATTTGCGTTTTGTTTGATGCGAGATGAGGCGGCTGTGTCGTATTTGTGGGTGTTACAGGGATTGAAAGATATTATGGGCCCATCTCATACCCCTAGCGTAATTGTAACGGATCGAGACGAAGGTTTATCTGCAGCTATTCGTGACGTCTTCCCAGGTAAAAAGATTTTGTTGATCAATTATTGTCTTTCAATTTATTGAATATGTCTTATTTACGTTCAACGTTGTGTTCGATGTAGATGTGCGGCATTTGTTATGCATTTGGCATATTGGAAACGACGTTGAGAACATGGTGGACAAGTTGTGCGGCAGGAAAAAAAAATCAACAAGAGCAGGTTTTCAGGAAGGGTAGATGGAACCCCTTGGTAGAAAGTCCTACAACCGACGTATTTGAACAGAGATGGCAAGCAATCGTGAGTACTTGGTCGGTTAGGAACAAAAAGGTCGTGCGGTATTTGGCTGGAACATGGATTCCACTTAGAGAGATCATTCATGTACATATCAAAAGCATGTCTTTCACGGGCGGTCATTTCAGCAAGAGTAGGGAATCTGACCAATGGAGCAACGCGACTGGGCCATTCATTATTGAACTGAAAAAAAAAAAACCAATGAAGCTTTAGAATATGATAATAAAGAGCAATTATATAACATATATACATAACAGATAAAAACTAACGTATTCAGCTCTGCTTTCTGCTGGACCGTAACCGGCACTCGGTCCTTCGCCTGGGACGACGTACGGGTGAGAGCACACTCGGAACCATTCCATATACGTAGGATCAGCCTCTGATGGAACAGTGGCCCGACGGAGTGTCTGATCAACAAGACAGGCACTATATGGGAACCGACTCCATGCGTCCGTGTAACTTGACGGATCAGCAAAGTCCACGGAATAGTTACCGTGTGCCGGTCGCATCGCCTGGGTTGGTCTTAGAGGAGATGGTGGAATAGCCTGCACGAACCCGAGCTGCCGCACTGTCCTCTCCGGCAAGTACACCTCGACGATATCAAAGCAAGTGATACCCCCGATGTGCGTGGTGCGTGGGTGCTCATTCAGTAATTATGTATATGTATATGTATATGTATACCTATACCTATACCTATATGTACACCTACACCTACACCTACACCTACACCTACACATACACACACACACACACACACATATATATATATATATATATATATATATATAAAATATGTGTGTGTATATATGTACATAGTAAAAAAAGAGTGTTGCAGTGTTTGTGTACGCCCTTTTTTAAGTAGTGGGCCAACCCAATAAAATCAAACTATGACCTAGTCAAATTTAGACTTAACCTAGTAGTTTAACCTAATACAACTTCTATGTGGTTGAGAGCTTGGGACTTCATCTTCTTCCCCATTTTTCTTCCCTCCACTAAAATAGAAAAGGTAAGCTCTATTTCTTTTTTTTCCCTTAGTTTCTCGATAAACAACAAGAAGCTTCACCGGAACCCGGATCGCCATCACCGGCGACCTGAGTTGCGAATCCTCACAACTCTGGCACGGACATTTCCGACTGGAGACCGGAGGTCTGATCCGCGTTTCGCACTTCAATGGTTCAAACTCTGTTTATCTACAAACTACTGTGTAATTGCGAGTTTATGCCTTCATGGACAGCTATTCTAATTGAGCAAAGTTCGTAAACAAGTTTGGTAATTTAAAATACCATTTAATTAAATTAATCTCACTTAATTCAATCTTATTGAGAACATCTCCATGACATGAACAAAAATATCACATTTAAACTATGAATAAACAATCCTAAATCTTAACATGTAATCTGATAACCCAAAATTTCAAATTAACACTCAGTGCAAATTGTTCAACGAATTGTTACTATCAATTAACTAAAATTAAGATAATGCATTTCCAGCTTAAGCTCTTCACTTGCGGTAATATTTGTTTCAACAATCAACGGGCTGACCCCTTAAATATAGTAATACTTTTCAAGTATATAAAAAATGTGCCTTTTCATCAAACCAAAAAAAATAAATGATTGCAATACAAGAAAACACATAACAGATGATTACACATCAATTTATAAAAACCTAAAATTATTTGTGATTTATGAAATAAATGAATTGAAAAGAGGGAATAAATTAAGAAACAACCTTTGCTTGCTCCATCTCAATGCTTGCATTATCAAGTCCATCTAACATTGAAGAGTCCTTACTCACAAGTGAAACCTATAACAGAACATGTCAGCTTCCACATAAAAAATTGGGGCTCTTGAAATGCATGGTGAGCAAATAACATGGCATACAAGAATTGGTGTCAGCTGCCCTTCCAAATCAAGCAGACCTTTAGCAAAAGCAGCTGCTGACATCTGTCGTCAAAATAAATCTTCAATTCGAAATTAATCAAGAACTTAATACTTAAACTAGAGTAAGAAGGTATACTAGATCAAAGTTACAATATTTATTTGGAATAAACAATATTAGATAGATAGCCGGACCAAGGACTCACCTGCACCCGCCCTTCATCAGAGCTGTAGATCTTCAGATCATGACGGTATGTACTATGTAACCGCAGTAGACCTGTGCCTTCACCTGTAACATCCAGGATTAATTTTGACCAACACATACTGATTCGTTGGCAAACAAAGAATGTCTCAAAACTATAGCAAACTTGTACTAAAAGGGAAAATTGTGTACTGTGCTCCAAAATTTTTACTATAGTACATAACATTACACAAAAGTTAAATACCCCGAATAAACGTGTAAACTTCAAATTAATCAGATATTGATCCCTTTTTCATAAAATAACAGAAAAAAAATTCATATCCTCTTTATTTCTACCATTTTAGCAAACACGGGCCATAGTTTACATCTTGAGTAATCTATTTCCTCCCTCTGCAATCAGCTATATGTTTGCAACCAAAACATCTATGTTATTGGTATTATTTGGTTCTACAGCTCATATTCACAAATTCAAAGTGTTAAGACTAAAATCTCCCAACACTGTTTCTGTCTTTCTGCCACAACACAGAGACTAGGGCGGAACAACAGAGCAGTAACTCATGCTTTGCCTTTCTTGACATGAAATAAGATGACCTGATTTTAAACTTATTTTTCTCATATGGGTTTATCTGTTAATTCATTTTTGAACTCAACCGGACCATATTTTGAAGCTCATACTTGAGATAAGCATAATCTTGCTAGTTCAAGTTAGATTTGTCTAAATATGGATTTGCAAAAAAATCGATTCATTAACAGTTCTAAACATGCAATCACAGATACTTAGTACTCCTATTAAGTGCTTGGAACAAGTAGGGACAATAAGAAATTGCATCCCATTTTTCACATTGGTGAAGGTGAGAGATGTTTAGCGAGAAATGGTGAGAATGGGTCTTTAAAGTGGGCCCAGGAACTTTGAAAAGGTAAAAACATGTAACCCAAAATCGGAATAAGATGAAACTGGAAAAATCAAGTCAGCAAATGGATATAAAAAGTAGGAACAAAAATTTTCAATGGAGGAAGTATCTAGATATAAAAGGATATCATCTGAACTCTGAATTTTGTGATGCAGCGGGCTTTGTCTAATATGACTAACCACAAAAGGCAACAGTTCCCGATATAAGTTAATAGAGCATAGAGGACTTATTCCACTTCTGTTACATGTATTTTACTGACTTCAGTAACATTATTTAGAATATTTATAATAGGGAGCTAGTCCTAAAACTTGATTTGGAATACATATTCTCTATATTGTTTTAGTTGAAGAATAGCAACTAAAAAACACAGAGGAAGTATAAAACTTTCCGCCTACAAAAAAGATCTTTTTGTGTTTAAACATATAAAAAAATTCATTATGACTGAAAACTTAACAATTTCCCTACCTTTTTAGCAATTTGAACAATAAGCATAAAGGCAATGTTCTCTTTTCCAAAAAAAGGCATATATGTACTAGAAACTTTTTCGAAAACCAATCACTAGATATATGTTTTCAGTCCAAAACCAAGGGAAAAATCAAGGATCAACAAAGAACATAAACAAGTTAAGGCAATAGGAACAGTTAAGGTACCTGGATACATGTTATTCCGAAAATACCGACCAAGCTCTTCAGCCTGTTGAAGAAAATAGACAGACAGATATTATTGTAGAGAGATAGTCAGGATTCGTATGAGCATGGAGAGTCTGTTCATGAAACTTAGACAAACCGTGCATGCCTAAACACTCAAGGAAGAGGTATAAAAATATCCAACCTGTTTTCTTCCAGCGTGTGTTAAAACACCTCCATATTTCAGGACCATCAAAGCTTCAACAGGTCTTTCTTCTTCGCCTTCACCATTGTTTTTGGGTACCTTTACCCACTTCAAGGGTTTTAATTGTACTTTCCTGTATATACCAGAAAAGTGCCCTCCCTAAACACAAAGTATAGAGAACAGTCAACTTTTGTTTTCTCCTGTTACAAATGAATAAAAAGCATATGCTAGCAAATAGGAAAACTAATAAGCATTATCAAACCAACAAGACAATATCAAACTTTCTAGGATAAAGCTACCCATTATAGCGAGCATTATTGTTCCATAAAAGGGAAGCTCTTCAAATTTCAGTAAAACCAAGTTACATAAATGATATATCAACCTAGTATTGAACAATAAACATGCAGATTTCTGAAAGGAAATAAGTTATTTTTTGTGAGGATTTGAGGAGATAGTTTTATCTGCAATATGCAATCAACCTAAAAGGCCTCCGCCATTAGTTAGTACCAATGAGAAAACTATGAAGGATACAAATAGCTGATATTAACACTTAGGACCTAGGTACAAATAAATATTTTTGATGATCCTAAACCAGCACCATCATCTAAAATTTGAACAGATAATGTCTAGGTAGATACTTCTAAAATTCAGTAAATGCAATATAAACCACACTAAAGTGATAAAGTTGGAAGCAATTCCAAATGAACAACAATGCTAAAGCCTTAACCCCAACAACACGGAGTCAGCTACATGAACTGAAACAAATCAACATGAGAAATCGTCGCTAACAGTAATTGCTCTAAAACCATAAAGCAACTCGTTCAATGCAATCTTATCGAGAAAGTGATTGTCATTTGAACAGCATATCTCAGTTGATATTGTAAAAGAAGCTAAAAATCACACACAAAACAAAAAAAAAGGAAAATTATGATAGTATTCAATTAAAAAAAAGCACAAGATTCTTCAATTTGTAGGAGTTTCCAGAAAATCACCTCTTCAAGCACCGCTTTGACTTGACGAAGCTTTTTGGCATGCTCAATATCCTCCGCTTCACTATCACTCTCCCTGTCATGTCTGCAAGGAAGTAGATAGTAGTTTGGGATAAGTGCTCGTTTGATAAATCATTGAATAAGCATAATTCTAATGGACACAAGCTCAACAGTGATCTGAAAATGGACAAAACTTCACAAAACAAGATTACAACAAAAATAAGCAAATAAGAAATAAAGAAAACAAGATGCAAAAGCCCACAGCTTTGTGTCAATGCCAAATGGATCATCATATCCTGATATGATAGACAAATGCGGAAGGAAAAAAGGAAGAAAAAAAAACTGTCTTGCTCCTCTTAGGAAAAATAAACATGGATGTGCCACGAACACTTTTTCATTCTTTAGCATATGACATCACATGCCAGACGCCTATGATAAGAGCCATCAAAGTTTCCAAAATTGCTATGGAACGGGAAGCTTTTAGGTTGAGGTGAAAATTTCAATTGTAGACATGTTGAGCAAATTAGGATACTAGATTGATGCCTTCGAAAGTAATACACCAAATCAAAGAGATTTTCTGAAAAAAAGTACTCAGCCACATCTAATATCGATTAGAATCAGAAAAGGCAAAAGCTTTTGCATAATAGACAATTACTCGGAAGAGTAATCACTAGTATGAGGACAAGTGATTGTGTTGGATATGTCTTATAATTAATGTGCTAGCTCATTCTATAAAGACAACATCACATTGTACCAATGCTGCTAAACAACCAAAGGGGCTCTCATCTAGTCTTTACATAATCTTACCCTTGTAAAAGAAACGAGATTGTTTCCTAGGGTCATATTCATAGTGCAAAATAGCAAATTTTGATGCGATTGTAGTAACAACCATGATGATGTAGTGCCAAGGTTGATGGGGTCGTTGAACAGCCATATGTTGGCCAGAACCATGAGATATATCCCTTAAACCAGCCTAATTTGCATTTTTTTATACCTTTACGATTACGATGAAGATAATATCAGTTTGTCAATTTGAACGATTGTACAATTCGACGGATAAGAAATGTTGCGGCCTTGTTTATCCACTATAGACTCATACTATATGTGGAACTAATACTGTAATATTAGACAATTTAACCTAATGGGTCGAGCATAAACAATTGAAGCCATTTAAAGTCCATCAACAGTCATATTGACCAGATTAGGGTTAGAATTGAGTCTATCAAGTGTGATTATGCTTGGGTTACAGCACTATTGTTTTATAAATAGAACATACTGCATAAAAATGCATATAACATTGCTAGAAGATAGCATTCAGGAAGCACTTATAACCTCATAAATTGCCTTTATAGGATGAAATTGTTGGATCTTAATATCGTGGAATTGTATAGACACTAATACTCGAAATTTAGATACAATTAGGACTATAATACTTACAATCAGGATTGGTTGCATGATCAGAATTACAACTTAACAAAAATATTTACAAGAATTTGTAGGCTAACAGAAATGATAAATTTTTGGAATTCACCTAATAGAAATTAGCATTTGATATGAAAAACAGGTTTCAACATGCTTACCTGGAACGGGGAACAAGAGCTCTGGTGGCATCTAACAGATCTTGTAGCTGGACTGCACTTTTTAGCTTTGTCTGGAAGCAGTAAAAGACTTCAATTTTCAAATTGACAAACATGAAGCAAAAGTTGAGTAGTGGTCAAGACAAGAAACACCTCTGCTCTTGGCCATCCTCCATTGTACTTCAGCATCAAGTTCAACAGTTTTTCTTCAGTAACCTTCAACTTCATCTTTTGTTTCGGAGTTCGATCACCACTGCACCAGCCAATGTGATTATTTAAACATGACTGGACTTCATTTTCCATTAAAATGATGAGCAAACAAGGGAAAAGGAAAAAAAAAGGAAAATTCAGATGTCAGAACCAGCTAAAAATAGGAGCCCTATTGTTTGGTTTAGTAAAAGGGAATGCATGTTATGTTTTAACAAAAAAGTTGCTAAGACAATATTTTTCGTTTGCATAAGTGAGAAAAATCATATGACTGGAAGAGTTGTTCCACGTAAAAAGAACTTCCATAGATACCATCATATGTTTGAAAAGTATAAATATCCCACCAGAAACATGACTGAGGAGAGAAGCCTTACTGATGAAGTACAGCAATTACACATCGTAACTCCTCTGACTGCCCAAATGTTCCAATGATACCACTTCCTTGGCGTGTAAGTCCTTCTGAGGCATTGACTGGCTCATTAACCTTCCAAGGTAAAGTTGGAGGAAGAGTAGAAGAAAGATGTGGAGCTTTTGCATCTAGAAACATCTTCCTTAACACACAACCTAAAGTTGAAAGCACACAATGTCTTAAAAAATAATAAATAAACAAGCTCCAAATTGACATTTTCCTATATCCAATATGTATAACATTAAGCAAGATAAGGAAACTATTTGTATGAATCACAAAGAGAGATTATTCCGACTGATTTACACATCACTTATCCAAGGTGGGATCTTAGGTAAAGCATGTATGGGGAGAGAAAGTCCCCATTCATTGAGGAGCATGGGATAAATTCTGCCTGCTTTACAATGGGTTTTGTACTTAGCATTCTAGCATATTAGCCATTATAATCTTTTTTTAATATGTATTAGGTTTTGAAATGTCTATTATAAGCTGACAATTAAATATACGTTCTAGAAAACTTGAATTAATATGAGAAAATGGATAGTTTTCAAGTAATCAATTCACATTGCGATATCCGTGAAACAAGTCATAACACCTACGTCCGCAACATCGGGACCGTTTTCACAAATGTTTTTCTGAAAGGAGTCAAGGGGGTACCACATCGTTAGAACACCTATGTAGAGGGCTTAAATTATATATAACACATATTAGTTGTTCCAAAATGAGACCTTGTGTGATGTATCAAAAAAGCAAATTCTTACAAGGCTATGAAGAAATTAATGGGATACCCTAGATTACGAATGCCACAGCCTTCATGACTTGAATTTACAAATAAAAATAAACAAGCAAGACAACCAACATGACTTCAAATTCCGAGCTCATAAAATTTCAGCTTAATAAAGCTACTTAACACCTCCTCAGTAACCTAATTTCAAGTTTACATAACCCTTCTTCTGCACATTACTCTCCCTGTTCCATAAGATCGTAACAAAGATATTTGTCCAGAAGTTTCAATTAGCTTATATCAAAACCCACAGTAGAAGCACATCAAGAAATTTTGATAAAAACATTTAAAAAAACACTTCACTTAGCAAGAACAAATCTCAAACAGTACTTCGACTTGAGCTCAGGTCAGAAGTGTTTGTAAAAGCATTGGTGTACATGTGGGAGTGGCTAGTGTTCAGGATTTTTCATTAGTATTTACTTGAAACGGAGAATTAGAAAAACAAAGTTAAACACTTTTACTTTCAAGTTCCTCCCAAACTAATTCAAATATAAGGTTTCTTTAAGAACATGTAGTATGAAGCAAAGGTTGAAAAACATCATAGAACAAATGTGCAGCATAATTCACATTTCTAAAGAGACCATAAAGAAAAAAGGTACTACTTGTGGGAATTTTTTACAAAACTCCATCCATTTACATCACAAACATACGAGCGGCCCCCGCACGAAGCAAGTCAAATCCACAAACCTGTTAGCAATGAGAACATAAACATATATCATAAAGGGATTTTTCAGATTTTTTACACAGAAAAAATTAGCCTACCGTAACAAAAAATGTTCGTAGAAAACTTAGTTCATAAATAGGGTAAACTAATTATACATACTCCTTGTCTAAACGCAATGCAGACTTCTCTGGCCATTTGCTTCTCTCCAGGGGTGAGCAGAACGGGATATCTCACCTACCAGACAAAGAAAATCCCATTATTTATTTCTGGTAACTCATTGCAACTTCGACACAATAAACATACCCAAAAAAGGCATTGCACGAACAAAGGGAATAACATAAATACATAATCAGAAGAAAGAACAAGATATTAAACGTAAATGTAACAAGAAATATTTATTGCAATACAGGAATTAATGCAAAAACTTTTTCCCATTTTCTAAAATCTAGGAATCCAGAATTTGGCTTTTTAACAAGATACATTTTTCCTTGGATAGCCACAGTTAAGAGAACAACAGTTATGCAACAGGCTCCATCGTGACGGGATTAACGCTTTGGCCTTTTCTTCATTGGTGGACTCCAAAACTTAGCTCAAATCCATCTCAGTGGTAATAAAATTAAATTCGACTGCAAGCATTATTTGGGTACATATCTAAGTCTCAAATTGTAAGCTTAGTTTTAAAAAGTGTGCCTTCAAATAGGATCCATATCGACAAATGACCAGATAAATTTAATGTTAGGCAATATATACATACTTCTTTTCCATCAGGGTTTCTCATTACGACACCGTCAACAACAGGAGACTTCCTTGCTTCAGCAGGAGCATAGTCAGGACCAACTGTGTACACCTGTAAACACAAGTTCCACAGAAAACTGCACAAATTCAAATAGCAGGTGGAAAAGAGCCCATAGTATACAAGGAATATAATAGTCACAAGAGAGTATCAAGGTAGCACAAAGGTAATAAAGCTTGTAGTGGAGCAAAATAGTCGTGAATTTGTAATGTTCTAATACAACAAAAGGCGATCTTTAACTTAAAGGATTTGCATGCCCTTGAGAGAATTGGAAAATTAACGAGAACAAATGTCTCTATTTCGGTAGTCTTTTCTTTCCAAAAATTATTTGAAGGACATTTTTCTCTAGATCTAAGAAGTTAGAACACGTGTAAAAGGCCAGCTTTACACAATAACACGCATAACAAAATACTTAAAACAGGCATAAAAAATAATGGATCAAGGAACATTAATAGCATGATAAAAAAAAGTAGAAACGTAAAGGATTAAAGTCATTTTAGAACATTTACACTAACAACAACCAAACTTATACGGAACTCCTACAACTGAAAGCAAAAGCAAAGAATAGCAGATACAACCTAATGAACTAATAAAACTCATTCATCCACCCAAACTTATAGAGATCTTAAGCATTCAACAACAATTTGCATTCGAACCAAAAGCAAACCTCCCCCTCAGATTGTAATATCGCACAAACAATAGTTAATTTAAAAAAAGCTTCTAGGCTCATGATGCCAAAAGTCTATACAGGTAAAGGAATAAAGCCCCCTGGAAACACATTTGGAAGTGGCCTTCTGCCGGCAGCAATAGTATGGAGTATTAGGGCTGCCTTTGTTCAATGATAACCAGTTCATTTCGTGATAGAAATTGATATCAATTACAAAGAAAATTTGTGTCTCAACTGAGCTCTGTAAAACAGGAAAAAGGGTAAATTATTTATATGAGAAGATCCACATCACTAGATAGCAAGGCTTTTAGCAACCAAGCGCATCAGACAAAAAGATAAACATTCAATCATAACTTTTAGAATAAATTCGCAATGTACAGAACTGCTCATTAAAAATGTAAAAAACTTGTTTAGAGTTGCATGAGTCCCTGCCATGAAAAGCATAATCTACAACTGTGTACGCATGGCATGAGCACCAGCTCATTATAAGCACAACCCACCTTAACGTCTGTTCCTCCTGTGTGCATAAATTCTTCATATATATAGGAGCCATCACGTCTTACTTGTCTGACATCAGGATGAAACTCACTGGAACAATTTCCAACCGAAAACAATAAATTAAAAAGTAGTAAAGTCAATACAGAATTGGCACTTGTTATTGTTACTACTTTCACAAATCAGAAGATCAACTACAAAGAAACAGTGAAAAATCATGAAACACAGCTAGTGATGTTATAAATCATCATGATTTTGCATCACCATGTACAAGCAACGATCCAAATGGTTCAGATTACAGTGAACACGACTCCTTTGCATTTCAGAAAACTAAGAGCATGTGCAACTGTAAGTTGTGAGTTGTGACCATTTGCAAGGCCCATCGACATCCAAAGAATTTTAGTGCTCGAGTACTCACAAATCAGATGGCTACAAGTCCAAGTATAAGATTCAGTTACTTGTTTATGAAAAAAATCCAAATTTCAGGCCCACAATAGCGTGTAAATGTGTCTTGCCTCATGTCCAAGCGTCAAGGATCTACGACGAATATTTGAAGGAAAATAAATAATCAAAGTAACCTTCAGACTCAAATATGTCATGTACTCATGTATAAATTTTTGCTCCTCATTGGTAAATACAAAGAAAATAATCGCCTATAATACTTATCCTTCTCGAATCATGTCTCCTAAGTTTAAAAGACCAAGATTTCCCAACTCCCAACCATGCCATGTTAACAAGACAATGGTGCAAAAACAAGGTTGTATCGTATTGTATTGGTCGTATCGTAAAGGTTTTCAAATTTATCGAACCGCTATTACATGTATCGTAAGGGTGTAAAAAAAATGGTGTTTCAAGCCATTTCAAGCGCAACTGCATCACACTTGTTACCGTATTAATGTATTTGTTACCGCAATTGCGCCATTACCATGTTTTGCACTTTGACCTGGACTTAACTACATATGAATAAGTCTAATACACTAATCCTGAAAATTAGAACACGGATACTACATACTAAATGTTAACAAAACCGAACGAATTATATTGGTTATTAAGAAAAATATAGATCTTCGAATTTGCACCATGACATTAAGACATAAAAAAATTGAAACAAAAAAAAGACACTTTTTTTTTAAATTCAAAAAAATAATACACTTTGTAGTTAACAAATGATTGCATTCACTGTATCTTCTCTCCCCAGAATCAATAACTGTATTGTTTTGTTAGCTTCCAAGCCAACTAAGATTTGGAACAAAGTATCAAAAATACAAGCATTTATGTATTATAAGGAAGCAATATATATCTTTTTGCCCCAACCTCTACATTGTTCACCAAAAGGCTACTATTAGGGAATACCCATCAAACTGAACTGCTCAAAAGGTAGATATTGGCTATGCCACTATGAATTAGGAATCATGTCTGCATGGTCTCTCTAATTTTAAATGGTTATAAACTAGACACTTTGGGTAAAATTCACTGCCTATACTTATTTTCAATCTGTCCGTATTTTCTGTTTTTCTAGGGACATCAACAGATTAAAGCATGAAGCAATGAAGAAATTACCACTTTCTTAAATTGTACTACAATTCAAACAATTAATAAAATGGAGATGCCCACCTTCCTGAATAGCTCCTTCATGCCCCCACCAGCAGAACTAGGATAATATATCATTATGCTATGATTATCACCTAAATTAAAGGCATGAAAAACTGTCAGCAAATCTTTACATAGATAAACAGTCCAAAGTTTGAAACTGAAACAAAAACAACTGAAAGCAGCTCATCTCTGTAACAGTAAAGAGATTCAAATAAATTTTATCAACCAACTAGTAACATCATAAGTAATAAGAACAGGGAAGAAACAGAAAAATATGCAACTCATGGTTACTCCAGTTTACATGAACAATAAGCAATTAAGAGAACAAAAGTTGTCAAGTTACTTCAATACAAAGTCATGTTTGTAAAAATATATGTTGAAAAAAAAAACGACTACCTTCGCACTAGAAAGAATTGACTAAAAGACACAAAGATTACTTGCTTTGTTACTAAACATAATGATTGCAGAAGTAACAAAACAAGCCTCTACAGTTAGAAACTGAATAAGAGAATCATTAAAATTGGGCTGAAAGAGAATAGGAGAAACAATAAGATGCAGTACCATATATCGTACCATATCAAATTCAAGAACCGTGTTGAAATAACAAAATCGTTGGATACCAAGTTGAAAGCGTGAACAGGAGTGTCAATCTATCAAAAGCTACGAGTATTAAGCTAAACTAAAGCTCTTCACCTAAATTATTTGAGAGCTAGTACTACCCCTAGACAACTTTACCACAAGCTTAAATTCAGGACTCAATCAATCAATCAATTATGTACTGGCAGTCTTCGTTTTACACACTGATCAAAAACTAAAATGAGTAAAGCTTAACTAAAGCTCTCCACCTAAGTAAAATGAATAGTGCCTGCTCATCCTAGATAACCTAATAAGCTACCATACACTGAGCCAAAGTTCTCAATAAACATCACCAGTAAGAGTCGCTTCATATCGTCATATACTCATATCCGATATAAAATCTTATTGTAACCTGTCTTATGCAATAGTTGTCACCAACTTGAACAAAAACAATTCAGGTAGTTGAAAAGAAAGGTGAAGTTGCATGCCCAAATTCAACAATGAACAACTTGACATAAATGGAAAATTTTCGCAACACTAAATTTTTGGAAAATTGCACACCTGTAAAGCATTATAATATTACTTGACTAAAAACAAATATCCAAATCATACAAAAATAGGAAACTCTGCTATTTCAAGTACTCAAGCAATTGATTGGCTTACCATCAACCGGTTTCTCCACAAATGGCTTTGCAAAGCGCTCACCATGGACTTCGACAAAATCATCTTCTTCGTAGAAATAATCAACTTCTTGAAATGGATAATCTCGATTCACAAGAGCATATCGAGGGACTGGAATACCAAACATCTCCAGATGCTTACACATGCAAAGAAAATGAGAAGTCAGTCTCATTTAGAGTAATATAAGGATTTAGAAAAGAAACAAAACTTCATCAAGCAAAATGAGAAAAAAAAAAAAAAAAAAAAAAAAAAAAAAAAAAAAAAAAAAACTCTAAGAATCATGGCAAACTAGCTTAACTTCTCACACCTCTAGAATTTTATTACGCATACATTTTCCTATGATTTTATAGTTTTGAGCATCATAAAAAGGACAAAATGATCATATTCAAAAACCTCCATGCAAGAAAGAATCATATTCACATGAAAGTCCTTATGGAGATGAATAGATGATCCATTAAGAAATATTGTACCAAACACAAACACATTACAAGGAAATAAAGTGTATCTTTTAAGCCCACCATAAATCAACGCAGACCTTCACATGTATGTTTCTCAAGGCATAAAGGCAATGGGTACATCCAGCACATATGTTACGAAATTCAGCAGGCCACTACAACTAGTAAATTACTCTTAGAAATTTAATACATACCTCATATACTTTCCTTCTGTCATGCAGCAGGTGTTGTGGCTCAAGTTCATTAATTAAAAAGGGCCTAAAATACATGAAAAAAATCAATATGCAAGCATATGTTAGAACAACATCAGAGATTGACAACATATACAAGTTACAATTAAAAAAAAAAAAAAAAAAGCACACCACACTCTATTGCAAAAACTGTATCTAAACACAAGCAGCTATTATTATGAACTATAAAGCATTAACATGGGAGAATGATTGGATTTTGCATTAAATTGACATCCACATGGTTTTCTAAGGTACTGCATCGTTAGCTGCAAACATCTGTTTTTCTTTATTAGAGAGGCAAAAATAAACTCATGATACGTTGATATGGGCAATATTTTGCACCATGAAAAGAAAAGTGGCCAGCCACAGTTCACTCAATCTGATAAGAAATGACAAAGAGAAGCAAAATACATATTACAATTGATTTTACCATAGGCTATTCCAGACCAGTCAACCATAACAGATTGACTATCTCAAACAGTGATGGGCTACTTTTTTAAAAAGATGAAAGACAGCTATCACCCAAAAAGTAAGCCTAACAAAAGCGTTACAAGTCATGCCAACGCAAAGAAATAGGTAATGTGTATGTAGGATATTATGAATATTCAATACAATACTACTATGGCAGAAATTTCCAGCTACGATCCATCTGATTCACCCAATCAAAAAGCGAGAATTTGGCATACGTACCTCAAACACTTTATTAGCGAAGGGGAGAAGGAAGAGGAACATACTCTATTGAGTTAACAAAACTGGCAGTGCAATGATAAATAAGATGCAGATCAGGCAAATTTTGAAGCTTACTTCCTTAAAGCAGCATATGCCTCAACTTTTTCAAGAGGATAGCCAGTGGAGTAGAAAGCAATAAGACAATCGCACAAAGGCCAGCTGCATTATAAAATACATCAGCAACAAGTTTAGATAACACCATATAAAAAAATACTATTTAAATGCTTTGCCATTTAGTCTCAAATATACTCTGAAACCAAAAATGTAAATAATATATTATATTCTTTTAATGATTAGGAGTATAAGAGCTCTCTTTTAAGTTCAATGGACCAATGTAAATGTGAATCTAGAATACAGTTGGAAAGCATAGGCAACAAACAAAGGCAATTGTTGTATAAAAAGTTACCCCTCATTCCCAAAATTTACCCACATTTCAATTATAAGGCGTTCCAAAACGATATGCCACAAGTCAATGATGCAACTTAAATTTGAACTTCTCCATATTGCTCTCAATAATATTCTTAATTAAGAACTTAAAAAAAAATACAATACTAGTACGATGAAGATGCAAAAAATTAAATAGTTGAAAGCTAGTAT
The DNA here is from genome assembly GCF_026212465.1 of Amaranthus tricolor. Lineage (NCBI taxonomy): Eukaryota > Viridiplantae > Streptophyta > Magnoliopsida > Caryophyllales > Amaranthaceae > Amaranthus > Amaranthus tricolor. The sequence goes on along the minus strand of NC_080060.1, from coordinate 21,741,210 downwards.
TGCTTGTTGGACTCTATTTCTTGAAGCATATCAATGTTGCACATATTCATGATCTTCTGGTATATCCTTCATCATAGTCCCTAAGTTTAGAAGGTTCAATCGAAATTGTTCAAAGACAAAACAAAAATTTGTTTATTGGAGCAGTTCTTTCAATAATTTCTTTTTCATTAAAATGTAGTGGACCAAAGTATTTTGATACTTCCCCAAGTATATTCTGCACTGCTTCATCAACTTGTAGCATATATTACTCAATGTTGAAAGCCTCATTAAAATACGACACAAAATCATGTATAAATGGTATAAAATTTCATATAAGTATCTAATTACAATTTTGGAAAGATGCCATGTAGGCTGTAGCTATCACATCCCAACAATAAGTATCAATATGCTAACTGTAAGAATATTACTTGTAAGCCATAGTCAACAAAATGGAATCTATTCTCAACATTTGACTAAAAGTTCAAACAATTTACACAGCAGTCAACCACATAATTTTCAAATTACAACTAATACACTAGCAAATTATTTCAGTCAACTTCAACCACCAATTGACAGATTTCTTAGCCGCCATCGCTTAAATATTCTTCTCCATAAAAACGAAAAGATCAGTAATAAGAAAAGGCGTAGAAAATATAAAAGCAAACAGCTTAAATAAATTTCATAAAAAAAAAAAAGAAAGAATAACATAAATTAATATAAAAGCATTTTCTCAGAATATTACTGGATTCTACGAGAAAAGTGAGATGTGTATCTGCTTCCAATCTCTCAAGTATCTGCTTCATCGGGGCCGAAGATGCCTATAAAAAACATTTCAATTTTTTTCCATACCGAAAAGTGAAAAGAAGTTAGAAAATACTACGTAATCAACACGATGAAATTAATTTCAAAAAAAAAACATATTGTATCAAAGATCAAAAAAAAAGAAAAATAGACAGAACAGTGTGTTTAGGATTCTGATGACGAATTGGAAAAAAATAAAGCAGAAACAACCTCAAAATCACATTTTACCTTCTTTTCCATCACACAAACACCAAGTTTAATTTTCCTTCCTACATCGCCACCGTTTTGTGCCATTTTCATGTTTCTGTAACTTCGATTTCTCTCTCCTGAAACGCTTAAATCAGAAAACGGAGGTTTCACCGTCAAGAATTCGCGAACAGTGGCGGATCTACTAATGGGCCTGCCCGTGCACGTGCCCCATGTGATTTTTTTTTAAAAAAAAATAAAAATAAAAAAATAAAAAAAATAAAAATAAAAAAAATTCGAAAACAGGGGATTCATCGAAACAGAATAGAGACCCGCAGTCCCGCACCCGCACTCTCTCTCACTCTAAACCTAAAAACTCTCCCTCCAGTTGCTGCCGCCCTCCCGCACGCCGCACGGCCTCACCAGTCACCACGCCACCGCCGGCTGCTGCTCGCCTGCTACCTGCCGTGGATTGCTCGAAGCGACGAAGCCTCGAAGGCTCGATTCGAAGTTCGAACTTCGAACACAGTCGAACTCGAACCGTAATCCCTAAAAATCGAAATTTTTGATTTTGTTTAAGGTATTATCACTCTGTATCCTAAATCCTAATATTAATCTTGTTCTAATCTTTAATCTTAGTGTTAATCTTAAATTCTTAATCTTGTTGACTTGTTTTAACATTTTTTTTCAATCTTGATTTTTGAATTTTGTTAGAATGTTGTTTCTTGATTTTTTTTTGTTTATGTTGTTTGAGTGATTGAAAATTTATTAATGTCAAATTGTTAATGTGTTTGTGATTTGAATTTTGAAAAGTTAAAATATTGTTCTTGATTTTTTTGATTTGAATAAGAAATATTGAATATTTGTTAGTTGTTAATGTGTTGTATATCCTCTTTGATTTGAATAAGAAATATTGAATATTTGTTAATTGTTAATGTGTAATATGTGTTGTATGTTGACTATGTATATTAATCTTCTTGCTAGAATTCAAAAATCAAAATAATGAAGAGAAAACAAGAGAATATTGCTTCTATTTTTGCAAAACATTTTAGAAAAGAAAGTGGGGAAAAGTTTAATCCAACTCAACAAAGTCAAGATGAAGAGAAAGAAAGTCAAACTATTGAAACTAATACAAATTTCAAAACCCCAACCCCACCATATGAAGAAAGATTAACTTCCATTGATGTTTTGAATCTTCCTCAAGACCCCGGAAAAAGGAGAAGAGTGTCTCAATTTCACCCAAGTGACCGAGATATTGTTAGAAGAGAATATTGTTCAAGAGATCCTTGTCAACCTTATAAACATGAATTTAAATTGACAAAGTTTGGGACAAAAAACCGTAGATTTAATCCAAAATGGTTTGATAAATACAAAACATGGCTTGAATATAGTGTTGAGAAAGATGCATCTTTTTGAATTGCTTGTTATTTATTTAAGGATGATAATGTTGGACAAGATTCTTTTGTGATGGATGGATTTTGTAATTGGAAAAGGTCGGAGTCTTTTGCTGTACATGTTGGTGCAAATATGAGTGCTCATCGAATAGCAATGAAAAGACTTGGAGATTTTAAGAATCAAAATAGTTTAGTCTCAACTGCTTTGTTTAAGCAAGATGAAAAAACTAAAATTAAATATCGAATGAGATTAGAAGCTTCTATTGAGTGCTTGAGATGGCTTATACTTCAAGGCCTGCCATGTCGAGGTCATGATGAAAACCAAGTTTCATTAAATAGGGGTAATTTTATTGAACTTTTAAAATTTTATGCGAAAGGTAGACCTGATGTTGAAGATGTTGTGTTGGATAATGCCCCTAGAAATTGTCAAATGACGGGTCCTTCGATTCAAAAAGATATTATCAATGCTTGTGCAAAAGAGACCACTAAAGCAATTATCGCAGAAATCGATGACGAGTGTTTTGCTATTCTTGCTGATGAGTCTGCAGATATATCTGATAAAGAGGAGTTGTCGGTTTGTTTGCGTTATGTTAGCAAGAGTGGTGGAGTGGTGGAGCGCTTTCTTGGCATTGTACATGTTCCTAACACTACCTCTTTGACTATTAAAAATGCAATTGAATGCTTGCTTATGGAACATTCTTTAACACTTTCTAACCCATGTTTTTATTCAACTTTTGATTTGTGAAAGTACTTCCCAAAATGTATTTTGGGTTCTAAATTCTTACTTTTGGATATTTTTATCTTCTTGAATCTTACTACATGATGTTAATTTCTTTATTAGTTCTGTTGCATTTGATTGTTCTCAACAGTGAACGACTTTAATTTTTTTTTTTTCATTTCAGTGATTGAAATTTATGCACAGCATACGGAATTCCACTTGAACATTTTGTTGAATATTGCTCTTGAACTGCTGACTTGACTGATTGATCTTTCTATATGATTTTATGGAGTTTTTAACTGTTGTTGAATGCCCTTTGTAAAATTTAGAGGTTAACTGAACTGAAGGGTTTAACATTCAATCATTTTGATGATTCTACTTGGGTTTGGAAAGAAAAGAAAGGGGAGGGAAATGGAGGTTTATTTCCCTCGTTTGGATACCAATAGGGGAAGGGAGGGATTCGGAAAGAGGAACCTCTTCACATTTTTAACAACACAAATCCTTCCAAACATAGTGTTAGTGATTGAAATTTATGCACAATACACATTCAATAAGTTTCCTCCATTCTCTGTCTGTCCTTTTTCCTTTGTGATTCTTAAAATTAAAAATATCCCAAGTTACGCATTGAATACATCCCCTCTTTGAGTTTTTGTCATCTACATTCAATATTTTCTCACATTTTGATTTCTGACACAATTTTTGTTTAGTGTATGCAGAATGTTTGATATTGTATCATTGACGGTGGATGGTGGGGTTTTTTCTATAACACAAACTCAGCATAATCTCCTTTCGAAAAACATCATCCATGGACAGAGAACTCAGTGTATTCCCACAAGAATTTCATCATCTTCGACAAAAGATGTATGGACTAGGGCACCATCCCAAGCTTCATCTTCTTCATCGTCTACTTCTTTTTCACAGCAACTTTCTCGAATATATTGCCAAAATCAAACTCAAAGAAACAATTTCTTAGACCACTACATAGACATGGAGGATTTGCTGAAATCCATTGCCCAAACTGCAAGTGAGGAAGAGTTGTTTGCTTTATTGTCACCTTATAAAGGCAGGCAACTATCTGTTAGGTTTATGGTATCTCTTCTTTCCCGTGAATCAGATTGGCAAAGGTCGATTGCTTTGCTTGATTGGATAAATGAAATTGCTTTATATACCCCATCAGTGTTTGTTTACAATGTTGTCATCCGTAATGTGCTTCGAGCAAAGCAGTGGGTAGTTGCACATGGTCTGTTTGACGAAATGCGGCAAAGAGCTTTAGCCCCTGATAGGTATACTTACTCGATGCTTATAACCCATTTTGGAAAAGAGGGCTTGTTTGATTCGGCACTTTCTTGGCTTCAGAAGATGGAGCAAGACCGTGTGTCGGGTGATCTTGTTTTGTACAGTAATTTGATTGAGTTGTCTCGTAAGTTATGTGATTATTCTAAAGCAATTTCTCTGTTTTCAAGGTTGAAGAGGTCTGGTATTAAGCCTGACCTTGTGGCTTATAATACTATGATTAATGTGTTTGGGAAAGCTAAGCTATTCTGTGAGGCTCAAGATCTGTTGAAAGAGATGAGAGAAAATGGAGTCACGCCTGATACAGTTAGTTATTCAACACTTTTGAATATGTATGTAGAGAATCATAAGTTTGTTGAGGCATTATCTGTGTTTTCTGACATGACTGATGCAAATTGTGTTCTTGATCTCACTACCTGCAACATTATGATAGATGTTTATGGACAGCTTGACATGGCCAAGGAAGCTGATCAGCTTTTCTGGAGCATGAGGAAAAGGGGCATTGAGCCTAATGTTGTTAGTTATAATACTCTTTTGAGGGTATATGGAGAAGCCGAGCTTTTTGGCGAAGCTATACATCTTTTTCGGTTGATGCAAAAAAAGGATATCGAACAGAACGTTGTAACGTACAATACCATGATGAAAATATATGGGAAATCCCTTGAACATGAAAAGGCCGGAAATTTGGTGCAAGAGATGCAGAAAAAGGGGATTCAACCTAATGCAATTACATACTCAACAATAATTTCTATATGGTGTAGGGCTGGGAAACTGGATCGTGCTGCCAAGTTGTTTCAAAAGCTTAGAAGTTCTGCTTTAGAGATTGATCAGGTTCTTTATCAGACTATGATAGTGGCTTATGAGAGAGCGGGATTAGTTGCTCATGCAAAACGGCTGCTACATGAGCTTAAGTGTCCAGACAATATCCCCCGAGATACTGCAATTGCCATTCTTTGTCGAGCTGGAAGGATCGAAGAGGCTACATGGGTCTTTCGACAGGCATTTGACGCCAGAGAAGTGAAGGATATTTCTGTATTTGAATGTATGATTGAACTTTACTCAAGAAATAGGAAATATATGAATGTCATAGAGGTGTTTGAGAAGATGCGAGAGGCGGGATACTTCCCCAATGCCAATGTCATTGCTCTTGCCTTAAATGCTTATGGAAAAGTCAAGGAGTTTGAAAAGGCTGATTCAGTATATTGGGAAATGCAAGAAGCAGGTTGTATATTCCCAAATGAAGTTCATTTTCAGATGTTGAGTCTGTATGGCGCAAGAGGCGACTTGAAGACTGTGGAATCACTTTTTGAGATGCTGGATACCGATCCCAACGTAAACAAAAAGGAATTATATCTTGTTGTTTCTAACATACATGAATCAGCAAAAAGGCTCAATGGTGCTGCAAGAGTAGATGACGTGATGGCAAATGATGGTACACTAAGATCTTGAACCCAAATATAGGTAATGTTTATGCTATTAGATTACTTTAACCTTATGCTATGTTTGGGAATGTTGATTTCATTTGAAAATGTGAATTTGACTCAAATTTAGTATTTGGCAAATAAAAACTTTTCAAATTTGAATTTGAGTCAAATCCAACAATGTTTTAAAAGTAGTTAAAGATAAGGATTTGAGAATGACTTCCCTAAGCTTGTCATTCTTAAATTCTTCTTTGATGAATTCAAAATTGAAATCTACAATTTAAAATGAAATGCTTGTTTCCAAACGCAACCTTAAATTATTTCACATTTTGTATGTATTTATGAATAGTGTACATAATTGATATATCATTCCCATTCTTTTGAGGTATCCTGGTATCACTGTGAGATAAAAATTCTGTTGTAGCTTCACATTTGAGGCATATAACATGAAACGCTACAATTTAGCAACGAATAAAAATGTATGACACTTCTTTGTGAAGATTTAGTATATGACACTTCTCAAATTTTACAAAATGAGGAATGGCCTACCGCTTCAATCAGGTGTAGCCTTTGGACATGTTTATTTTCGTCTTTATTTGCCTTTGGAACATGATTCTAGGCATTTCATGTTTCTTTTTCAATCATTGCTTGTTCATCGTTATTCTCCTTCGTTTCAGCTTCAATTGAGAGAAAAGAATGAATAAAATGTTGAAATGGGACTAATTTTCTGCTGGTTTCGAAGGTTTTCCCAAAGAATTTATATGCAGAAGGGGCATAATTGGGTTCACTAGTTAATTAATTTTGTCAATTTCAATAATAGTCTACAATAGATAGGAGATCAACCTCAAGTTCAGGTCCAGCATTGGTGTAAATCTGAAACTTAGAACTTGAGTGTTGATGGAAAGTTTACCAATGCTCAGATTAAGGACAAAATCCTAGCTGAGAAAGGTATTGTCTTATTTTTTTAAAATCTAGGCATGTTCTTTACATATTTATTTCCATTTTGCTTCGCTTCAGAATTCTTGTTATGACTGACTGATTTATATTCTGATTGAGCTGGACATAGTGTTTGTGAGATGTGTCTTAAATTATGGGTTTTTGTGATTTGTAAGTAATAAGTTTATTGAATCATGTCATTTTTTCTATACTTTTGATGGGTTTTTGTAGTACTTCCGTGCCAAGTTATGTACATCAAGCTTCCTTATACTGTCTCATGGATGCTTGCTAAGATTATGAGGGGAAAATTGGTGGTGGTTGGGCATCAATTTTTAGGGACAAATTTAGTATTAAAAATGCTTACTTTCTATTGTCAGAGTAGATTATGATAAAGTTTTTTGGAGGGGTTTGGCAGGCAATAATATAGCCTCCCCATAGGGCTATCTTTTGCCTTTGGTTGATTATTTGGACAGATAACCCTTCCCTGGTTAGATTGGCTAAGTGGAGTATTTTTGATGATCCTATTTGTATGCTTTGATGAAGATAAGACTTTGGAGTATGTTCTTCACTTGTGTAAGTTGTGATGGACCTTAAAAGGAGACTTTAAAACCTTTTCATAGTTTTGATTTTGGCTTTAATTTTGTGGAGGAAACAAAATCTTCGCTAAGCTTAAAAGGAAGAAGTCGCAGGAAGACAAAGCTTTATTGTTATGCTGGATGGATTTGTGCTATGCTCTATGGTGACGAAGAAATAAGGTGATCTTAAGTAGTGGCATGCTTCCTCGTAGTCTTATCGCTAGAGATATTGTTTTTCGTATTGCTACTTGTGTGGGTGGATCTGTTCCTTCTTGTTCAGGGCCTTTGTTTAGTGTGTGATATCTATTGGCTTGTTGTTTGCTGTCTGCCTTTGTGTGGCTGTTATGTTATGCTGTGCAGGTAGTGGTAGATGTTTTGAGCTGCGGCCTTGCAACTGTTGGTGCAGGGGTTGGGCAGTGACTCTGCGTGACTGCTGTTCTGGGTCTGTTTGGAAGTTTCAACTTTTTATTTTTCAATGTTAATTGTTGTATGGTCATTGAAGTAGGAAAAATCACTGTTTGCTATGTTAAATAAATTTAATTATTATGTTAGGTATGAAAGATTAAGGACTAATGATGGGTTTAGATTTTTCTTTCAAAAAAAATGATGGGTTTAGATTTTGTTGAAGTTCCAAGAATGCTGAATTATAGTAAAACAATGAACATACAACACTGTGTTTATCTAGTACTGTTAAGATGATGTTCTGTCAATGGTTTCGGACTAATGATGGGTTTAGATTTTTCTTTCAAAAAAAAATGATGGGTTTAGATTTGGTTGAAGTTCCAAGAATGCTGAATTGTAGTAAAACAATGAACATACAACACTGTGTTTATCTAGTACTGTTAAGATGATGTTTTGTCAATGGTTTGTCAATGGTTTCAAAGGTAATTGTTGAATGATAGTTTAGTTATCTTTTTAGAGAAGAATTTGTTTCTCAATGTTAGTATTGATGCTACTGTATATAGATTTCAAAATATGAAAACTAAGCGAAAGCAATTGTAGTTTATTTGTTACTTTATATTTCATTATGTTGGACTATGTTTTCATTGTAAATTTGAACCATTGTAGTTCCTTGTTATCTTTTATATTACTTTGGCTTTCTCTTGGGATCATTGCGCTTCTACAAGTCATTTTGTTGAAATAAAAAATATTTTAGTTGTTAATTTTACAAATGAACCTTTGTCGAAATCCCGTCCATTTGTTGGTGCCCCAGGGGACTCTGAACCCTGAATCCGCCACTGTTCGCGAGCATTATAGAACGAAAGAAATGATCCAAATTGAAAAAATGGAGAGAATGAGGAATTATAATAGATAGTATATACCTAAGTCTAGCTAATGCCTAATAGGTAATAAGAAATGAAAGGCTGTTTTGCTTTTCGGAGTCTTTTAGCCTTTTTGGACTTCGGAGATTATGATGATGAAAAAGGCGTGTTTATAAATGGGTGGAAAGATTATAGGGGAGATGGAGGAAAGAAGTGGGGGTGGGGTCATTTTTGGATTCTGGAATATGCATGTGAGTATGTGACATGTTAGGGAGTCTCATGGATCATGCTCATGGTTCATGGACTTCGAAAATTTGAAATAAATGAGATTATTTATCTACTTAATTCCAAATATAAGATTCGGGAAAATTTATGTCCCAAAATAAGCTTCCGTACGTCCAAGCCTAGCCTCGGGTAAGTCGCTATTACTAACAGCGAATAAGGGGAAATAAAATAAAAATTAAAAAGTTGAAAGTCGTTGTTACTAACAGCGACTATGAAATTTTAAAAAAAAAAATTCCAAATATTCTCCTGGGCCAAGACTCACATAACAGCAAGCCCAAAGCCCATTCACTTTAACCTTTAAACAGTTATCTAATATCAGATGAACTAACATTCAGTAATCGGACTGTAATTCAAGCCATTGGTTCCTCTTCAAAAGCTTCCGGTCCAATGTATCATTCAATAGCAACTATTCTAAGAACAACAGGTCCTTATGATAGATTTGGTGCGTATATTCAACAATTCTAATATCATTTATATCAAACATATTTAATTTCTTATGCGTATAACTACATATAAGTTATAAATACATTATCAAGAAAGTAACTTATCACCAATCATTTATTATTTAGATATAATTGGTGTTGTTCTTTTCATTGGAGACAAGGGAATGGTAAAAGGTGCATTTGAGCAACAAAACGTGTCAGAAGTTATTATCACTGATCATAGGTATAGTGTTGCACACTTTAGCTTTTTAAACATATTTATCTATTGTATTCTATATGTTTCATTGACCAACCTCTTTTTCACACTTTTTTAGAGCTACCTCATGCAGCTCACGTCAACCCTTAACTGTGTCGGCATGGAATGATATGGCAGACTTCTTTAAAACAAAACCTGCTGAAAATCAAATCGTTCGTTTTACATCTCTAAGGGTTACATCACACAAGGGCATACTTACTATCATATTTTGTTCTTTATGATTCCCTTTATTACTCTAATATTCAATAAACCCATTGCCATCTTCATTTATGCGATGATAATTGCCTTTGAAAATTATTAGGTTTTGGCCTATCAACTACGATGTCTTCTTTAATCATTCCAACACCAACTGGTGACAAGGCAGATTCTCTAAGCCACTGGTAAAGTACGTAATCTATAAACGATTCCTAATAATGCATTTACACACAAAGTTATATGTCTCCATCAATACATGTTCTTTTTTTTTTAACATAGGGCCTCTTCTCATGGATCCTTGCTTCACGAGCGCAAAACACAAATTCTGAAGACCCGCATGCCCTTAAACGAAAGGCAGTTAACCACAATTGCCTTCATCAAAAGCAAGACGGTATTAAATCTACTTTTCTAATTATATCAGTTAATTATCTATATTCCTTTATAATTTTGCTACATATATATCCAAAAACAATCATTATATAATAGAATTATAAGAAGTATCAATCAAGTAAAACTAACCCTTTTTTAATTCCACAGGCAGCAAATACTATCCAAGAAGAGCGATATTGGATAAAAGCATCGCTCGAGAATTTTAGCTACAATGATATAAGAAAATTTATAGGGTGTGATCATTGCAATAAAAAGACAGACAATGAAAGGAATTAAGTTTTTGAATGTCCATGGTGCCACAGGATAAAGAGAGCGTCGCGAAGCCATGGTTGGTTCATAAATTTATATGTACAATTTTATCTACTGAAAACTCTCATATACAATTTTTGCTTTTGTCATCTATCAGATTAGCGCTCACTTTCGACGCCCACGATAGCACGGGTTCTATCCAACTAACTGCATTCAATGACACCATAGCAGAACTCTTTGAAAAAACAATCGATGAACTATATAGTCTAGCTACTTATGTAAGGGAAAAATCTCTAAAATCTAACCTTGCCAAATTCGTAACTTTAATCATTAGTATACTTACTACTATTAGTTTATCTTCACTAAACAGGAACATATTGAATCTTATCAAGACATTGCTCAATCCCTACGAGTGAAATTGATTGAGATACAGCTGGGTCCAACAGTCGCTTTATCCAAAAGTGGTGTGATAAAGTGGGTTCTAAAATTGATTGCAATTGCACCAGATACTTCAACAAACCCACAACACTTGGCCTGCAAGTCATCTGAGACTCATTCATCACAAGAAAGTATACCCGCTCAACTAACTGATGCTACTTATTTATAGGCTCCAGAACCATCATATGCATCACATAAAGTAGAGACCGATACTCATTCATCAGAACAAATTATACTAGCTCCATTGACTATTGTTTCTTCAAATGATCCACAACCATCATCTGCATCAAAGAAAGTAGGGACAGTGAAGCGTAGTTTAGATTTTTCGGATGCAACTACTTCTTCCGATGTATTGGACTTCAACGCTTAAGTTGTCTACGATGTTAGCTTTTGAAACACTATCTTAAATATTGTTGTCTTTTTGGAACACTTGTTTGGCAACTCCAATTATTAGGAGCTCTAACTTTCATGCTAGCCCATCACAACCATGTTCATTTTGCTTAACTATTAATTGAACATGTAGTACTATCTTTGCTTTTGTATTACAACTTTATGTGTTGTTGCTTCTTATCATATATTTGTTGCTATCATTACTCTTTGAAATTGTCCTGAATTGGAACTTAGAATCTGTATTTTCATTGCTTTGTTTTCTAGGGGTTAGGATTCACGTTGTTGCTGCTTACATTTTGGAATTGATAAATGCTTTGGTGCATTGTGATTAATTTGTTGCTTGTAGTGAACATCTGTTTTCATGGCTATGGCGATGTAGAGGACATTTGCCAATTTCCACGATTCGGTAAGTTATATTAAGTTCAGCTCATGTTTCAAGTTACTCATTGAGATTTTTAAATACTAAGCAATTAAGATTAGTTAAATTTTGTTGATATGTTGCGGGAGAATCAAGCTCCCGTTAATTGTAGAGTATTAAATGTTAATTAATTATATTTAGAGTCTTAGACTAACATACTTATAGTGATATTTATTAGGATAAAAACACTAATTAATTATATTTAACTTAGACAATAGTTTATATATATTACTAATATGTTGTCCAAATGCTTTTCTACTATTCATTTTTTCATCTAATAAATAGTTGTTTTTGTTTTTGCTTACGTCTTGACACGTGTAAGTAATGACGGCTGAGATTAATCCACACCAACAGCTTCCTTTCAACTCCTGTTTTCCCAATGCTTTTACCTTCCTTCTGCTACTCTCTTTTCTGATCAATCCAAGCCATATCTTCTACCCTATTTTCGTCCTTGTTTTTGTTTTTGTTGTAAATTCTCTTCAATTTTTTATTTTTACTCTTGAAGATCTTACCAAACCTTCTTCTATCTCCGTTTTATTCTTCAATCTCATCTTGCTTTTTATTTTAATGTTTGCCTTTATGTTTTGATTTTTTGGATTACTATTCACAGGTTTTGATTTCCATCCACAAGGTTAGGTGATTTGCTTTTAAAGAAAATCAGGTATCAGCTATTTATTTTCGGCTATATAACATTAGAATTTTGCCCAGATTCGTCCCTTAGTTTATCACCATTTTGTTCTTGCTTTTTCCAATTTTTTCGCTTTTAACAGGTACGTGAGAACACCCATTGAAAGGGGCTTCGAGGATTGAGGTGCTCGATTGAATTCTTCGGTGAAACAGGTATGTTCTTTTATGCTTTTTTTATGATTAATTAGGTAAGATTGGGTTTTGGTTCTTGATTAATGTTTTTAGGGTTTGTGTATCATCTTCAATAATCGATTTCAATTCAATTTGGGTAAAAAGATGGGTTTATTTTGGTGATTAATTAGGTAAGATTGCGTTTGGTTCTTGATTAATGTTTTTAGGGTTTGAGTATCATCTTCAATAATCAATTTCAATTCAATTTGGGTAAAAAGATGGGTTTATTTTGGGTGAAAAAATGCTGGTAAATTTGGAGATAGTATGGAAAACCTTGGAAGATGTGTTGGGCTATTCTTTAAGTGGTTTGCTTTAGAGGAGTCACACACCATGTTTTTGCCTTCAAACAATAGAACTCCAAGACCAGTACACCAATATTGTCAACAAGATAGCGAGGGACTAGGCAGTGATGGTTGTTTGGTGTATCGGTTGCCTTTCTTTCTCTTTAAAGTTGAACCTTTTCATTTCCAACAATGTGAAATATCAATGGATGAACATACTCATTAGTAGTTGGGATCATAGAACAAGTAGTTAGATAAAATGTTGTTTTAAATAAACTATAGATAATTTTGTTTATGATTTTGTGTAATATGTATTGTATACTACATACCTCATCTTTTAATAGTTGCAACATTTTTTCCAAACCTGTGAAAGTTTTTTTGGAGAAATGTAGCAACTTTTAAAAAGATAGAGCATATATATGGTGAAATTGTATTTTTCTCTTCGGAAAAATAAATACAAACTCTAAACATCCCAAACGTTTAACCTAATTGTTTGAAACACGTGAATATATCTGGTAGAAAAGTATGTGAGCATAGGTGGCTTGCATTATGTTTGGAAGATATTAGATCCATGAAAATTTTGGTTGTATTTGTTACATGAGTTGTGTTATTAAAATACAGGAGTTTTGTCCAAGAATGAAATATGATGGTTGAAAAATGTTACATTTTCTGACTTATTCTTGTTCATCTTTATTTTTTTATCTAACTAATAATTAATTTCTGTCTTAGAATCCTCGTTTGATGATTGTGGGTCTTATAAACTTTTTCCATTGCCATACTTGTGTGTATCTTTTAGTTATTAATATCAAACTGACATGTCAAGAATCCTTTATCCAGTTTGCATTTGGACTGTGGCTTGCGTGGGAGACAGGGGACAAAATGATGAGTTCTTTTGCATGCGTCTGAACTCTCGATTTTAATTTTTTATTATTATTATTATTATTATTATTATATTAATACAGTATGTTGATTGTTGAGGGAAGAGGGCTACAAGTCTACAACTATTCATTCGTGTTATTATGTCAAGTTAATATTTTTTTTTGTTTTTCGATTTTTTATTTGGTTTTTGACATGGAAAAAGGGATTTCCGTTAATTTACCGGCTTAAAATCAGGGTTTTTGTTTATTTCTACTACCTTACCTGTTCATATCTGATTGGCGATTCAAATGTTGCCAACACTTGATCGGAATTATATATGAGTTTTGCTTATTTCCCAATTCTTGTAAAAAGTAGGTTGTATTTACTTTTATGATGCTTTTGCATCTCATGCCGATATATCGCATTTGAATACTTTCTGAAGCTACACATGCTGCTAACACTGCTATTGCTATATTCAATGTAAGCCTAATTTTCCTTTTTTGTGGTTTTGATGGTGATTTATTTGATTTTTTTTTGGTATTTTTTTTTGGTTGATTTAGTGGTTAGGATCATTTTTTATTAACTATAATTTGTTGAATTTGGAATTTGATTAGAATTATATATGAGTTTTGCTTATTTCCCTCTGGATTTACTATAGTTTTTGCTACTTTTTGTGAACTAAAATTGGTAATTATAAATTGGTAATTCTTATAAAATTTGATTGATTGATGTGTTTTTAGAGGATTAGCGGCATATTTTTTTTGCCTTTTAATATTTTAGGTAAGGTTTTATGGAGTTGATTGTTTAAATTTTTAATAGTTATGGTGATATGGTGATGAGAAATGTAGGAATATTTATGAGGTTTTTGGAATCTATGATCATGAGGATTCGTACCATTAATCATGCCCGTGGATTTAGCGATGGAAAAACACATGATCGACTGCAAAAGAGTGAGTATAATTATTTTAATTGTTAGTTTAAACTTTTTGTCATTGCAACTTTTCGAATGTGATTGTTTCTAATAAATATTATTTTGGCTATCACTCTTTTGTTGTGTTCCTTTCTTAAGCAACATTAGCTTTCAATTCAATTCTATGGTTGCATAGTGGTGTTTACGACTATTATTTTAGTGCTTTGTTCATTGGTGTTATGGATATTCTAATCAAGGTTTATTCAATTTGCTTAGTGTTTTAAGAATAATCTTTTTTGTGTTACTGGTGCTTGTACTTTGAATCATAATGATGGTTTGAGATGATAAATATTACTCGCACTTTAGAATATGATTTTAGTTGTGCTAATGCTTACAGTCGCAATGCTCTTCTTTAAATGGTGATTATTAGCAGTGTGTATGGTTATGAATTGTTATTAGTGGCTCATTAATGCTATGTTTGATTCTATCAAGGAGTTGTATGCTAAACTGCTGTAAGAATGAAGTGTCAAGTCAGAGGCAAGTGTGAAATGAGACTAGATTAATAGTTTATTATTAGTCATGTTCAATGTTGTCTAGAATTATGCATAGTTTTATGTTGCAGAAAGCATTTGCAATATTTGATGCACACATTCCACTTTTGGTTAAATAGTAGTAAGCTTGAAGTAGATACATCTAAAACAAATTAATAGACAAATTGGTACTGCTAATGTTTCATTCCAATCTCTTTACAAATTTCTAAGTTTTAAAATGGATTTTTCAAATGACTCAAGGTGAGATTGGAGTTTTGTTAGATTAATTTTGCTGTTTTAGATTTTAACAACATATACAATCAACTTTAGAAAAACTGTTATAGTTGTTTACTATGGCTTCAAATGTTGTAGACAATCTCTGGATTGGAATTAGACATATTGCAAGCTTATTGGTGTTATATTTTACTTAATGTCGGTGTGTCAACTGATTGTAGGATGTGTTACTTTTGAAGTCTTGCTTAGAGGTTGCATAGCAAGAACAATTCTCCTAACATTATTATTGATTTTACCCATGTTGTCCATTTTTTGTTGGATGTGGCTCACTTGTCAAGAATCTTATTCAAAAGTTTGAGATGATAGAGGGAACCATTGTCGGGTTTGGAGGAGGATGTTGGGCCCGTTAATGGGTTGAAGTGAAAGAGCTAAACAAGACATTGGAGATATGGAAATTTGGGGCCAATTATTTTGTTTTGTAACTTAATTTCTTTATTCTCTGTTGAGTATAGAAATTAATTTGGATTGCTAAATAATTTTTTTTGATGTTAGGGTTTAAGTTTGTTGATTTGATTTGATAATTAGTTGATTATAAGGATCAATTTGAGAGTTTTTCATATTGTTTCAATTTTATGGTTGATTTGCATCATTGATTTGTTGCGATGATTTAAGAGTTACGCTTGTTAATTTGAAGATTTTAGCTAAAATGTTTATCGGACTTGTACAACATCATAATAATAGCATCAAAACAGCTTTGTAATAGGTTTGTACAACATCAAAACAACAACACCCAACATTTTTCTGGATTTCGGTGTTTACTTTTTCCATTGTTGCAGGTGCCTTATTTCTATTGTCTTATACACAAGAAGCTTGCTGTATATGATTTTGTTGAGGGTTCACCTGTAACTAAAGTAATTTTCTTTATTCTTTCCTTTATTTTTTGTTTTCTTGTCATTTTGGCATAGTTTTTGAAGACTTGCAGTAATTAACTCTTTTTTGTGCAATCCTAATTTTTTTTTATGTGTATTTGGACTTGTGTGCAAAATTTCGCGTCATTTCGTTCTTTATATTGGATTTGGTGCGATAATTTCGATTTATGGTCATTTTGACTTCACTACTACTTATCTTCCTATTTATTAGTGTAGAAGGATGATTGGTGGTGTAAACAAGTCCAATTTATATTGTTTTGTGTTTTAGTTTGTTAAAATTCTTGGAAAAATAATTAAATTTTGGCATTTTCAGTTGTTTTTTGTACCCCTAGATTTCACCAGCCTGTCAAAACATGACATCCTTACAGGCTTGTACAACACTAAAACAACACCTCACAGCCCTACTTGTTCTATGTCGTTGCCCCATTGTGCTTCCATGTTGTCCATCCCTCGTGCATTCAAGCATGTTCCCTCGTACAAAACTACCTAGCCCTCTCACAACACAGCAGCAACACTGTATGATATTTTTGAGTTTATTAGTCTTAAGTTGATGATGACTTAGCCCAATTACCACCCAAAAAGAATTTTTTAGAGTGACTTCAGACTTCCTTGTGTAAGAGTGACGTCAAACTTCACTGTTAGATGTTTTTCCCATTTTTCATGCAATTAGTTAAGCAAAGATTATTTTCTTCGTTTGTGGCTGAAATAATATATAGAATGTTTTAATGTGCTAAAAGTTGATGTGGATTTTCCTTGTAGGAATTCTCTTGCTTGAAGCTTCAATAATTATTTTTTCTATTTTTTTTATTTTCCTTCTATTAAAGAAAGATTTTTGGCTTTTTGCACTTGTTTGGTCTTTTTGCCTTTCATTTTAGTCGATTTCTGAACATGTTGTATGCTTTAAACTCTTGCTTACCTCAATTTCTTGCTACAGTTTCTGTTTCAATAGTCATTATTAAGGTCTTTACACTCCTTGATGATAGCAATAGGAGCAACAACACACCTTTGAGACACTTACAATACCCCTGAGTCCAACAAAAATAGTGATGATAAATGACAACAACTTGGACAACCGCAACGTCAAATACATCAAAACAATATTCAAAAACATGGATGTCCACAACAGCAAGCAACCCACAACAGCAACAATAGACAATAACAACACCAACAACATATTCTATTTGATATCATCCTCAAAAACTATAGTTGCAAGATTTGAATTAGAAAGTGCTGGTGAGGTTAGAAATGCTTTCTTATTGCTTGTTTTGATGATGTAGGTTTTCAGTTATAATTATGAATACAAGAACATTGTCATCATATTGGTTTAGGCTTGTTGTTGTGTGTTAGAAGATGGTCATCCATTGTGTGGTAGAATGATTTTTAGAGCCTTAGAGAGGTCTAGGGTTCCTATTCTGTGTTATAATTTTTTCCAGCAGTGGGTCAATGTAGTTGAAAATATCGTTTAAGTTCATTACTTTAAATGAAACATATAAATTCATTGACTCCTACTGAAAAAAATACTTCAACATCGTGATCGACCTCTTGAAGTCCAAATGACTATCTTCTGCACCGAGGCGAGTTTTACAATAACTCAAACTTGAGGTCGATGCCGCCCATTCCAGTTTTAAAAAGACCTCGAACTTGAAGTTTAGTACATGATTTCGATTTAACCCCTGCGCTGTTTGGCAATTCTTGAACATTATATGAATTACGATTCTTACTCTAAACTGCATTTACAGTGACTAGCAAGCGTCTTATTGTGAGGTAGTACTGCAAAAAATGCAACCACCAGTGCTTGTGTCCATGTAAAAGAAACTAGACTTCAAACTTGGTTAGTTTTTCTTTCTCCATAAAAGTGAACTAGTAGCACTTTTACTAACTATGTTTTGGTTGCAAATCTTGTTAGTTTTACCATAGAATTGCAAGGATAAGAAAGGTATGTCCTATTAAAAGTTGCAAAGTCTGTTAATTTTAACATTATCGGTGAGTGAACTTCTTGGATCCTTCTTCTAAGATCATTTTTTGTTAAATTAATTGCGATAACATTATTAGGCTATTAGCGATTTTTTATTTATGTGTCTTGTTATTAATTATTAATGTGTGATTAATTTGTTGTGTTGTGAGTTATGACTAATGAGATTTAATTTGTTAGGGTTTAAATTATTGAAGTTAAACTTATGTTATTTAGTTTGTGCAATTAATTTTATATTGATCTCGATGTATTTCATTCATTGGTTGGTTGGTTGGTTATCATTTCATCCAAAAATTGATATTTATTTAGAGGTATGGACAATGAACACATCATGTAATTATTCTTCTTTTTTTTAACTTACCATTAGGTTTTTGATAGGTTTTTGGGAGACATTGATGATAGCCAGCTCTCAGAAATTTATGGACGCAAAATGTTCAACTTAAAGCAATGTGTCAATTGCTCTGTTTCTCTTAGTTTTACTTGCCTTATAAGTAGATTGCATTAATTTTATTTAGCTTGCATTGTATTCATGATTTTGTAATGGATATAGTTGATTACAAGTTGATATGTTGTTTATTAGATCAATGATGATATATCTAATATCGATTTTGTACCTTAGATTTGGTATAATATGTTACAACATTGAACAACTCAAACAGGAATCTACAATCAAATGCTTGGATTGGTTTATGTCATTCAATTTGATTATAGTGATGGTGTTGATGAATGATGATGTATCTAAAAACCATTTTGTTTCATAAATCAGTAAAAGCTTTGATTGTGATTTTAATAAATGTGAGACAATGATGTTTAACTGATTTTGTACTTGAACTTGCTAAAAGATTTGATAGCATTCGGCTATCTTCTCCCTTCTGCTTTAAAAGAAGATCATTGTTGCTGTTAAATGTATGTATTAATACTATTTTCACTAAACAAGCAACCAATTACTTATATCAATATGTCAATCATTACATCTTTTATGCATTTGCAATACAATTGCCATTCCATTATTTTCATTCATATTATTGTTAATAGAAGTGTATAAAGTAGCATTATGAATTTCAAAAGTGTAGCTTGGTAATAAGGGAAGAAATGTTATATGAATCAAAAAAATATGATAGTAACCATTTTCAAAAATAAAAAATACAACAAATTAATGTCATGTTTACTTCACATGATTTCATTGGTTCAACTGATTGTTACTTATTGTAACTAATTTTTACTGGTTAAAACTAATTTTTAATGATTGTAACTAATTTTTAATAATTATTGCTCTAATTAAAATTTACTAATTAAAATATATTTTTACTATTTAAAACTCATTTTATTGATTATAATTCATTATTAATAATTATAAGTGATTTTTGCTAATTGAAATTATTTTTACTAATTATAACTTATTTTTCCTAATTATTTATTTCTTAAAGGTAAACTAAACAAGACCTTAGTGAAATGGACAAAAATAAAAATTATAGCAAGCTAAAATGGACATAGGAAATATAATGTTAATGTACATGATGATAAACACTAGCCACCCCTGTTGAAAATTTAATTAAATCTTGTATATAGAACTGTCGACTGTTGTCACCAATCAAGTCTTGTT
The DNA here is from genome assembly GCF_026212465.1 of Amaranthus tricolor. Classification (NCBI taxonomy): domain Eukaryota; kingdom Viridiplantae; phylum Streptophyta; class Magnoliopsida; order Caryophyllales; family Amaranthaceae; genus Amaranthus; species Amaranthus tricolor. Next base: position 21,721,406 of record NC_080060.1, on the reverse strand, counting down.
TAGGCATAAAGAAAACGAGGCTCTCATTATATAGAATATAGATCAATCAAAAGAATTTGTTATTTCATTTAATTTAAAAAACAAGTAAACTATGTACCTCAAAACTTATTTTGGAACACTCTTCGTGTCTCAGAATTCAGAAAGATACTAATGACACAATAGTTATTCATCAAATAGGACTATCTGCTTCAATGTTCTTACAATCATTTAATCTGAGCTTGTTTTTCTTTTTTTTTTTTTAATTAATTTCGAGTTATCATTTTGGTGGCCACCTCTAACTCGGCTTTCTCGAGCCAAAAGCTTGTTTAAACATGGAACTCATTGTCTCTTTATTTGCTTGGTCCGAATCATCAGCATCAGCAGCTGCCTGTGTTTCAGCTTTCTCAAGTAGAGCTTGTTTATACATGGCACCCATCATTTCCATCTTTGCTTTATCTTTCTCCATCTGCATATCCATAATAGCCTCCACATCTTTATCAATTGGCTTGAAGTACTCATTGATATCAGCTTCCTGCATCAATATTTATTGAAATTGTTCTTGAAATCTTGCTATTTTTAGAATTTGAACCCGACTGAAAGAAGTAGATTCATATACTAAGTTGAATAAAAAAACATTGGAACAGCTCGATGAATTGTCTGATGGGTGTGTACAACTCTGCGGCACATGATTCGCTAATCTCTCATGAATCGCAAATCGAAAAAAACAAGGAAAAATTAATATTAATAATCCAACCTTTCACCCCTCCGCTGTGAATATTCTTACCTTTAGATTATTTTTTAATAATTCAACCTTTGCCCTTAGTTTGCTATCAACATAACTTCTTATTTTATAATAATTTAACTTTTGCCCTTAGTTTGCTATCAGCATACCCTATCAGTATGCTGACAGCAAACTAAGGACAAAGGTTGATTTATTAAAAAAATAATCCGAAGCAGATTGATGAAAGGTTGGATTATTAATATCAATTTTTCCAAAAAATAAAAACAAATTATGCTAGATTTTAAGTGAATCGCAAGTACAAAAAGCGAATCAGCTAGCAAATTATATTACATTGGTGCAACTAGAGGCCTAACGTCAATTTCCTAATGTAAGTACAACTTTTGAAACAAGTTGCTACTGTAAGCAATAATAGGTGCAAGTTTTTTCTAGTTTCCAAGAATCTTAAACACTTATCATTTCAACCTAATCAAAAATGCAGGAAAAGCAGAGGGGAGATACACATACAAAGAGAGAACTCCCTGAAATATCTGTCCTAGAACTCAAGAAAATAAGTATCTCCTCCAAGTTTCATAAGCAAAGCTATTATAGAGATATAAATAGATTTTGCCTCAACCTTGTGCAACTTCAAGTGCTTAAAAGTGTTTGGATTGAAGGAAATGGAGGGAAAGGAAGAGGAGAGATTTGGAGGGAGGAGGAATCTCTTGTTTGAATAACAAAATGAGAGGGAAAGAATTTGAAGGGGAGGGATTTGGAAGGAAAATATGGACAAGTTTTATTAAGAATATCATCTCTCCAAATGAGGAAAGATTTGGAAGGAAAACACTTTCCTTCCTTTTTACCTTCCCTTCCCTCAACACTCTCCCTCGTTATCCCTTCCCTTCCCCTTCCCATCCTTTCTGTTCTCTTCTAATTTGCTATCCAAACATAGTGTAAGAGAGTGGAAGTTCTACGTCTACTATAAACAGTATATCATACTAAGAAACAACTAAAAACATCTGGACTACAACTCCCATTAGCAAAAAACAATTGAAAGGGGGCTAGTGCGAATAAACAGAGCCACTTGCATATAAATTCAGTTGAAAAGCTCACCATATCCTCCAGCTTTTTGTTAAGGTTTTGCATTTCTTCCACCATTTTCCGTACTTCAGAAAGTATAATTTGTTCAGGAATCTTTTTTGTGGCCTCTTTCTTTTCTTGTGCCTACAAGAACACAGTTAAAACGAGGTATCAATCTCACATATCAATATGACAAAAGACAAGGAAAGAACAAAACACATAATATTTCTATCACATATTGCTTACAAATATGCATATAACTGAAGAATAACTTGTCATCTAAAAGTAAATTTGGGTTTTCTTCCTTAGCCCAAGACTCTTAAATTATAACCTGAACCAATAACCCAATGAGAACCTGCCTGAAAATTTACAATAAGCCTGCAAAATAAATGGTATATTGTTTGACCAAAAAACCCCAAAAAAACAACCTCTACAGTCTATAGAACCTGAATTAATGCACTCAACCTCAGTCGAGAGAAATGGGGCTTTGGTAGTGAAAGTAACGAGTCATTGGTAGTGTTACACGACTCGTCGGTGAGCTGTAGGGCGGTTTCCTTCGTGATTCTTCACGATTCTCTTGAGCGGTTGTATCTTGAATGAGTCTTGCACGATTTGGAAGTTAGAAAACCACTTGGAAGTTAAATTCAGAGTTAAGGCATTAACTAGAGATTAATTAAATAATCTCTAAACTTTCTTTTACAAAAGTTAATAAATCCTCTCTTGGAGTTTTGAGAAATCGGAAACACAAGGGAGATTTAGATTTGAGAGCAATTAGCTACCTCTATTGATTTTCACAATAAAATTTATTCAAACACAAGCGGTTCTCGTTTTTTGATCTTGTCATTCATAGGTTTTAGTTTTATAATATAATCCCAATTCCTCAAAGGGAAAGACCTAAAAGCTATCAAAATCAAACTCCACGCTTATTGGAGTGCAAAAACATGGGATAAAGGAGAAGAATTGCTTCAAATACAAGCAAAAGATGAAGAATCATGCTTCTACAAGCAACAATCAACTCAAGAAAGGTAAAGGTAAGTCCTCACAAGATTCAAATTCTGAATTGTTAAATGCAACATACTGTAATGTAATGATATCGTGTAAGATTATTCTTTATGGTGGATTGATAGTGATGCATAGACACGTTGCAATAGAGGATATTGGTTCAAGACCTTCAAGGTAGGATATGGGGAGGTGTTGTACATGGGGAACAATTATAATAGCTATAGTTATATTATTGTAAAAAAAAAATAGTAATTCAACAACTAAAATGTAAAAGTTCAAAATTCCACATGTGTTTTTGTTTTTTTCAAAATCACACAAATGTTTTAGCCATTTTTTTCAATGTTGCAATTGTTTTCGCAAACGCGTTTGTGACCACTATTTTTTGATGTATGCCATGATATACATAAGACACAACAATCCAATGAAATTGGAAAGATCATACTAGCAACCTTGAATGGGAACAAGGGTGGTTGAGCATATGTGCAAGATGTCTAACCGCACAGCATAAGGCCATTAAATTTAGGAGCCTAAAATATTAGTTTACATTTGCTTTTGCTTTAATTTAACTACTTGTTTTAGACCTCAAAATTTCGAAAAAAATGTAAAACAAACATGGCCTTAAATTTTATAGTGTATTTTTGCTCCCTCCCTGAATATGAAGCTATAAGAGTAATAAGATGCCATTAAAGGAACCAATGATTTTTGTTAATCTTATAATGGATATTATCCATTTTAAAAAGGATATACAAATGCAAGTTAGATGACTAATGGAGAGGACAACTTTTCTAATAGTTATTAGGTATTTCTTATGAAAAGTTGGGCCACTTTTTGGTCATTTATGTGTATGTCTTTTGAAAACTCATGAGAGAGTGTCCAATTTGACAAGTAATATGATGCCACATCTCAGATTCAATGTGATAAACTCTTTCAACTGATGTTTGTAAGCAACAAAGTAGACCCAATAGTTGAGCCATGATGGCCAAGTCTTAAAGAGTATAAAAAGGTGCAAGATGTTAGTGTCTTATCATGGGGAGACAATGATTACGTACATGAGAACCGGCCTTTGTAAGTTTGAAGTATGGTCACTCCAAGAAAGTCGATCCAACATAATAGAATTCCGAAAAATTAATGAATGGATGCAGACTTGGGTCTACAAGAATCAAGAGAAAAATGCGTGTATGTATTTGAGCATGCTTCATCTACATAAGTTTAGATATATTCAACTTGATTCAATCCTATAGGACATCAACCAATATATTACATGGGATGTTGAAATACTAGTTCGATTCAATCCTCATTACATTGACATTGATGCGTGAATAGAAATATAGAGCAATGGATTAGAATTCCATAATCTTTCAAATAATGTGGTCATAGTAACAATGTTTAAGACATGAGTTCGACCTATTTGAAGTATTTCAGTAAACTTTGACGACACAGACTCAATTTGCAAAGTTGGACGTTGCCTTCTAAACTAGCGAGCCGTCGATATTGAGGCTGCTGAGTCATGGCTCATTACACTACTTGTGGATCTAGGTGTAAGAGAATGTGGTTCGAATAGTGGAACATAAGTGAGTCTTCTCCTTTAATCTTTTCATCCAAAGAATGTTTGGTTTATGTCAAGAGTGGTTCAAGTTGCACTCCTAAGTTCAATGCTTGCAATCCGAGCAATTTTATCAAAGAACTGCGGAAGCCTCTCTATGCGTGAGTTGTGTACATCACCAAAGATCGCTTTCAAGTACATTATCTCAACCGAAGAGCTCCAAGTGAAGTTAGTTACCGTATTAAGTTGTTGATTTGGTATATTCCATTGTAAGGTATGTGGACCAAAATAATTAAACCTAATTAATATTTACTACTACTTCCTAAAAATAATTCAAACTTCATAGTCAGAAACACATTCAACCTCACATGAAGCAAACAAACAGAACACATGATGTCCAAAAGCCAAGTGGAAACTAGAAAACTAGTTTAGTATGAGCGTGGTAAGGTGTTAAACAAAGTGTTGTGCAAAGAATTTAGAAAATTTTGAGGACAAAGAACGAATGACATGACAAAGAAACGGCAATATACATAATTGAAGACTCCTTCCCCCTTTTGACCAAACAACATTAGGTTGCCTCAATGCCATTAAAATGGAGCCATTGGAGATGGACATAGAATTTGGAACAAAGGAGACAAAAGCCTAGTAGTTGACTAAGCTTGGCAAACACATTTATTACATAACATAAAACTTCCAACCCATTGTGTATGTTTAGATCACTCACTGACTCAACTAGTGAGCAAAGTTGTTCTTAAATATGGATGGTGGAGAAGAGATCATTTAAGCCCATCTCATACCCTAAGTTGAAAGTTAAAAAAAAAAAAAAAAAAAAAAAAAAAAAAAAAAGCAACTGGAATTAAAAGAGAAAGCAGAAAACGGTAGAAAAAACAGATAAGGACAGACAGACAATAATAATGTAAAAAGAATAGAAAGAATAAAAGAGAGTAGATACAGATCGAAGACGGTTCTCAAGCTGCAATCTGTAAGATCGAATGCGGCGTTCTTCGTAACCAGAAAGGACTCTAACATAAAACATAGCTTTCTTCCCCAACTCTAACAGCCTCTTCATTTGTACTCCTCCTCCTCCTCCTCCTCCTCCTTCTTCTGTTAATTGGAGGGTAGAAACTTAGATTGATGGATTTTGGGATGTTTCTCTCTCAACTTGACTATGAAATTTCAATCTTCTTAATCCCTAATGACTAACCAAGAGTATTCTTCCTTTCCTCTTTAGATCACTCACAAATCACAATGGTGAAATTCTAAGTTGTGTGAAAAATTTTTGGGGCAAAAAGGTAGGTTAGTGATTAGAAAACATTACTATTGGCACCGGTGACAACGAGAATAAAAAATTAATGTATATTAGTTGAAAAGTCTTTTGGTAGTTATACTTGTCCAATTTCAATCATCTCATTTTTTTTTTATAAAATTCATTTCAATTCATATTATTGAGAGAGATGTATTAGGTGGTAATGAAAATTTGCAAACCAAATTTTTTGTGATCAAAAGTACCATTGATGAAATTTTACACTATAAATCATTCTCATTACCACCTTTTAGTACCATTAACCAAACGGCCCGTAGTAATACCTGTATGAGTACAAGTACAACAAAGGATTAGCAATTACTCTTATTTACTTTCTCTGTTCTGAAATACTCGTCATATAACGATTTTTGATACTATCCATTGTTCAAACTTATTTTATATATTACGGTTAATGCGTAAGTATAAATATAAACAAGTTGGATTTTATTTGAATCATATTTCGCATACATTCATAATATTATGTTTTTATAACTTTTAGATGTGTATAATACAATATATAAATGATCAAAATAACACATTGAATTGTGTAAAAAGTCAAATGTAGCAACTATCGTGGAACGGAGGAATTATGAATTACATTCTCAACGTTTGAGGTTTTTTTTTTCAAATTACAGCTTCCATAGTTACATGTTTTACACTGTTCAAATCATGTGGCTGGTTCCGTATAATTTGACTTGTTGAAGCCCCTTTTAATCTTTAACTTTCCTTCGTTCCTTTGACTTGACATGGTTAGGTTAACATTAAACCCCTTCCAACTACCTTCAAACAGTTAAGTTTTTGACACTTAAGTATAATTTTTTATTTGAATTATTTTGAGAAAATAATTTGTCTTTGAATTATTGGCAAGTTTTTTTTGAGAAAATAATTAAATTTATTGGTAAGTTTTTTGAGAAAATTATTAAATTTAGGAAAAATTACATTGAATAATACGATCTTTTCATGACTTTCCTACATAATTTCACCTATTGATTAACCATGAACAATCCAACCTTGGAGGGTATTTTTCTATAGTAAACCCGGTAACTTGATGGCTTTTTGAAAGTTGATAGGAGGTCGAATACTCTCTAGAGGGGGGTGAATAGAGAGTATGTCCTTTTAAAATTTTTGTCTGGAAGGTTAGCTCAAGAGCTTGAGTGACCTTTCAAAACTGTTTTCTGGAACAGTTTTAGGTCGATTAATAAAAGTATAACGTATGTGCGGAATTAAACTTAAACAATAACACACGATATTTTAAGGAGGTTTGATTCTTAACAACCTACTCCCCGGCTATAGGTTCACTTTTAACCCGTAGGATTCAACGCCTTTTATTAATAGACTTTAAGACAACCTAGAAGATCTTTCTATCTTCTCTCACCACATTCTTCCCCTTGAATAACGTCTTACAAGTCCTTTTAATAAAAGTACAAATCCCAATCTCACAATAGAGATTACAAGTTGAATACTTTAAAAAGTATTCTAAAGTTAGGCGTATTAATCTATGAAAATTCTAACTCTTTTTAACAGTTAATCCTATTACAAATTGTAAGAGCTAGATGAACTAAGAATTACAACTCTTTTGAACGTTTAGAGAATACTAGATCTTAAGTCAATAAGAGAGAAAATTGTAAGAAGAGGTGCAATCTTAATTCTTGAACGAAGCCTTGTATTTATATATGTCACGCCTCAACATATCCTTGTAGAGCAAGAAAGCTTCATCCGTCAATTTCGTTAATCTGGTCAATCTGTGCCAGTTTTCAAGATCTTGAACTTTAACTCAAACTGACGTTGCACTAACAGCTCATATAATTTTGTCATTGCGTGCTGTAATTTGTTATTATCAACAATTGTTGTATTGCCACGTTAGAACTCATACAAAATATTGAAAACTCAACATAATATAACGTGTAAAATTATATTCAAAATTAATTCCTATTTTTAGCATTAATTTAAATTGTCTTTTCCTATTTTTAGTGTCAATTTAAATCATCATCTTATTTATATGAAAGTCTTTAATTAGTATAGCTTAACAACTTATTTAGTTTCAAATATTCATATACAAACCGTGTAACCTCATTTAAATTACAAACAACTTATTTATTCAAAATTTAAACACAAACGTTTAAAATAAAACAACTATTTGAATATCTTGAACATACCTTTATTTAATTCAAATTCAAACTTAATTTCAATATATTTTGACCCATTAAAATATTTCAAAGATAATTTTAATATATTTTGACCTATTAAAATATTTTAAATGATAATGACAAAAATAACCTTATCTTAAAAATAATTATCTTAAAACCATCGAAACTTATTTCAAAACTTATAAATTCAACTTTAAGATAAACTTAAGCCATTAAAACATATTTCAAGCTTAGCCAGTTTATCAAATAATCTACCAACATTTTAAAATATTTCGAACTTAAAATAAATATAAATTATTCACTTTATATTTAATATGATAATGGACCGACTTAAACAACTAAATATAATTACTTAATTTATTTGTTTAATTAATATGTGTTTTTAATTATTATCAGTTAAGAGAATTGAGTCTTCACTTTCTATACCAAGTTTTATCTTTTAAAAAAAGGACATTAAAAAAATCTCAAAAAACTGTTATAAAAATGTTGAAAAAAAATTTTGATTTTTTAATTTATTCAAAATTTTTATTTAAATTTTTTAAATTTTTCTCTAATTTTACATTAATATTCAATTTGTTTTTTGATGAATTACCTAAATATAGCAGGTTATCGGGTTACCTAAGTTTACTCTAGGAAAATAGCCCCTAAAGTTGAGATTATTATGATTAATTAATAGGTGGGATTATTGTAGGAAAATCATGAAAAAGTTAAATTATTCTAGGTAATTTTTCCTTAAATTTATAAAACTAAAGCATAATTTTTATTTGAATTGGTGAATTACAGCCTTAATGTTTGAGGCTTTGAAGAATTACAATATTACTGCTTTTTTTTTTTTGTGTGTGTATTCAGCCTCTAAAGTTGCATTTTGTACAGTGTTAAAGCCAAGTGACCAGTTTCGTACAACTTAACCTTTTGAACCCCTTTTTACCTTTGACTTTCCTTCTTCCCTTTGAATTGATATTACATTGTCCAAACCAAAGCTATAATTAATTTCCCCTTATTTACCCCCTCTTGTTTAGTCACCATTAGCCTTCGAAAAATCAATTCATGATTTTGCTATTCGCCATTGCTGAGCATCAATAAAGGTAAGATTCTCCTTTTTTCATGTTTTAACAGTTAAATGTAGTTATTTCTTCTTCGATTCTTGTATAATTCTCGTCATTTAGGGTTTTTGGTTGGTAAATTTTGAATGTTGAATTTTCTGAAGTTTAATTCCTTCATTAAGATTGTTAGGATTTTCGTGATTTGCTTTTGGTTGTTGAATTTCGCACTTACAAATGACAATCTCAAATAATTCAGTAAATTAAGGGTTTTACATGGGGATTGATTTTTTAAAGAATGAAATTTACTTAGTTATATTAATGGGTCTGAAATTCCTATGTGCTATGGTATCTTAGAGATAGGTGTGACCCCAAGCATCAATATCAATGGGAAGTCGACCACTCTCTAAGAAGGCAAACCACATAGGTCCTCCAAATATACATGGACATACTTAGAAACTATTGGGACATCCTTCAGATCCTGCTTCTCCTCCTTATTCTCTCCCAAAACATACCACAGATACCGAAGCTCTTCCTGACAACTCTCATCAAAACTTTTACAAATTGAGAACAAACTCTGACTAGGTCTAAGCTTTGTACCCTTAAAAATTAACAATCCTCATTAGTCGACCTAAAACTTATCCTCCTCTTTCGACAATTGATCCCCGCACTGTATGCATTCAACCAATTCATACCCAATTTGACGTCAAATTCACCCAATTCAAACTCAACCATGTTCGCAAACAAAATCTTGGGAGAAATTTCAATAGGGCAAATTTTATAAAGTTTGTTACAAAAAAATTGCGAATCGTTAGAAATTCCAATTTTTAAATTTATTTTTTCAAAACTATAAAAGAAAATGGTTAGTTATTTTTTTTCTTTTAAGGGTTATTACATTTATAGTATCTAGCCTTTGACCTATAATTATAGACGGAGATTTCAGAGGAGTCATAGAAAATGCGTTTTACTAGTTTTCATAACCCTTTATCCTTTTACACTACTCAAGGTAATTTCGATGTCCATTTTACTCCAATCTGTTAATTAAAATAATTCATAATATATATTTTATATTTAACAATATAAAATTTGATTAAATTATTAGATAATATTGTTCTTTTGTTATACGATTTTTGAGGGTTTTCACCGTTTACTTGAAGAATTTTTTTTATTTGACTATGATTATTTTCGGTTGAGATTTAATATAATAATAACGTTTCCAGTATTATAAGTTGAACATAAATTGCATTGTTATAAAGTTTTCATAACAACTATTTATGGGTTGTTATAATATTGTCAATTATCTTTCAATTAAAATTTATGAGAAAAATGTAGCCCGTAAGAGTGTTGAACAGTGTGTCTTATTGAATTACTTTAGCTACCAGCAGGTCATATTAATTTATACTTATGTCATAATTTTTTCGTCTTCCTTTTATTTGTTGTGATCTAAGTAAAAGGGGTGTGCACAATAGGGACTTTTGTGATTTTTCTTTGTTATTAAGGTGACGACCTTTGTTGAAGTAGGCAGTTAACAGAGATTAGTCTTGGCCTACTAGCGTTCACAGTTCTCCTCTAAATTATTTTAGTCTTATTATTTTGACCAACAAATTTTTAAAAGATGATAAATTATTTTAGAATTATTATTGTGACCGATAAATTTTTTTTAAAGATGATCAAATTATTTCATTACATTTTGAATGGTTAGATCAATTTATATTAAAAATTATTTTACTATTATTATTTTAGGAAATGGAGTCGTATTACTCAGTTTTTACTAATTTTTGTGTACTTTATTCTCTTGTTTCTCCCATCCTATTTTGCAGGTTGTTCTAGGGGGGATCTTGAGTGAGGATGCTTAGAATAAACGCTTAGAATATTTTTAACTCTATAATACTTTTTTTGTGTCACTATTAAGAATTTTCAATTAAGTTTCAATTTGAATTTTTTTTCCTTCTATTTCAAGATGGATCAATTTAATTTGGTTATATTTTTTATCATCCTTAGTGGTTGTTAACACTCTCTTAGTTAAATCTTGTTTTAAATAAACAAAAATCATTAAGTTGTATGGATTTAATTTAGAGGGTGTTATAACAGGTCCTTAGAGTCAAGGTAGCCAACCTTGAATTTATTACCATTGTGTGTTTGGAAATAAACAAAGGTCTAAGTTTAGTAAAGGTGTTCACATCATAGATAAAGTGCTTAATTATATCCACTTAAACTGTTAGGGGCCATCTAAAGTTGAGGGTGTTGGAGGTTTCTTCTATTTTGTCACCTTCGTTGATGATAAGTCCCGATATACTTGGTTTATATTACATAAGTCAAAAGATGAGCCTTTAAGGCTTTTAGGAAATGGAGAGCTTTGGTAGAAAATTAACTAGGGAGAAAGATCAAGAAGCTACAAACAAACAGGGCTAAAGTTTTGCAAAGATAAGTTTAATGAGTCTTGTGCAAATGAGGGTATACGTTTACATCTTACAGTCAGGAAGACACCACATCAGAACAATTTTGTGGAATGAGTTAATTAGACACTACTAGTGAGAGTTTGATGCATGCTCTCTAATGTAGGGCTTGGAAGGAGAGTGAAGCTGTCATGATAGCTTGATATATTATCAATAGAGGTCCTCGTTGGAGAATTGACTTCAAAATTCCGTTTGAGATTCGGAGTGGAAAACTACAAAACTTTTCTAATATAAAGTTTATTTGTTGTTTGGTTTTCTAGCATGTAGTTGAGGGTAATCAGGATCCTATTAAGAAGGGGTGTTTAGTAGGGTACGACGATGGTGTGAAGGAAATTTAGAATTTCTTCTCCTTCAGAAGGTTGGGTTATTATTAGTCAGGATGTTACATTCCACGAAGGCACCATGTGTTCTTCAACAGTATGGAGAATTCAAATTTAGAGAAGGATGGGGAGAACTTACTACAAACTAATAGCGTTCTTGAGGTCCATCCGTCTATTATTGTTGATATGCACCAAGTGTAGTTTATTGATGATGATGCTGAAAATCTAGTGCCAACTACTCTTGAACCTGTTATTACTCCTACTACTTCAAACACTTGGGAGGATTTGGAACAATTAAATCAGGAGACATCTACTAAGTCTGACACCATTCTTGAGAAGCTTAAACGAGTTATTAAGAAGCCTGCTAGGTTGATCGAGGAGAAGGAATTAAGAAATTATTGTGTTGAAGAGTTAACATGTTATATAGTGAGTGTAGCTGATGAAGTGGAGTCATTTGAACCTATAACATATAAAGAAGCAATCAATTGTAGTGCTGCGCAATGGTTTTCTACGATGGGTGAAGAGATGTTACTATTTACAAGAACAGAGTGTGGGAACTCGTGAAGGTACCGGAAAAGAGGAAGGTGTTAGTGGATTTTTAAGAAAAAGGAAGGGCCATCGGAAACTGAAAAAGTTCGTTTTAAGGCAAGGATAGTTGCAAAAGGATTTAGTCAGGTAGAAGGGAGAACTTTTCTCCAGTGGTTCAACATAATTTTATACAAGTGTTGCTATCAGCTGTAGCACATTTTGCTCAAAGACTTGAGTAGCTCAACGTTAGGCAACTTTCCTTTATAGTGACTTGGAGGAGGAGATTCCTATGAAGCAATATGAGAGATTCAAGGTTCCGGGTAAGGAACATTACGCCTGCAAATTACTCTAGTCCTTGTATGGACTAAAACAATCCCCTTGATAGTGGTGCAAGAGGTTTTACTCTTTTATTGTTTTGCATGGGTTTGATATGAATTATGATTGTTGTATATACCTTAGTAATCTGGAAAATGGTTCCATGACTATTGTATGTTGATTTCATGTTAGTTGCCACAAAGAATAAAACAGATATTGAAGGACTAAAGGACATGCTCAGTCCTGAATTTGACAAAAAGGATTTGTGTGCAGCTCGGAAAATATTAGGTATAGAGATTTATCATGATTGGGCTAGAGGTAAGCTTTTCTTGACATAGATAAGTAACATCGAAAATATTTCGTCTCGCTTTAGGATGGAAAAATCTTAGCCAATAAGTACACCAACGATTGTGAGCTACAAACTTTCTATGTCTATATCACCTCAAAGTGAGGATGAGATTTCATATATTTCTAGGGTTCCCTATGTCAACGCTATTGGCTATTTGATGTATGCTATGGTGTGTACGAGATTGAATATTGATTGTTTGATGCATTATATGGCTCAACCTGGCAAGGAACACTAGCAAGTAGTGAGGATATTTCTCTACTTGAGAGGAATAATTGATATTGCGCTTTTGTATGGGCATGATAAGGAGTGCGTCATTAGCAGATATTCTGATTTAGATTCTGCAGCAATGAAGATATCAGGAGGTCTTGATACAAATATGGTATCAAAGACTGGGAACAGCACCAAGGGCCTGAAGGAACAAGACAGTGCTTTGGACTTTTCATCTACGCCAAATGCACATGGAACACAAGGGACCCCCATGGATACGCCTCAACAATCAGTTATGGGCCTAAAAACAACTAGCAAGGCCAAGGAAGCCAAGAACATCACAAGGAACAGCAACCAAGCCCCAACAGGACAGACAGACTACAAGAACAGAGCCACAGAGCTACCTAGCGAACAACTGACCTTGGTGAACCGCCTGAGTTCAGACCGGGATCACTTAGACCGGAAGGAGGGCTGGAATGGCATCTCTCTACATGGGCCAAGCCACCAAGGGCCAAGGGTCTTACTAATAGTGCACCAGGAAGACAGTAGAGCAAGCTAAAGGAAGCCTGGTCATCGATTTGTAAAAATCAGAAATTTGGCTAAGTGTTGAAGCCTTTCTGTTTGTTTCTGTTTGAGTCTTAGCCACGTGTATTTTGTTAGTTAATTGTAACGGCTAGTTTAGGATGCAAAGCCTATAAATACATGGGCTCTCTCTGTAATAAGACACGCTTGTACATTGATTTGAGTTTAATACACTTGAGGTATTATTTTCAGAAAAAGGATTTTTCTGAATTTTGAAGTTTGTTTACAAACTTCTTCAAGGGGTTGCGGAGCAGCCTTTTGGCCGGAGGGAAGTCTTATCACGGAGTGGTTTGAGTTCTCAAAGGCACCCAGCAATCAAGGTTTCATCATCCTTGCATTGTTTCTATCCTAGTTCGCCCATAGTTCACGTTTCACGGTGTTTGTTTCCCCCTCATCAGAAAAACAAGAAACTCTTTCTTGGTTGTTTGTGTGAGTCAGTGTGTGTGTTCATTGGATTTCTGAGTGTTTGAGTGTTCCTTTAATCAAGATAATTGTCTTATCTTCATCCTTGCACTACACCCAACAATTCCCACCCTTGAACACACATCAACTTGGTATCAGAGCCCAGCCACGAATTGGGCAAAGATAGCACATATTGAGTTTCTGAGGAAAGAGGTTTCATTATTTCTGGGCATTTCAAAGGCAGCAGCATTGGGCGATTTTGAGGCATCGTGGAATTTTTCAATCAATCATTGAATTCACGACATTCAGGGAGTGATCTTCCTATTTCATTTTCATTGTCATTCATTTGTTTTTCATTAATTCGTATTGTCATACACAGAACATTTAATAAATTTCTGAATTTGGGATTCTTGCATTTTCGATTTTCGCATACATTTCATAATCATCATTTTCGTGCATTGCTGGTTAAATTAGCTGTCTCTGGTCGAGTGGATATGACCATGGAGGAAAGATTTGGGATATTGGAAGAGAATATGAGATTCGTCATGCAAACCCTAAATCAATTAAGGATCGACAATCAACAGGACAGAACACCAAACCCTAATTTGCGACCCTACGAGGATAGAACGGTTAAGATTGATATTCCTGAATTCGATGGGCATTCCTATGACCCTGGGAAATATCTTGAATGGGAAGATCGAATGGACAATTACTTTGAATTCAAGAACACACCCCCAGACCAACAGTACAAACTAGCAAAGGTTAAGTTGATTAAATCGGCTGCCATATGGCTTGAGGGAGTGCAGAAACGTAGAGTCAGGGAAGAGAGGGGTAGGATTAACTCTTGGACCAAGCTCAAGAAACACATGAAAAGGAAATATGTCCCTACCTCATACAAACAACAGCAATACATCCAACTAAATGCCATGAAACAGGGAACAAAATCTATGGATGAGTATAGAAATGAGTGGGAAAGGTTGTATGTGCTTTGTGACCCCCATGAAATTGAAGAGATGAGAGTGGGAAGGTTCATAGCTGGGCTAAGGGAGGAAATCAAGGATAGGCTTATGACTACACCTGACCTCACAGTGCACATAGCCAGTTTGCAGGCTGTGGAGATTGAGAGACAAATCAATAGGGCAGCCCACTCCCAAATCAGAGGCACAAGGACCTACACCCCTAGGAATACGAGCACCATCCCTGCACCTAAGAGGGACACTTCCAGCAGTGGGATAAAGGTTAACACCACTAGAGGGGACCCCACTACCAACCCTAAGGATGTGGTCTGTTTCAAATGTAATGGGAGGGGCCATTACAAAAGAGACTGCCCTAATGCAAGAGCCTTCACCATGAGGGAATAGAACGAAATCAGACAGGACACAAGACCAAAGAAAATCTTAGTAGCCAAGAATGGGCAGGAAGAGGAGATGTACCCCCCAAATTTGAGTGATGATGATGGCACCTATATAAGGGATGATGAGGAAAACTTACAGAGGTTTGAGGGAGACACTGAAGAGGATGAAGATGAGGAGCTGGAGAGAGTGTTGCCTGAGGAGGAGCACCTGAGTCTGGTCATTAGAAGGAGCTTTCACACCACACCCTTAGCCAAGAGATCAGACCAGAGGGAAAATATATTCCAAACCAAGTGCAAAATACAGGGGAAAGTGTGTGATCTTATTATTGACAGTGGGAGTGAGTCCAACTGTGTGAGCAGGCAATTAGTGACCGAGCTGAATCTGGATACCAAGCCTCACCCTCACCCTTATAAGATGAAGTGGCTTGACAACAAAGCAAGTGGGTCAGTGAGCAAGCAGTGCTTAGTGAGCTTAACCTTAGGGACTTATGTTGATGAAGTGATGTGTGATGTCTTAGACATGGATGCTTGCCATTTATTGCTTGGGAGACCTTGGCAATATGACAAAAAGACTACCCACAATGGCTACACCAACACTTACACCCTCAAACATAATGGGAAAAAGAAGGAGTTGATTCCCCTGCCCCCACACAGGGCTGTTCCCCCTAAACCAGCTAAGGCACCTATACATCTGATAACTAGAAAGGAATGTGAGAAGGAGATTGAAAGCAGAGAGGAGCTATACCTGTTGATCATGAAAGAAATACAAAATCAGCCCTCTATACCCCCTGAACTACAGAGTCTGCTTAAGCAATTTGAGGATGTCTTCCCAAGTGACCTACCACCTGGTCTATCCCCTGTGAGAGGTATAGAGCACCAGATTGACCTAGTTCCAGGAGCTAGCCTACCTAACAAGCCTGCTTACAGGTCTAACCCTAAAGAAACTGAGGAGTTGCAAAGACAGGTTAATGAGCTAATGCAAAGAGGTTATGTTAGGGAAAGTCTAAACCCATGTGCTGTACCCACCTTGTTAGTGCCAAAGAAAGATGGTACATGGAGAATGTGCATTGACAGTCGTAGCATGAACAATATAACCATTAAGTATAGGTTTCCTATACCAAGGATTGATGACATTCTAGATGAGTTGGGAGGTTCAGAGTGGTTTAGCAAGATAGACCTAAGGAGTGGCTACCATCAGATACGAATGAAGCAGGGGGATGAATGGAAAACTGCATTCAAAACCAAGTATGGGCTTTATGAATGGCTTGTGATGCCCTTTGGCTTGACTGGAGCCCCTAGCACCTTCATGAGGCTGAGGAATGAGGTGCTTAGACCCTTCTTAGAAAAGTTCATAGTAGTCTATTTGGATGACATTCTTGTTTACAGTAGGGGAGTCACAGAACACATAGAACACCTCCACAAATTATTTGAAGTCTTGAGAAAACAGAGGCTTTATGCTAAGCTTGAGAAGTGTAGTTTCCTCCTACCTGAAGTGAGTTTCTTAGGGTACATTGTAGGGAAGGAGGGAGTGAGATTTGACCCTGCCAAGGTACAGGCTATACAGGAGTGGCCTACACCCACTACCTTGACACAAGTAAGATCTTTTCATGGCTTAGCCTCCTTCTACAGAAGGTTTATAAAGAATTTTAGCTCTGTTTTAGCACCTGTAACAGAGTGTACCAAACAGGGGAGGTTTGAATGGACTCCTGCTGCTCAGAGGGCCTTTGAAACCCTCAAAGAGATGATGTGCAAAGCCCCCATCCTGAAGCTGCCTGACTTTACCAAACCATTTGAGTTGGAGTGTGATGCCAGTGGGGTAGGGATTGGAGCTGTGCTTGTTCAAGAAGGGAGACCTATTGCTTTCTTTAGTGAAAAGTTAAACCACAGTAGGCTGAACTATTCCACTTATGATAAGGAGTTCTATGCAATTGTTAGGGCTTTTGAGCATTGGTCCCATTACTTGAGGATACAACCATTTGTCTTGCACACAGACCATGAATCTTTAAAGCATATCAATAGTCAACACAAACTGAACAGTAGGCATGCTAGATGGGTGGAGTTCATGCAGACATTTGATTTTTCAGCTAAGTATAAGGCAGGGAAAACCAACATTATAGCTGATGCCCTCAGTAGAAAGTATCAATTGCTTGGGATAGTAGGATCCAGAATATTAGGTTTTGAATTCATCAAGGATCACTACTCTGCTTGTTCTGACTTTTCTGAAATATATCAGCTATGCAAAGAGAAGCCTCAGGGCTTATTCAGTATTCACCAGGGTTTCCTTTTTAAAGGGAATAGGTTGTGTATACCCAAGCTTCCTCTAAGAACTATCTTGGTGAAGGAAGTACATGAGGGTAGCATTGCAGGCCATTTTGGAATCCAAAAAACATTGGACATGCTTGCTAAACATTTTTATTGGCCTAAGATGCTGGGCACAGTAGGCAAACATGTGCTAAGATGTGAAACTTGCCTTAAGGCTAAGGTAACTTTCCACAAAGGGGAGTATATGCCCTTGCCCATTGCACAAAGACCCTGGGAACACCTCAGTATGGATTTTGTGATGGCTCTTCCTAAAACTAAAAGAGGAAAGGATGCTATCTTGATGGTTGTTGACAGATTTTCTAAGATGTCTCATTTTATTGCATGCACTAAGATAGATGATGCACAACATATTGCAAAATTGTTCTTTGCTGAAATTTTGAGATTGCATGGCATACCCAAAACTATTGTTTCAGATAGAGACAGTAAGTTCCTAAGCCATTTTTGGAGGAGTTTGTGGAAGATGTTGGGCACTAAACTATTGTTTAGCACCGCTTACCACCCACAAACGGATGGCCAAACAGAAGTCACTAATAGGACTCTAGGTACTCTGCTCAGAATTTTGGTAAAGGACAACATTAGAGAATGGGACTTAAAGCTTTGTCATGCTGAATTTGCATATAACAGAGCACCCAGTCATGCTACCAAATTCTCACCATTTGAATGTGTTTATGGCATCAACCCTTTACTTCCTGTATCTCTCATTAATTTACCTATGTGTGACAGCAAAGGAATAGGAGCTGAGGAGATGATCAAGCAAATGGAAGCAGTCCACAAGCAAGTGCATGATAACCTGGAAAGCACAAGTGCAAAGTACAAAAAGAAAGCAGACAAGCACATGAGAATCAAACAAGCCATCAAAGAAGGAGATCTTATATGGGTGTACCTGAGGAAAGAAAGATTCCCCCAGCTCAGGAGGAACAAATTGATGCCCAGAGCCATAGGCCCCTATCCAGTAAAGAAGAAGTATGGGGAGAATGCATTTGAAGTTCAGATCCCAGCAGAGTACAATATCTCCCACACATTCAACATCGGAGACTTGACTCTACATGAACCTGCACAAGAATTGAGGACAATTCTCTCCCAAGAGGGAGGAGTTGATACAAATATGGTATCAAAGACTGGGAACAGCACCAAGGGCCTGAAGGAACAAGACAGTGCTTTGGACTTTTCATCTACGCCAAATGCACATGGAACACAAGGGACCCCCATGGATACGCCTCAACAATCAGTTATGGGCCTAAAAACAACTAGCAAGGCCAAGGAAGCCAAGAACATCACAAGGAACAGCAACCAAGCCCCAACAGGACAGACAGACTACAAGAACAGAGCCACAGAGCTACCTAGCGAACAACTGACCTTGGTGAACCGCCTGAGTTCAGACCGGGATCACTTAGACCGGAAGGAGGGCTGGAATGGAATCTCTCTACATGGGCCAAGCCACCAAGGGCCAAGGGTCTTACTAATAGTGCACCAGGAAGACAGTAGAGCAAGCTAAAGGAAGCCTGGTCATCGATTTGTAAAAATCAGAAATTTGGCTAAGTGTTGAAGCCTTTCTGTTTGTTTCTGTTTGAGTCTTAGCCACGTGTATTTTGTTAGTTAATTGTAACGGCTAGTTTAGGATGCAAAGCCTATAAATACATGGGCTCTCTCTGTAATAAGACACGCTTGTAAATTGATTTGAGTTTAATACACTTGAGGTATTATTTTCAGAAAAAGGATTTTTCTGAATTTTGAAGTTTGTTTACAAACTTCTTCAAGGGGTTGCGGAGCAGCCTTTTGGCCGGAGGGAAGTCTTATCACGGAGTGGTTTGAGTTCTCAAAGGCACCCAGCAATCAAGGTTTCATCATCCTTGCATTGTTTCTATCCTAGTTCGCCCATAGTTCACGTTTCACGGTGTTTGTTTCCCCCTCATCAGAAAAACAAGAAACTCTTTCTTGGTTGTTTGTGTGAGTCAGTGTGCGTGTTCATTGGATTTCTGAGTGTTTGAGTGTTCGCTTAATCAAGATAATTGTCTTATCTTCATCCTTGCACTACACCCAACAATTCCCACCCTTGAACACGCATCAGGTCTGTAGCTGGTTATGTGTTTACCTTGGGTGGTTTTTTGGTGAGTTGGAAGTAGACGTTAAATTCTTCAGTGGCTTTGTCTACACCTAAAGTGGGAAGCTACAAATGGAATATAATCTAAAGATTAAGAGATGAAAGCCACCAATCAACTCAACAAAGAAACATTGCTAAAAGTCTTTCGAAGTCTCAAAAAAAATCTACATCTAGAATTACTCTCAAGCTCTACATTCAAGTTAACTTTCTTAGGTTGTCTTGTAATTTTATAAGAGTAATTTCTTTTGTTCATAAGTTGTAATATTCGATTGTTTGTAAGAAAGAAAAGTGAAAGAGAAATTTCTTTAGTTCACTAGGATTAGAGTTTCTTTTTTTTTTGAAAGAAGGATTAGAGTTTCTAGTTTGGTAGCATTGTGGCTACAAGGATTTATTAGAAGATAAGTGTGACCTTATTCTAAAGCTTGTATCTAGAAATTTAAGAGGAAAGCGAATAAAGAGTATTTTTCAAAATCCTAAGAGCTAGGAAAAGCTCAAAGGTAGAAATTAGGTCCTTTAAAGGACTGAACACTTTACATCTTTGAATTCTTTATTTTCGCACGTTTACATTCTATTTTTATCTTCTCAAAAAAAAAAAAAAAAAAAAAAAAATAAATATGGGTATATGTATGGTTGGCCGGCCATGGGAGGAATTTTGGAAGATTGTAACTTCCATTTTGGGCTAATGAATGATTAAGGCAATAATTATCAATAAAATCTCATAAATTCCTTAATTTATTCTTTCCTTATTCTTTTTCCTTAATCCTTTTTCCTTACTCCTTTTCATTTTCAAACTCAATTGCAAGTAAGAAAAATACTCTCAAAATCCCTCACATTCTCACGCCTAAGCCTTCTTGATTCATCAATTTGGTTCTTAAAATTTTGGTGTTGTTCTTGAGCAATTGTAAGTAATTCTTAACCTAGTTTTATTTTTAAGTTTTAATTTAAATTTCCATGATGTTTATGTGTGTTATTTTATAGTTTGTGAGTTGTTCATGATTTAAAATTTCATGTGTGGAAGTATGATGTTTTTCCATTTAAATTAATGTATGGTTTTAGGGTTTTAGTTATGATTACATGTGTATGAAGAATTGTTTGATGAATGATTGAAAAAATATATATATATATATATGTATATACATAAAAAAAAATGGTTGCTCATATAAAAAAAATATATGTGGTGATGGAAATTTATTTTTATTTTTTATTGATAAATAGTGGAGATTAATAATGTTGGTGGAGAAATATACATGTATATGTGTGGTGTGTTTGTGTGTGTAAATTGGTGTAAAAAGAATTATTTTTGAAAAAAAATATAAATAAATAATTAAAATTTATTTTTGGATGTGATCATGAAAATTATGTAAATTTTATTGTTTAGATTTATTAGGGAATAAAGCATTGAAAATTTATATTTTGTGATAAAAAAATGAAATCCCGTAGGTTTTGAAAATAGTGGAAAAATTGTGTTTTTGGAGCATTTTTGGCTTTGAAATTAAGTTAAAAATATTTATACTATGTTATAAATAATGAAAATTGGTAACTGGGGGTTTTGACGCCTTCCGGACGCAACGGTGAAGTCGGATTTTCAGTTTGACAGTCTTAAGATGAGTTTCTGGACAGATTGTATAAGCTGTCCAGTTTTGTGTTTATACCATGTTGTAGTATGTGATGGATGTTCATGTTGTGTGTAGCATTCTAGGTATGGATGTGATTGTATATGCGTGTTATGTGTGATTTGAGGAAAATGTGTATGTGTGCTTATTTCCCGAATACGATTGAACCTTGTAGGAAGTCGATTCGTGACCGGGAATTGATTGAGACGTTTGCGAGTTGGTTATTTTGCTTAAGGTATGTACACGCAGCGTGGTTTGCATTAGTCCGATGTATCATATAATAATGGTATACAAAAGTGAAGCATGGATATATAGTACGGATAATGTTATCTTTCGAATCAATAATTTTTATACATTGTTTTGATAAGCAGAGATAGTATGACCTCACTAACTTTAAAGTGGACGTAGTATGACGTCAATTGGTGGAAAAGAATTACTCGCGGTATATGAGGGCATTATGAGCCACCGCGGGGGGTATGCATACTTAACTATAGACACCGAAGTAAGGCGAGTGTCTATGGTAGAGGCTTGCTTAGGGGTTAGCTCCCCCTAATGTATTGTCTCACTTATGGAGTTTGGAGTGTACCGGCAGTATGGCTGGATAGTACCGGCAGTATGGCTGGATAGTACAACAGTATGGCTGACTAACTTTTACATAAAACAAATATTCTTAATAAAGCAAGATCAAGCGTACGGTTCTGTGATTTGTTAACTAATTAATTAAACTTTCTCTTATGTTATTAATTATTGATATGCGACGGTCGCTGACGTGTACTTTTGGTCTTAACGACCCTGCGATGATGTTGTTTCCTATCCGGACAATGACTAGCAGTAAGTTAAGTTGCAGATCTGGGGAGTGAGCTTTGACCTTGAAGAAATAAATTACTAGAATATAGAAGTTTGATAAGAAATTCTAGTTGAGTTTGCAGAACATTTTGTTTTATGAGGCGATTATCGTTCTCAAGTTGTAATAAGTAGATTTAACTTTTCGTTCTTTCTGCTGCTAAGAATTTTATCGTTACCTAGTAGTTCATAATAACGCTAATAGAACTCGATCCGCACGTTTTCCTTAACTTCAAAACCGTTTTTAAACTGTTTCTAACATTTCGGTTTGACTCGGATTTTAGTTGTCTCGTTTTTAAAAGATCATTTTCCTCTTTTCAAACGACCCGAGTTATTCCGAGATGTTACAACTGGTATCAGAGCGGGAGTTTTATTTAGTGTTATTTATCTATATCGATAAACTAACGTTAAAAAAAAAAAAAAAAATTTAACGAGAGTAAAAAGGGGTAGACATTAAGGGGATATGATGGGTTGTGCTTGGTGTCTTTAACTATGATGTCATGGATAACTTTGATGTGTGCATGATAGGATTTCTGTGTTTATATCTCTGATGCTCTGAATTATCTATCTTTGTCTTATCTCAGAAATTAATTGTCTTGTTTTCTTTCTTTGTGAGTCAGGAAGTTCGTTTATTATTATTTTCTCTCATGGATAAAGGAAAAAGACCGGCCGATGAGGGAATTAATACCCGAGAGGAACCCTGGAGAGCTTTAGTTAATGCCCCAGCTTGGGCAGAAATAGAGGCTCTAGGAATTTGGGATAGAAAAGAGGGAGAAAGTGATTTAGATTACACCCGACGAATGAAAATGATCTTCAAAAAGTCCAAACAGGTGTATGAAAGAATAATGGAAGAGGAAACGAATACATTGATGGGGATGATTGACGAGTTTCACCTAGAGCTTGACAGGAGGTTAGGAGCAGCGCAAACTGAGGGTCGGGACGGAGTTGACGTTCCAGAGTCTAGTGGGGCAAGGAGAGATAATATTGAGGAGGATGTTCCCGTACTAGACCCAAATTCAGTGCCATTTATAATTTTCGATGAGTTGGATTTCGAGAGGGATCCAGAAAAGGATCCAGAAGAGGACCCGGAGGAGGAGGACCCCGATGAGGACCCAGAAGAGGAGTTTGAGGAGGATTTCGAAGAAAATTCTGATGAGGAGCAGGGAGAATTCATGGAGGAGGATCCTTTAGGAGTGGTAGAAGATCCTGATGAGGGGGAACTAGCTTATAGAGATGGAATGATGAGTGATGATGATAGTGGGCATATTATTTTAGGGGGTTGGCCGGTGAGACGAGAGGATCTTATGAGCGAGGAAGAGAGTGAAATCATGATGTGGGAAGAGGAACCACCCGAACCGATATTTGTAGAGCTTTCTGATTCTGAAGAGCGACTTTCTATGAGTGATTCCTCATCTGTGGGAACCCCTTCTGATTCCGATAGCGCGTCTAGCGATGACTCTGATGATGCCGATTTTGACCCTGATCAATACATGGAGGATCGGGACCGCATGGATGCGTCACCTTTATTTGCCTGATTGATTTTACTTTATTGATTTTGCATGTGATTGAGCTCGTATGTCTAGTTCCTTATTAGAATAAATTGCGAATAATTTTGTTGATTGGATGATTTGGTTGTTTATCTCGGACTTTTGTAGTTTTGAACAATGACTATGTGGGAATTTATACCCAAGTATTCTTTCTAGATTGGAAGTATATGGTTTATTTGTTTTGAATTTGAATTTTGTTTTTCTTTTATTTAATTATATAAACATTTGAAAGTAGAATCGATTCAGTGTTGTATTTATGGAAAAAAAAAAAATAATAATAATAATAAATCCGATTATAGACTTATTGTTCAACCTTTTTACCTTTGGGGCTACTACCTTGTATATTTTAGAGCAATAACAGAATGAGTTCTTTTAAACCTCAAACGCTATAGAAATGTATTTACACACCTTGTTTAAACCTAATGCAGTATACCTGCCATCATGCCACCCTTTTTGAAAAGGTCCGTGCCAAGAGGAAACTCTGATCGCGTGCTTCGAAACCTAGTCAAGGCCCTAGCTGGCGCAAGGAATCCGAGACCGAAATCCTTGGAGGAAAAGGCTTCGTCAATTAGTAAGAGAATAGCCCAAAGTAAACCCTCGACTTATAGTGGGAAAGGGGAACCTTCTGTGTTGGAAACCTGGCTAAGAGAATTCAACAAGCTTTTTAGCGTGGTGAGATGTCCTGCTGAGCTCATGGTTGATCAAGCCGCGTTTTTCCTAGTGGAAGACGCTGACTATTGGTGGACACATAGTAAGATGAGGTTGACTTCAGAAAACGACGGTGACTTAAGCTGGGAAGGATTTAAGGGGGCGTTAAGGGACCAATTCTATCCGCCTCATGTTAGGAAGGACAAATCAAATGAGTTTGCTAGGTTCGAAATGGGAAACCTAACGGTAGATGAATATTATCAGAAATTTATGGAATACTTGAAGTTTTGCCCTGACGATGTCCCAACTGAGGGAAAGAAAATACAGCGTTTTGAGTTAGGTCTATCGTATGAGATCCAAAAACACATTGAGACCGATAGATATGATACGTTAGACCAGCTATATAAGAGAGCTGCGCAGATTGGGAACGTTATCAGGAAGGAAAAAGAGAAGTTGGGCCATAGCGGAGAAAAGAGAAAAGAACCCGTGTTTTATAATGATACGAATGCGAGTAATCAAGTCCAAAATCAATTTAAGAAGCACAAACCGTTTGGGGGCTTTCAGGAGAAAGGTTTCCATTCTGGTCAAAACAGCAAGAATGGGGGAAGTTCGAGACTAGAGGCTAGAATGCAGAAGCCTTTGTATGATCGTAATGGGAAAGAGAGGATCTTCAACTGTAGGAGATGCCAAAAGAACCACCCAGGAAGGGACTGCCGGGGTGCGTTAGTGGACTGTTCTTACTGTGGTAAGCCGGGCCATAGATTGTACGAGTGTTATACTCGCATAGGACAACAAGAGTTGCAAGGGGGAAATCATAGAGGTTTCCAACAACAAAGAATCGCTAACGGACGGGGTAGTAATGATGCTGGTAGGGGGAATCACAATGGTGGAAGTTTTGGCCGAAACTTGGGAGGTGCCTCAAACCCAAGGTTTTCGGGGAATAACTCCGGTCTTCAGCAACGACCGGGAAATGCTAGAAACGAGAATTTCTTTTCAAGCCAACGTGGGAATCAAGGAGGTGTTACTACTTCTACCCAGAACGACGGCAGGCTTTCAGCAGTTAACTCGAGGAAGGCAGCGCAGGCGACGGATGTGGTCATAGGTACGTTCTGTATTAATGAAAAATCCGTTAAAGTACTGTTTGATTCTGGTGCATCATGCTCGTTTGTTTCAAAGTCTAGAGTTAAGGACTTAGAATTGGAAAACCCCGAGGGAACATCTTTTTCAGTCTCTACTCCTTCCGGGGAGATATTTCATTGTAATACGTTGTTCCGTGAAGTGCCGGTTAAGATAGGGAAAGTGAAATTTCCAAGTAATTTATTTTCTCTAGAAATGGATGATTTAAATGTAATACTTGGGATGGATTGGCTAAGTAGATACAAAGCGATAATAGATTGTGAAGAACAGTCAGTGACCTTAAGTGGACCTAGGGTGGAGAAGGTTAAGTATAGGAGTCTTCCTAAGGGACCAAGGATAAAGATCGTATCATCATTAAAGGTCAAGAAGTTAATCAAGCAAGGGCAACCGTGGTTTCTGTGTAGTATAAGTAAAGTAGGGGAGCGAGAGTTGCAACTTGAGAACATTCCAGTGGTCTGTGATTTTAGAGATGTTTTTCCAGAAGAACTTCCTGGTATGCCACCAAGAAGGGACGTGGACTTCTCGATTGATTTAATCCCTGGGACAGGGCCAATTTCAAAAGCTCCTTACCGAATGGCCCCAAAGGAGATGGAAGAATTGAAGGTCCAATTGGAAGAGTTGCTAGAGAAGGGTTATATAAGACCTAGTGTGTCGCCTTGGGGAGCCCTAGTGTTGTTTGTAAGGAAAAAGGACGGAACGATGCGTCTCTGTATTGATTACAGAGAACTTAATGAGGTCACTGTTAAGAATAAGTACCCGTTACCACGGATCGATGATCTTTTTGATCAGTTGCAAGGGGCAGGAGTCTTTTCCAAGATTGATCTACGGTCAGGGTACCATTAGTTGCGTATCAAGGAGGAGGATATTAGTAAATCAGCTTTTAGAACCAGATACGGACACTTTGAATTTACAGTGATGCCTTTTGGGTTGACCAATGCACCCGCAGCATTTATGGGGTTGATGAATCGGGTCTTTAACGCGCACCTCGATAAGTGTGTGGTGGTGTTCATTGATGATATTTTGGTATATTCCAAGAGTCAAGAAGAACATCGAGAGCATTTAAGGATGGTCTTGCAGGTTCTACGGGAGAATCAGTTGTATGCTAAGTTTTCGAAGTGTGAATTTTGGTTAGAACAAGTGGCTTTTCTGGGTCATATTGTTTCTAAGGAAGGAATTTCCGTTGATCCAGCAAAAGTAGCAGCTGTTCGGGATTGGTCTACACCTCGAAATGTTACGGATATCCGGAGTTTCTTGGGATTAGCAGGATACTATCGTCGTTTTGTCAAGGACTTTTCTCGCATCGCTCGTCCACTAACAGCCTTGATGAAGAAGGAAAAGAAGTTCGAATGGACTGAGGATTGCGAGAAAGCATTTCAGTTATTAAAGGAGAGGTTAACTACAGCCCCTGTGTTGACCTTACCTGACCCATCTTTGGAATACTCCGTCTACAGTGACGCTTCCAAACATGGATTAGGTTGTGTTTTAATGCAAGAGAGAAAGGTGGTGGCATATGCTTCACGTCAACTAAGGACTCATGAGGTGAATTATCCAACACATGACTTGGAGTTAGCGGCTGTGGTTTTTGCATTGAAAATCTGGCGACATTATCTTTATGGTGTCAAATGCAAGGTCTTTACGGATCATAAAAGCTTGCAATTTTTATTCACTCAACCCGAGTTGAATTTGCGCCAACGACGTTGGTTAGAACTTATCAGTGATTATGATTTGGAGATTTCCTATCACGAAGGCCGTGCGAATGTAGTCGCCGATGCTTTGAGTAGGAAATCGAGGCATTCAGTCTCAGCGTTAATAACCTCTGAGGAGTTGCGTAAGGAATTTGGGAATATGAACTTGGAGATAATCCAAGAAGGGGAATTGGAAGCCAAGTTGAGTGCCTTGTCTATTCAACCTACCTTTTTCGAAGAGATTATGGCTAAGCAACTGGAAGACCCAAAGTTCATTAAACTTCGGGAGCAGATCAGTGAAGGGAAAGCTGAAGGTTTTACAATTCATGAGGACGGTAGTCTTCGTTTTAAAGGACGATGGTGTGTGCCGGATGGGTGTGACTCCTTGAAGGAAAAATTGTTGAACGAAGCTCATTATTCTAGATACTCAGTTCATCCTGGTGGGGATAAGATGTATCAGGATTAAAATGCATGTTTTGGTGGTCTGGTATGAAAAAGAATATTGCTGAATTTGTTTCCAAGTGTTTAACGTGTCAAAAGGTTAAGAGTGAACATCGAAGACCAGCTGGGTTACTGCAACCCCTAGAAGTCCCGGTCTGGAAATGGGATGACATATCTATGGATTTCGTGTTAGGGTTGCCACGAACTAAGACTGGTAATGATACTCTTTGGGTTATCGTGGATAGGCTTACTAAGTCTGCAAGGTTTATTCCGATGAACTGTAAGTGGGATATGGAACAACTTGCTCGTGCCTATATAAGATACGTTGTTCGATATCACGGGATACCTCGTACTATTGTCTCTGATCGTGATACTCGATACTTGTCACATTTTTGGAAGTCATTACAACAGGCTTTGGGAACCACTCTTCTTCATAGCACGTCTTTTCACCCTATGACGGATGGTCAGACTGAACGTGTCAATCAGATACTAGAAGATATGTTGAGAGCAATAGCCATGGAATGGCAAGGTTCATGGGATGAACATTTGGATTTAGTAGAATTCTCTTATAATAACAGTTATCAGGCAACGATTCAAATGGCTCCGTTTGAAGCACTGTATGGTCGTAAGTGCCGTAGTCCTGTATGTTGGGATGATTTTACTGAAACCGTCACCTTAGGACCTGATATGCTTGTGCAAATGACAGAGAAAGTAAAGTTGATCCGCGATAAAATGAAGGCAGCCCAGGATAGACAAAAATCTTACGCCGATCTCCGACGTCGGCCTGATAAGTACGAAGTGGGCGACAAAGTTCTACTCCGTGTGTCTCCGATGAGAGGTGTGGTTCGTTTTGGTGCTCGCGGGAAGTTGAGCCCGCGTTTCATTGGCCCCTATGATATTGTGGAGCGGATTGGGAAGTTAGCTTACCGGTTAGCGTTACCTAATGCGTTGGGTAAGGTTCATGACGTTTTTCATATCTCCCAGTTAAAACGTTATGTTGCGGCGTCTTCGCATGTCTTAGACCCGGAACCGTTAGAACTTGATGAAAGCCTCACCTATGAAGAGCAACCTGTCCAGATTTTAGATAGGAAGGTTCGCAGTACTCGGCGAAAGGATGTTGCAATGGTTAAGGTTTTATGGTCCAATCATCGGTCACAAGAGGCAACTTGGGAAACAGAAGCGTCAATGCGAGAGAAGTATCCGCATCTTTTTCCTCAGGTTAGTAAGTTACGGGGACGTAACTTTTTAAGGGGGTAGGAAGCGGTAGGATTTTGCGCGCTTTGAGTTATTTTGATCTATTTCTTTTGTTGTGTGCTTGTTTTATCGTTTTTTTTTTTTTTTTTTTTTTTTTTTATTTTTTTATCTGTGGTTGTGTGTGTTTTGTGTTTGATGGGTGCGTGTTTAGTGTTTGTACGTTGAGGTTTTGGGGTCAAAACCTTTTTAAGGGGGGTAGTCTGTAACACCCCGATATTTTCCCGATATATTAAATGATTTGCTAGTAATATTATCATTTTTATTATTATTTTTTTTTAAAAAAAAAATATATTTCTTTTATTATTTATTTTGCTAGTAGGTTAAATCATGAGACTTTAACTTTTAAGGCAAATAAAATCATTTTAAGTCCAAATCTTTTCCTAATCTATCTTTAATTTCAAAAAAAAAAAATAAAAATAAAAAATAAATATGGGTATATGTATGGTTGGCCGGCCATGGGAGGAATTTTGGAAGATTGTAACTTCCATTTTGGGCTAATGAATGATTAAGGCAATAATTATCAATAAAATCTCATAAATTCCTTAATTTATTCTTTCCTTATTCTTTTTCCTTAATCCTTTTTCCTTACTCCTTTTCATTTTCAAACTCAATTGCAAGTAAGAAAAATACTCTCAAAATCCCTCACATTCTCACGCCTAAGCCTTCTTGATTCATCAATTTGGTTCTTAAAATTTTGGTGTTGTTCTTGAGCAATTGTAAGTAATTCTTAACCTAGTTTTATTTTTAAGTTTTAATTTAAATTTCCATGATGTTTATGTGTGTTATTTTATAGTTTGTGAGTTGTTCATGATTTAAAATTTCATGTGTGGAAGTATGATGTTTTTCCATTTAAATTAATGTATGGTTTTAGGGTTTTAGTTATGATTACATGTGTATGAAGAATTGTTTGATGAATGATTGAAAAAATATATATATATATGTATATACATAAAAAAAAATGGTTGCTCATATAAAAAAAATATATGTGGTGATGGAAATTTATTTTTATTTTTTATTGATAAATAGTGGAGATTAATAATGTTGGTGGAGAAATATACATGTATATGTGTGGTGTGTTTGTGTGTGTAAATTGGTGTAAAAAGAATTATTTTTGAGAAAAAATATAAATAAATAATTAAAATTTATTTTTGGATGTGATCATGAAAATTATGTAAATTTTATTGTTTAGATTTATTAGGGAATAAAGCATTGAAAATTTATATTTTGTGATAAAAAAATGAAATCCCGTAGGTTTTGAAAATAGTGGAAAAATTGTGTTTTTGGAGCATTTTTGGCTTTGAAATTAAGTTAAAAATATTTATACTATGTTATAAATAATGAAAATTGGTAACTGGGGGTTTTGACGCCTTCCGGACGCAACGGTGAAGTCGGATTTTCAGTTTGACAGTCTTAAGATGAGTTTCTGGACAGATTGTATAAGCTGTCCAGTTTTGTGTTTATACCATGTTGTAGTATGTGATGGATGTTCATGTTGTGTGTAGCATTCTAGGTATGGATGTGATTGTATATGCGTGCTATGTGTGATTTGAGGAAAATGTGTATGTGTGCTTATTTCCCGAATACGATTGAACCTTGTAGGAAGTCGATTCGTGACCGGGAATTGATTGAGACGTTTGCGAGTTGGTTATTTTGCTTAAGGTATGTACACGCAGCGTGGTTTGCATTAGTCCGATGTATCATATAATAATGGTATACAAAAGTGAAGCATGGATATATAGTACGGATAATGTTATCTTTCGAATCAATAATTTTTATACATTGTTTTGATAAGCAGAGGTAGTATGACCTCACTAACTTTAAAGTGGACGTAGTATGACGTCAATTGGTGGAAAAGAATTACTCGCGGTATATGAGGGCATTATGAGCCACCGCGGGGGGTATGCATACTTAACTATAGACACCGAAGTAAGGCGAGTGTCTATGGTAGAGGCTTGCTTAGGGGTTAGCTCCCCCTAATGTATTGTCTCACTTATGGAGTTTGGAGTGTACCGGCAGTATGGCTGGATAGTACCGGCAGTATGGCTGGATAGTACAGCAGTATGGCTGACTAACTTTTACATGAAACAAATATTCTTAATAAAGCAAGATCAAGCGTACGGTTCTGTGATTTGTTAACTAATTAATTAAACTTTCTCTTATGTTATTAATTATTGATATGCGACGGTCGCTGACGTGTACTTTTGGTCTTAACGACCCTGCGATGATGTTGTTTCCTATCCGGACAATGACTAGCAGTAAGTTAAGTTGCAGGTCTGGGGAGTGAGCTTTGACCTTGAAGAAATAAATTACTAGAATATAGAAGTTTGATAAGAAATTCTAGTTGAGTTTGCAGAACA
Organism: Amaranthus tricolor; assembly: GCF_026212465.1. Classification (NCBI taxonomy): domain Eukaryota; kingdom Viridiplantae; phylum Streptophyta; class Magnoliopsida; order Caryophyllales; family Amaranthaceae; genus Amaranthus; species Amaranthus tricolor. The sequence goes on along the minus strand of NC_080060.1, from coordinate 21,690,133 downwards.
TTTTGTTTTATGAGGCGATTATCGTTCGCAAGTTGTAATAAGTAGATTTAACTTTTCGTTCTTTCCGCTGCTAAGAATTTTATCGTTACCTAGTAGTTCATAATAACGCTAATAGAACTCGATCCGCACGTTTTCCTTAACTTCAAAACCGTTTTTAAACTGTTTCTAACATTTCGGTTTGACTCGGATTTTAGTTGTCTCGTTTTTAAAAGATCATTTTCCTCTTTTCAAACGACCCGAGTTATTCCGAGATGTTACACAACGCTAAAACCAACCATACACCCATGGCTACAAATGTTAGATTAGATGAAGACCTAAAAGGAACTAACGTAGATCAAACAATGTATCGAGGCATGATAGGTTCCTTACTATATCTAACTGCTAGTAGACCTGATATTGCTTTTAGTGTTGGTTTATGTGCTAGATTTCAGTCCAACCCCAAAGAATCACATCTCACAGCAGTAAAACGGATTTTAAGATATTTGAAGGGAACAGACGACTTGTCCCTATTTTATCCTAAAAGTGATGTTTATGATTTAAAAGGCTTTAGTGATGCAGATTATGCAGGTGATCTAGTCAATAGAAAAAGCACGTCAGGTATGGTACAATTTTTTGGCTCATGTTTAGTTTCATGGAGCTCTAAGAAACAAAACACGGTTGCATTATCCACAGCCGAAGCTGAATACGTAGCAGCAGCAGCTTGCTGTTCCCAAATGCTTTGGATAAAACAACAACTAAGAGATTTTGGTATTAAAGTTGAATGTATTCCTATTTATTGTGATAATACCAGTGCCATATGTATATCTAAAGATCCAGTGCATCATTCATGAGCTAAACATATACATATTAGACATCATTTTCTTAAGGATAACGTAGAATATAAAAATATTGTATTAAAGCATGTCAACACTAATGAACAAGTTGCAGATATTCTGACCAAACCACTTCCAAGAGAACAATATGATAAGATGAGATTGGAACTTGGTATGATCAAGCTCCACTAAAGTTGGTTGCATAAAATTCCCAATGAAGCATCATGAAAAAAAGAGGGTCAGGAATCAACCTCAATATTTTGATTGAAAATCAATTATTGCATGGATCAGGTAAACACGTAATAAAGTTTGTACTATGAATATTCTCTTGTTTGCATGTTGTTATTTTGATAGACCAAAGCAATATGTTCGTTATTTTCTTTATAATATTTTATAATATCATAATTCATTTTTTTAATTACTTTATTTTAATTTCGTATTTTATTTTGATATCATAAATTATATTATCATATTGTTTGAAAAATGTTTAGCCATTTTAAACTTAAATAAATAAAAATTTTAAGGGGAAACGGTTTAATCCAAAATTCAATTCCAAATCCACTCAATCCTTCCATATAAAAAGCCATGATGAATGGCATTGATGAGATGGGACGTGAGGTAACCGTCAGCCATCTTTAAAAAGGCCCTAACACATTAAATCACTCAAACTATCTTCATCCCTTTTCAAAACTGTCTTAAGAAACCGTCCTTCTTCTTCTCTCAACCTTTCAAAATTCAAACATAAAAACACCAAAATCAAGCAAGAAAACTTCTAAATCAGGAAAGAAAGCCTCTACATCCCACCAAAACATCCAGCCAAAACCCTTAAAAATTGTTCATCCACCCCCATTACTGAACGCTGCACCATCACCATCCCAAGAAACTACTGAAAATGTTGGAACAAAACGAAAAATATTCTCACCAAAAAGTGAATCATCCTCCAAAGCGGTCAAGCGTTTGAAGTAAGTTGATCCTAACAGTGCTGAAGAGATTGCAAAGGAAATGTCTGTCGGATTTGGGGTAGATAAGTACTGGTATGACTCTACACACTTTCCTCAACTTCATACTATTTTAAAATTTCAAGAATGGGAGGTTTTGATGACTGACTTTAGTTGTAATCCCATTTTTCCAAACATTATGCGAGAGTTTATTTTAAACTTCTCCAATAACGGTGGAATGTGTTCTAGTATGGTTAGGAACATACAATTAGAGTTTAATAGCGCATTGTTGGGGGAATTGTTCAATGTTCCAAATGTTGGGTTTGATACATATTGTGTTGGTGCAAAGATAGTTTTTTCAGGAATAAATGAAAAAACGATTTTTAAGTTTTTAGGGGTTGCACAAAAGAAGGGTAAAATCAGTCACAATGTCTTGTCTCCAATGCATAAATTACTTTACAATGTTGCACGAAGATTCATTTTGCCCCGAAACTCCAAGAGGAGTGAAGTGAGTCTACGTGATGCAACCTTGATTTATTGCATGGATAATCAAATAAAAATAAATTTTCCATCTTTGATGATATCACATTTATCTGACTGCATTGAGAAAAAGAATGTTGTTGGCTATGGGGGGCTGTTAACATGGATTTTTCACAAGTTTGGGTACCATTGGATGGGCTGGAGTTCCCAATGGGTCCCAATATGAAAATTGGTGCACGATGTCTAAAAAATTTGCATCTCAAATTAAATGATGAAGGGGTGTTAATAAATGAATCAGAAGAAATAATTGATGTAGGTTTTGATGAGGAGGAAATGGATAAAGAAGAAGGAGAAATTGAAAAAGAAGTAAAAATAAAGAAGGAAAAAGGAGAAGAAAGAGAAAAAGAAGAAAATATAGAAAAAGAAAATGAAGATGAAAAAGAAAATGAAAAAGAAAAGAAAGAGGAAATAGAGGAGGAAGAACAAGGGCCTGTTCCCACTGAAGAAGGGGAAGAAGGGGAACAGGAACAGGGGGCAAGAAAAGAGGGGGAACAAGGAGAGGAAGAAGCTTTAGGAGAAGAAGTGCCTCATGATCTCTGTCATGATTCCAGTGATGAAGAGGTTGTGATTGCATTAAGGAGGAAGGGTAAAGCTATTCAAAGGAAGAGTAGGAGGCTTGCTTCAAAACGAAAGGCTGCAATGGTTGATGATATCACTGAAACCATTCCTGAGCCTACTTCAAATGAACATCTCTCTCCCAAGCCAACCACTCCACCAACAAATCACTCTCCATCACCACCTCCATCACCTACTCACTTTACACCACCACCATTTCCATCATCTCCTGGTATTGGTTGTGCTGATCCTATCTCTACAGCTTCCTCACATTCTGTTCTCTCCAAGCTCATTGACCTACAGTCTCAATTCAGTGCTTTTCAAGATGAAGTTCGTGTCTTACTCGCTTCAATTGTTGATCAACTTACCATGATGGAGAATCGTCTTGGTGCAAAGTTGGATACAGTAGAAGTGCAGACCGAATATGTGGATGAAGAAGAGACTGCCCCTTGAACCCTCTCCCTATATTTTTTTTAAGATTTGAATGGCTGTTGCATTTCACAAACAATTTCACTTTTTACTTTGTACCATCTGGGGTACATTGTTGTTGTTACGTTGAACATTTGCTACTTTTCTTTACTTTTATTAATGGTCTGTGACAACTAATTATATGTAGGTTTGGTTATTGTTCATGGCACTTACTTTTATTATTGTTTCTTGCTTTCATCACTGACAATTCTATATGTTTTGTGCTGAGGATTGGTATTCCTTATCTTATTTTTGATTGATGACAAAAGGGGGAAGAGAATGCACAAACTTAAGAGGAGCTGAGTGAATTGACAGTTACATATCTCAATTGATTCATATTGATTCAATGGAAGATAATGTGTTTTGTGCTAATTATCATGCTGCTAATTATGTTTATGCTAAATTTATCAATTGTGTTGTTTTTAACATTACGGTTATTTTGGTTAATTGTTTGTTTTTGGTTAGTTGTTTGTTTTGGTTTAACTGTTTTAAAGTTGTTTCTCTTGAAAATACTTAATACTTTTTGTTAGTCTATTTTATATTAGTTTATTTTAGTTTAATTATTTTTGAAATTTTTAAAACATATTTGATATTATGTTTTATAGAGTAAGTTGGTTTATGATATGCTTGGTAAATATATTTACTAAGTTAAGAAGAGTTGTTTTAATCTCTAACATGCTCTTCAACATTTGCTTTACTCTAGTATACTTAAGTTTGTTTATAAAGTTTGTCATCATCAAAAAGGGGGAATTTGTTGGCCTCTTAGGTTTTGATGATGACTTCACTTTTAAATAAACAAACATATTTTAGAGATTGTTTTGTAGGTAAAAATCCGATTGTGTTAATCGTTGATGAAGCCTATGACTTTGTTCGTGGAAGTTGTACATGTCTCAAATATCCAAGAAGTTGGACAATTGCTTTAGAAGTCAGTTTACTGTTCCTAGAGTTAAAGTCCTGACGAAAGTTGTAGATGGAGACAGTGCGCTGTTCCCCACGATACAGGTCTGGAGAAGACATTGACTGGAAGTTACGAAAATTACGTTTTCTGTTTTTAGTTAATGTAAAAGGTTAAAAGTTTAATTAGTTGCTTAATTATTTAATAAATTGATTGGCAAAACTATTTTTAGGCTATCTAAAAATAGCCTAAGACTTTTTCATTTTAAGATTAAGATCTCCTATTTTTTAGGATCTTGTTCTTTTTAACTCCTATGCTATTTTTAGCTTAAGGAAACTGATTTTATCTTTGAGCAAATGACAGCCGGTTATTTATTCTTTTGGCAATTCCACTATCCTTGTTTTGAGAACGTGGATGATAGTGGGAGGTGTGCCAGAGGTAACTGCTGTCTGTTCCCACTATAAATAGGAGGAACTTTGCTCAAACCGATATCTATCTAAGAGTGTCCATAAGGTGAGATCAAAATAAGAAAAATATTTTGTTCATGAATTTGCCAATTAATTCATTATATTTTTCTTGAGCAACTACTTAATTTTAATCTTCTTAAGAATTGGCCTTGTAAGGGTAATTGAGTGTTTTTATTGTAATTAGACTTAAGGGAAGTCTAAGGGAATAGAGAAGCGTGAGAAGAGAAAGAGAAGGAGAAAAGAAGAGAAGAGAATTAGGCCTAGAGTAGAGAAGCTTCAAGTGAAGCATATTTGTTTTATGTAATTGTAATTGATTGCCTAAAACATAGTGAGAATTTTTGAAATCCCGGGGGGTTGTGGTTTTCCTTCTTATTAGGCCAAGAAGGTTTCCACGTAAAATCTTTGTCTCCTTTTTATCTTTTGCTTTTTACGTTTAAGTTTTATTTTGTTTGTTAAAATTCCGCAAATTACAAGAAAAATTAACTAAAGTTAGATACACAACAATTCACCCCCCTCTTGTTGCATTCGACCATCTTCGTGTATTTCAACATTATTGATTTTTCTTTCCACCACTCTAAAATACTATAGCTACCTTGGTCGATTTCAAAGTGATGTTTAAGATAACTATCTAATTCTAAATATGCAGTGGAGGGTGAAGAAGAAGATGATCCTACAAAACTATCATCTTGGCTCATTATATTAGCTATTACGGAATTATAATAAGAGGGACGTACCGAGACGCTAACACGCCTAAACGTATCGCGTTTTGGGTTATATACACTAGCATAATAATCATAGAGTTCTGCTAAAAGTTTTTTACAAGTTCCTACATAATTGTGTACATCACTAGGCGGGCGATCTAATGATTGGTAGTAAAATCCAATTACTTTGGTAAGGACTTCTGTTTTAAAACATGGGTCTAAAATGGTTGCAATTCCATAAATATAAGGAAAATCGGTAAAATATGCCTTCCACTTATCCATCATATCTGCAAGAATCGGCTTTAAATATGGGTTAGTATCATCATGCGTATGTTTAAGAAGATGATAAAAAATAGTAATACACTCACTTATTACTAAGTGGACGTTTGGTTCATAAACATATGAAAAAATCTTAGTTGCGTGGTCATACGCTTCTAATATTTTATGTACACCTATAGCTAGTTCCCATGTGCCATCACTTATATAGCTATTCTTACACTCACTATAAAGTTGTGTTATAACTGGACGATAAGCAATCGATTTTCTTAATAAATCGTTGGTTGAGCCCCAACGTGTAGGAGTATCTAATGACCAATACACTTTTTTTAGTTGATATTGGTCACATATTTGCTTATATCGTCTCTTTATCTGTCCTATTCTAAGCCACTTCACTATGTCTCTAATTGGATCTAATAAATCGCTTAATTGTTTTATACCTGCTTGGCACGATAAGTTTACTATATGAGCACAACAACGTATGTGTAATAAGCTACCCCCAAGGATAAAATTAAAAGCAGGTTCGTTATACAAAAGTTCCATACATTTAATGTTAGCGGTTGCATTATCGGTAGAACAACAAAATATCTTATCTAATAAGTTCCATTCTCTACATATCTCTACTAATCTATATTTTATGTTTTCACCCGTATGTCTTTCTAGCATTGCCTCAAGAGCAATTATTCTTTTTTGAATTATCCAGTTTTGATCTATCCAATGTGCTGTTACACACATATAAGATTCTAAATGTGGGGGAGCAGACCAAATATCAGTTGTTATGCTAACCCTACCATTAAAAGATTTAAACATTTCTACTAATTCATAGCGCATTGTTTCATATAATTTAATTGTGCGTCGTTTAAGAGTGCTCCTAGGGATTGCTCTATATTGTGGTTGCAAAGTTTTTCTAGTGTAACGCTCGTATGCCCTACTTTCACCATGGTTAAATGGAAATTCATCACAAATTACATACTTAAAAAATTCATCAATCATATCATTACGATTATATTTAAAAGGCATACCTGTGCTGGAAATGTCCCACTATGGGCTTTCACTTGTGGTCCCGCTGCCGCTTGCTGCATGAGTTTCTTTTGTGATTCCATGCTTCTTTGTCAAATGTTTGTTAAAAGATCCCGTACCACCACCTAACACGTATTCACAAAACACAATAAATAACTTTTTATAAAATATGAATATATAATGTATGTATAAAAAACTTAAAAAGTATTTACCTCTGGCGAAATTGTATGAAACTAAGGGCTTTACTCCTTGACTTTCACAAATTTGACAAGTGCATAAGAAAACATCTGGATTGTCGGTTGGTTCTTTTGTAAAATACGACCACACATGTGAAACAGCTCTACCACTAGGAGGCGACATTGCCGGAAAAGGTTGTCTTACTGTTTCATCTTCATCTAAATTTAAATATAAAGACATACTCAAATACCACTATATATAAATAAATAATAATTTAAAATTTAATCAATTTGAAGAATAAAATTATAAAACTAACCGATAGTTTGGAAATTGACTCGTTTACCACGAGCTTGTCTTTGTTGTTGTTGTTGTAGTTGTTCTTCATGTGATCTTGTTGATGACTGTCGAGATGTATGTATCCTAGTAGGGGTCGTTGGTTCCACTTATTGTTCTTCTTCTTCATCAATTTGTATTTCTCTTTCCACTTCTTCTGCATAATTGTGTAATTCTGGGTCGTACCCTTCTGGATAATTTGGTTCATAATTATAATTACTAATCGAAGGTGTTGTAGATACCGACGGAGTTGAAGTGACCTTTCTTTTGGAGCTAGAACCTCCCAATGATTTTGCCACTTTAGTAACTTTTTAGAGGCTTTTTTCAAAAAAGAAGACATGATTGATAATATTGAAATAATAATAGAATTAAGAAATAAATAAATAATTAATAGACTAATTATGTAATTAACTAAATTAAAAAATAATTAAAAGACTAATTATGTAATTAAGAGAATAATTGCGTAATTAAGTAATTAAGTAGAGAGAGTAGAAAAAGAGATGAGTTGTGAATGAAAATGATTGAAAGTGATTGGTATTTATAGAAAATTCCCCAACGGCTATAAACGGCAAGTTCCAACGGCTAGTTTCACGGTTCCGGTTCCATGGAACCGCTGCGCCGGTTCACCCGGACCGGTTCCGGTTCCGGTTCCATGGAACCGTTGGGCCGGTTCACCCGGACCGGTCCCGGTTCCGGTTCCATGGAACCGTTGGGCCGGTTCACCCGGACCGGTCCCGGTTCCGGTTCCATGGAACCGTTGGGCCGGTTCACCCGGACCGGTTCCGGTTCCAACCCGCGGTTCTTAGGTCCGGTTCATGCGGTTTTTATCCGGCGATTTCACGATTCCGGCAACTTTTTTTTCGGCGGTTTCACGATTCCGCGGTTCGGGCCGGTTCGGAACCTGTCGCGAACCGTTTCGGTTCCGGTTCCGATTCCAAGCGGTTCGGGACCGGTTCGGTTCCGGGTGACCCGCTCCGTGGCCATCCCTAAATACAACAAAGAGGTTAATTGTAACCTAAACATCTAGGTTTTTTCTTTCTTCATTTCATTTTTTAGTTTTCTTAGCCCAAGTTTATGTTAAAGACAAATTTAACCTTGTTTTTATTTGAAATTTCCGTTCAAAATTGAAGTTTTTGTTCATTTCATTTTCATTATTTGTTAAGTTTGATTTTTATTTATTGGTCATTAATTCTTTTTTTATTTTACATGAATTGATTTGTTATTCATATAGGGTAAATTTTAATAATTTTTTATTGATTCCATGTCTAGTTAGTAGTTTCATTATCTAGGGTAGCGGAATTGATCCCAATGAAATATAGATTGATGTTATTTCTATAATTAAATTTATACTCGATTGAATCTTAGGTAAAAAACTACATTAACCTAATCAATGATATAATTGTATGAGATAAGAAGTTATTTCGTCTTAAGATTAAATTTAGGTTAAATTCTTATGAATTTAATCAATAAGAAGACTATATGAGAATTAAATTAATTAGATCTTAATCTAGCAGTCAGTTTTTAATAGCCTTTAGTTAATTCTTTCTGAAATATTCATTTTTGGTACGTATCCATTTGATCATATAATAAAGTAAACTAATAAAAACTTGCTCGTGTATAACTCCACATACACTGTTCGCTTTGAATAAAAATAAATATGACATCAATTATACTACAGAAAACCATGAAATAATAATGACTAGTAAATTGGAGTTGGAGGAATTATATGAATGAAAATGGTAATTAGAGCATAGCTAATTGTTGTATGTTGATAGGATATGCAAATGACTTGGACTTGGAGTAGTAGGCCTTCTTAGCAAGTATGATGTTAGCCACCTCAGTTGGGTGAAATGCATCCCAAAATAAATACTTGTTGCGGTTCTCACAAGGTGTCTGTAAAGGAAGACATGTAATTTGGCCATTGTTCTTTCCTACCCCACAACATCCTGTCTCAACTTCTTCAAGCCCTGCATTGATACGGAAAATCATAAATGTTAAACCTTAAAATCTCGGAATTGATCATTGGAATGAATTACTTAATAAAATAGTAAAAAACAAAAAACATACCGTAGGATCGTCTGTTAGTGTATAAGTCTTTGCTTCCTCGATAGGTGTCTAAGTATACAAACTTAGCTCCGGGTAATTGAGCATTGTTAAAATTATCAACTAATTGACGTAGGCCAGAATTAAAGAGATTAATGATATTGTTCTTGTTATCATTACAACGACTAAGTGATGTACCATTGTACCTAGCAAGCTCGTAGGGTATGCAACCAATTTGACCAATCCCGGTTACAATCACCTTTCTCACTCCAAGTCGATACAAATCCGTGAGTTGACGTGAGTAATCTTGTATAAGAGAATTAGCATACGCAGCCGGAGTAAATTGGGTAGAAGTGGAGTAGTAGTCGGTCATAAAATAATTGTTAAGGTAGTCGTTGCTTCCCAATCCAGCATAGATTATGCACTTGCTTAGATAAGTATTTAAGGCATTTGCATCTCCTCTCATATATCTCCTCATTTGTCTCACAATCCTCCCAAAGTTGTTTACTTGCTGATTCATTGGAATGTGAGCCCCTAAATTGTTGCCAGTTTCGTCTCTAATACCGGCAGCACCCGAAGCAAAATTAAGTCCCTTCATCATGGATCTACCCCTTGCCCCTGAATACGGTGGAATCAGGTCTGAAAATCCTACTAGTTGAGCTGCAAAATGAATAAATTAAATACAAAATGGATATATCAAATAGTGAATAAATGGAGATGGTGAATAAAGTTAGGAGTTAATACCTAAGACATCAACCACAGTGAGACCGTTGGAGAAACGGCCAGTGGGACCTTGAGGGAAATCAATGCCATAAGGTGCGTAATTGGCTCGAGCCAAAGTGAGAATATCGTTGTTGTTACCATTATCTACCAATGAATCTCCAAAAATGAAGAAACATGGTACTTGCACTTTTGTTGGCTCTGTTGTCGTCGTGTTATTACAAGCACCACAAACATTCATGTAGCCCAACAATGCACATATTATTATTATTATTATTATACAAACCTTCATAGTTTGAATACTCCTAACTCCTAACTCCTTAACTCCTAATTCCTAACTCCATACAAGTGATTATAATTATTATTTATAGACAAGAACCCAATTTAATAACTAAATAAATGTATTGGATTATGTTTGAAATTTGCAGCGGTGAGGTGAGCTGAATGGTCATCCCGTGAACTTCCATGCCTCACGCCATGCTCCAGTTGTCTACGCTACTTCCATCGGTGCTCATATTCAATTGCTTTTGTTAAACTATTTGCCCATACTTTTATTTACAACTCTCAATTTTAATGAAAAAGTTTTATTTTTAAAATGTAAACCCAGACTCGTACATACTATAAATTCTAAGCTAAAACAAGTTTCTCAAAAATAATGTAAAATAAAGTACAAACAAGCGATCTCATGACAAATCATCTATCTGAGAGATAAGTCTCATATGCGACGCGGTCCGTTTGATTAAACAAACTAATTGATATGCTCAACTTTCAAATTAACAATATGAAAGGAATGATGCTCAAGTTTCAAACTAACTTGAAACTTCATTAAATTGCATGCTCTCAATTATTTTTCTCTCCAATCAACCCTAATTTTACAATAAATCACACAAAAGCTCATAAAAAATCACATAAAACTAATCAAATGTTCTATAAATATGGAAAGATTGATGCTAGAATTTGTGATGATGGAAAAAAAATATTCTATAAAATTTTACGTTATTTTTAAACAATTAATGATTGATTTTGATTTTGAACATTGGTGATACTAATTTTGTAAAATAATATAATGAAAATTATATGGTTATAAAACACCTATTTTTCGACGTAAAACACCTTGTTCTTTTAGAGATTGAATGCATGATATGCAAATCTCACAAGAGCGTCCTTGATAAGATGCATTTATACATAAGTTGTGTATTTATATCTCTGTGCAAACACATTAATAAAGTAAGTAAAGACACACTTTCTATTTAGCTTGATTCTTGGGTTTTGTTAAAAAGAAGTTTTCATATTGATTTTTGGGGGAATTTTTTAAAACAATAAAATAATGATTTATAGAGATATAAAGTCAATGAAAAATTTAGGGAAAAATAGAAAAAATGATCACTAGCTACTAGTGATGGCCACCCGAACCGAACCGGTCCCGAACCGCTTGAAACCGTCCCGGAACCGGAACTGTTCGCGACATGTTCCGAACCGCGGAACCGTGAAACCGCCGGAAAAAAAGTTGTCGGAACTGTGAAACCGCCGGAAAAAAACTGCTTGAACCGGACCTAAGAACCGCGGGTCGGAACCGGAACCGGTCCGGGTGAACCGGACCACAGGTTCCATGGAACCGGAACTGGAACCGGAACCGGAACCGGTTCGGGTGAACCGGACCACAGGTTCCGTGGAACCGGAATTGAAACCGGAACCGGAACCGGTCCGGGTGAACCGGCCCACAGGTTCTTTGGAACCGTTCGAAAAAGATTCGTTAACTAGCCGTTGTGATTTTTACTATAAATATATATCACTTTCAATCATTTTCATTTACAACTTATCTCTTCTCCTACTCTCACTACTTACGCTATTTACTTAATTACGCAATTATTCTCTTAATTACATAATTAGTCTTTTAATTATTTCTTAATTTAGTTAATTACATAATTAGTCTATTAATTATTTATTTATTTCTTAATTCTATTATTATTTCAATATTATCATGTCTTCTTTTTTGAAAAAAGCCTCTAAAAAGTTACTAAAGTGGCAAAATCATTGGGAGGTTCTAGCTCCAAAAGAAAGGCCACTTCAACTTCGTCGATATCAACAACACCTTCCATTAGTAATTATAATTATGAACCAAATTATCTAGAAGAGTACGACCAAGAATTACACGATTATGCAGAAGAAGTGGAAAGAGAAATACAAATTGATGAAGAAGAAGAACAAGAAGAGCATAGTTCCTCTCAGTGTAAGGCCATTATACACTTGGCATTGGGATTCCTAGATACTCATTCGGTACATTACTGACTTGAGCGTTGGAGTTAGTCCCCAGAGCATAGTTACATGGAACATGGAACGTAGCCACGTTCCGTGATCTGGGAATGTTCATCCTCAATCACCACAAAACGCGATCCAAATCGCTCAAGGTGACGTCCCAGCACAGAATACCTTTTTAAATGCTATTTCGGCCTTCCTTTACTAATTAAAGAAAAAAAGGAGTAAAAATGAGATGAAACCTAGAAAACTAAAAAAAATCCACTTAAAAACAATCAGCAAAAAATCATTTTGATTTAATTATGTTTTCTAATATATTTTTTGTACGTAATGTATTTCGTACTCAATCGTTCCTAAGTCAATCTAAGTTGCGTTTCTTGAACCTGTTCCCGTTCCTAGTTCCAAACCGAATGTCGTTCCAGGTAACAATATCCCGGAGTCAAACTCTAAGCCTCTAAGACATGCTAGTTTTGCAGACTTGGTGATTGGATTTGGCCTTACTACAAGAAGAACTAGGTAGCATAGTTAAACTTCTCTCCAGCAAACATTCACTAAACACCCTCATAAACCCCTGTAATCTAATTGCAATAACCTAAACAATTGTGTGACATATAACATAGAAAAATGACAAACGAACTCCATTATGTACACATAAAAATGACCTGTTTTATACTAATATTCAGAATTCGCCCCTAAATTGATCAAACATATTATAAAATTGTATCTCTACAATCAATCAATATATAGTTGAGGTGATGATTTTGTACTGTAACTTAAATTGTAACTTTGGAATTCGAATGGTCCTAAAGTGCAAGTTATGTCCACCCAGCAATATTAGAGACATCAGATGATTATGGTCTCTGATGATTCACTTGGTACGACCATTACATCATTGTCCACATTAGGTTTCGACCCTTCATTTTCCCTGTTAAGCTTTGAACAAAGAAAGAAGAATGCTGCTGTGTATACTGAAATGTGCCATATACTGCAAACCCAATGCAAAAAAACCATTATTTATAGCAGAACAAATTCTGGTTTTGTTGGAAAATGGTGAAACAAAAGTGTGAATACCTGTGACAAATCCAGTAATTTTCATTGTTTTCTAATTTCCAGCTTGTTGCTGCCAAGGCTAATGCAACAAAAGCCGCTACCAAAAATCCCCATCCAAAACGTCTGCATATGTTCTTCATATTCTTAAGAACAGAGGAAGTCATAATTTTGGGTCTATACAAACAATTTTGATCAGTTCACAATGCTTGAAAAGAGAAGAAATATCATTTATATCGATGTATATTGTTATTGGCATTTGAGGATGTCTTGAATAAGAAATGTATGTAACCTTTGAATAAGATTTGAGGATGCCTTGCACATTGTAGAAATTTGTAGTAGCCATGGCACGAGAAGACACGCAATTCCTAAAACTAATACAAACACAATGTTTGTTGAACTGAAAACAATTGAAAATTGAGTTTGAGTGAATGGGTACAGACAGGGTAGCTTATAAAAATGATACAATGTGTGAATGTTGAAACTTGCCTGGTAGTATCCCTAATTGCCATGAATGCTGTGAGAATCCATACAACGGAAAGAATGGCTCGTTTTATTGCTTCGCTTATTGAAGTCATGTATAAGAAGATGCTTATGATTGCCACAAAAGAAAGCCAAAAATCCATGAACTGAAAAAATAAACCAAAATTCTTGGACTTTATAACTATTAAGCTAAATCTTATGGATAACCAAAAAATAAATCAAAAAAATAATCTATCATGAGACTTTATATACGTAATTAAGGTTGTCGTTGAGTTAGTTGCTTGGCATAATAAGAATCATAAGAAATTGGCGCGACGTACCTGTAATATTCTATATTGGATAACACAGACCAACTGTGCATCACAAGCACGATATATAGCACTCGCGACTCCACTCGACAGAAAGATTACCAATTCAGTGTAAGACTGTATTCAAGTAGAATCAAAGTGAACATACGTAGGCGTAGCTAGTGATCTATCAATAAATGCCTTAAAGGTGAAAAATTTTGAGGCCTTACTTTCTTAAATAAGGCACATACTGCAGGAAGTATAGCAGCTGCATTTGATCCAACTAGAAAAACTATCTCAAGCTTCTGTTCTGCATTAAAAACCATAATGAAAACCAAGCTCAGTTAACAGAAGGAAGTGACACTATATGTCTATGCAAAGCATTACAAACTAATGATTTGGGTATGATTTTTATGCTGCAATCAAATCCACCATGGAAAATATCACATTCACAGTAGCTGAAACACCAATAAACGTAAACATGAAATGGAAGATGAGTATAGCTATTAAAATGAAATCCAAGATAATATATATGCATATTGCACAAAAACATGAAGTTAACCTGCAAGATGTCTGTGCATTGGCAGCAATACTACATTTCCCATAACCGGAACAATTGTTAGGACAAGCCGCAAGAGAAATGGAAAGGTTGGTCTCAGACTCTAAACGAGTCATTAAATTGCGTTTCCTTAACCCAAAACTCCATTTCCCTTGTTGTGCATAAACTATATCAAATTTTAAACTTTGATTGCTTGATGCATACAACTTGAACAAGGACAGCCCATCATCACTATTATTTATTTGATTTACATAGTAGTAATCATACATTTCATGAGATGCTAAGCCACCAAATCTAGCATATACTTCATATTCTATGCTTGTGTTCAACTCCATCTCGATTCTGATATTTTTGGTAGAAACATTTGCTGGAAGTTCCATAACAAAGTAACCAATCCATGGATTGTCTATGTTTTCTCCTTGGAATATTTTGGTCAGAGGAAAATTAGATAAATAATTAGTTCCATCCACATGATATATAGAGCTTTCTTGATGACCAATCCCCTGTCAAAGATCACAAGCATTAGTAAATATACTTAAAGACATTTCATTAAGCTAATTAAGGTCAATCTAATTAAAGCTGATACATATCATCAGATTTCGACCATGTGAACCAAAAGCTTAAGCTCATAGTTAAAGTCTCAAAATATGTTATATACTGTAATAGAGACTTGATTTATCTTTTATCCATGTAAGGTCATGCTTGTATTGGAGAAAATATTAAAGAGGAAATAAAAGCGAAACTAATAAATCAACACGATTAGAGAATAAAATATAGAGAATATAATTGTTGCCAAGTGTAAGAGCTGGTTTTAAGGTGATCGAGAAGGACAAAGAGAGGAATTGACTTTCATAGTATGACTTTTACTTCTCTTAAATATTACCCTTGTACGAGCATGTCCTACAAGTTAATCCAAAGAGTTGATGTCAAGAATACAACTCAACCAAAAGCCTAAGTTGATAGAAGGAAATGATGAGACTCATGATAATTTAAACAGTCCATCAGTTAAAACTAACCTTAATAAGTTTCCATTTCAAGACATAGCAAAGTTGCTTTAGTTGTGTCATGTGATTGGATGTTGTGGTAGTAGTATTCATAACAGGCACAATGTAGAAGTACCAAACACCTATTTTGGGCAACTGAATTGTGAGTTGATTTCTGGTCAAGTCAATAGTGTAATCAAACAATGTATTTGTAGGAATGGCACCATTTCGAGCATAAACAATCAAAGATAATAAACCATCTTTAGTGTTATTGATGCTAATTTTCTGAACAAAGAGTATCAATGTTGCCGCCATGTTTTCTACATTCAGAAAACACCAACTTTGGACTCATGTCTGGTAAATGACAAGCATCAATGCTGTAATCACAAAATTGTTGTTTAAGTGGATAACATTGAAGTCTCTGAAGCTTCTTGTCACAGAATTCTCCCCAGAAGTTTGTCTCATTACAAGCTTCCACCGATGCAAAGGCACTGAATGTGTAAGATTTACCTTTGTTCATCTGATCATGATGACTTATTTATCATAACCACATAATGAAACTAAATAGATTGTGTGATCAAAATTGTAACTCGTATACAAACCATTTTAGTTTGAGTTCGAACAGCTCCAATTCCATTGAAAATGCCAATGAAAAGAACATCATCTGTAATCTGCCCATTTAAGAACAAAGGTAAATATTGATTAAAGTTTGTAAACTTTTAGCTTACGAGGTGTCAAGAGACCTGCTCAACCCAACGATTGATTAAAGTTTCATGATATGTTATCAACTATATACTCTAATACCCCTCCTCACACAAAAACCCATGGGCGAAAAAGTGTAGATACAACACATACTCTCCTTATGTCTGAAGCTAAATATTCCACTTGTAAAAGGGGTGGATGAGATCGGAAATTATGACCTTTTGTCACATTGGCTTTTGTACCGTGTCAAGGTACTAACTCAACTAAAAGCCAAATAGTGGAAGCTCGTGGATATGCTATATACTCTAACGTAAGATTTAATATTACAGCTTCTAAGTTGTAATGGATACCTGTTCATTTGTAAGTGTAAATGTGATTTTTCCTTGAATAGCATAACAGTGATTCTCTATAGCTAGTGTTGGTAGATCATAGACATTGTATAGCACTGCATGTTCAAAACACAACTGTCATGTCTAAAACCACATCCATATCTGGACACGAAAGATGAGTTAAATGTACCTAAATTTTGAAGAGTAGTCTTAGAGAAATCAGGAAGCGGGAAACCTCCATGTCGAAAGCACATTGTGGGAAGCTGAAAGGCATTACTCTGAGCTAGGCATGGCCACGGTCCGGGTTGGTCCGGTTCCGTTCCGGTTCCATCCGGTTCCGGTTCCACCCGGTTCCGGTTCCATTTGGAACCTGTCGCGAACGGTTCCGGTTCCGGTTCCGGTTCCGGGCGGTTCCAAACGGTTCCTTAGCGGTTCATGAGGCGGTTCCGGCGGTTCCAACTCACGGGACGGGCGGGTCGGACCATCGGTTCCATTTTAATTTTTTCTTTAAATTTTTGTATAATAAAAAAATACTATAATATCGCGGACGTACCTTTGATGATTACTTGATTATTAGCGAAATTCATTGCATGTCAAGTTGTCATCGTTATTGAAATATTTACTAAAATGAATGGAAAAAAATTAATTAATAAGAAACGAATCAATGATAATGTCGATAAAGATGATTAATAAAAAAAGAGGGAGAAAATGGACTTGAACCTAGTACCCAAATGAATACTAAGCTGCCTACGTATCCCGAAGGAATCAAAGCCCACGTAGTTCTTTGTCATACCTTTTATTTATAGTTGTTGAGTGTTGATTCATCGTTGTCGCTTGTCGGATTGATCCTATTCGTCTTCGTCATCATCATGTGGTTGATATTGATTAGATGCTTCCGCTGACTCTCCTCCTGACGATGATGAAGTTGTATCCATCATCATCCATGGATCATCATCGTCGTCTTGATCATCATCGTTCCTTAGTCCTTGTGTTCGTATCTCCGCTTGGTCCCAATCTTTCTTGCAAACACATATTTGAATACTATGTGGAGCAAGACGAGATCGCTTTTCATCCAGAACTCTTCTACCTGCACTAAAAGCAGACTCCGACGCAATAGTGGACGCGGGAATTGCAAGGATATCCTTTGCAATTCTCGATAAAATGGGAAATTTAAAAGATTTTTCTTTCCACCACTCCAAAATATTATAGACACTTGGGTCTATTTCAAAGTGGTGTTTTAGATAACTATCTAGTTCTAAAAATGTGGTCGAGGAAGAAGAAGATCCTACAAAACTATCATCTTGCGTCATTATGTTAGCAATTACTGAATTATAGAAAGAGGGACGAGCCGAAACGCTAGCACGCCTAGACATATCGCGTTTCGGGTTATATACACTAGCGTAAAATTCATACAGTTCAGCTAAATATTTTTTACATGTTCCGACATAATAAGCTACATCGGAAGACGGGCGATCTAACGCTTGATAATAAAATCCTATTACTTTGGTTAGGACCTCGGTTTTAAAACGTGGGTCCAAAATGGTTGCGATTCCATAAATGTAAGGAAAATCGGTAAAATATGATTTCCATTTTTCCATCATTTCAGCAAGAATCGGCCTTAATTGTGGGTTAGTATCTTCTTGTCTATGTTTAAGCAGGTGATAAAAAATAGTAATACATTCACTTATTACTAAGTGAACGTTCGGTTCATAAACATAAGAAAAAATCTTAGTCGCGTGGTCATACGCTTCTAATATGTTATGTACACCTATTGCTAATTCCCAAGTTTCATCAGCTATGAAACTATCTGTACACTCACTATATAGTTGTGTTATTACTGGGCGATAAGCAATCGCCTTTCTTAATAAATCGTTCGTTGACCCCCAACGTGTAGGAGTATCTAATGACCAATACACTTTTTTAAGTTGGTATTGGTCACATAATTGTTTATATCTTCTTTTAATCTTTCCGATCCTAAGCCATTTTACTATATCCCTAATTGGTTCTAATAATTCACTTAATTGTTTTATACCTACTTGACAAGATAAGTTAACTATGTGCGCACAACAACGTATGTGTAATAAGCTACCCCCAAGGATTAAACTAAAGGCGGGTTCGTTAAATAAAAGTTCTATACATTTTATGTTTGCGGTTGCATTATCTGTTGAACAACAAAATATTTTATCTAATAAGTTCCATTCCCTACATATCTCTATTAATCTATATTTTATGTTTTCGCCGGTGTGTCTTTCTGGCATAGTCTCAAAAGCAATTATTCTTTTTTGAATAATCCAATTTCGATCTATCCAGTGTGCTGTTACACACATATAAGATTCTAAATGTGGGGGAGCAGACCATATGTCAGTTGTTATGCTAACCCTACCATTAAACGATTTAAACATTTCAACTAGGCCATAGCGCATTGATTCGTATAATTTAATTGTTCGTCTTTTAAGAGTGTTCCTAGGGATTGCTCTAAATTGTGGTTGCAATTGTTGTCTAGTGAGACGCTCATATGCCCTACTTTCACCGTGGTTAAAAGGCAATTCATCGCAAATTACATACCTAGAAAATTCATCAATCATGTCATTACGATTATATCTAAAAGGCATACCTGTGTTGGGAATGTCCCATTGTGTCTGTCGGCTTCCACTTGTGGTCCCGCTGCCGCTTGATGCATGAGTTTCTTTTGTGATTCCATGCTTCTTTGCCAAATGTTTGTTAAAAGATCCCGTTCCACCACCTAACACGTATTCACAAAACACAATAAATAAATGTTTATAAAATATGAATATATAATGTATGAATGTATTATGTATGTATAAAAAACTTAAAAAGTATTTACCTCTGGCGAAATTGTATGAAACTAAGGGCTTTACTCCTTGACTTTCACAAATTTGACAAGTGCATAGGAACATATCTGGATTCTCGGTTGGTTCTTTTGTGAAATACGACCACACATGTGAAACAGCTCTACCACTAGAAGGTGGCATTGCCGGAAAAGGTTGTCTTATTGGTTCATCTTCATCTAAATAAATAATTTAAAATTATAAAACTATAATTAAATAAATAAATAATTTAAAGTTTAATTAATTTGAAGAATAAAATTATAAAACTAACCGATAGTTTGGAAATTGACTCGTTTACCACGAGCTTGTCTTTGTTGTTGTTGTTCTCCTTGTTCTTCATCTGATCTTGTTGATGACTGTCGAGATATATGTACCCCAATTGGGGTCGTTGGTTCTTCTTCTTGTTCTTCTTCTTCTTCAATTTGTATATCTTTTTCCACTTCTTCTGCATATTGATGTAACTCCGGGTCGTACCCTTCCGGATAATTAGGTTCATAATTATAATTACTAATGGAGGGTGTTGTTGATACCGACGGAGTAGAAGTGGCCTTTCTTTTGGAGGAACTGGAACCTCCTAATGATTTTGCCACTTTAGTAACTTTTTTTGTGGCTCTTTTCAAAAATGAAGACATGATTGATAGTATAGAAGTAAAAATAGAAATATAGAATTAAGAAATAAATAAATGATTAATTATGTAACTAACTAAATTAAGAAATAATTAGAAGACTAATTATGTAATTAAGAGAATAATTGCGTAATTAAAGAATTAAGTAGAGAGTGTAGGAGAAGAGATGAGTTGTGAATGAAAATGATTGAAAGTGATGAGTATTTATAGGATGGATTCCAACGGCTCTCTAACGGCTCTCTAACGGCTAGTTTGGCTCAACGGTTCCATGGAACCGGTGGGCCGGTTCAACCGGACCGGTCCCGGTTCCGGTTCCGGTTCCGGTTCCATGGAACCGTTGAGCCGGTTCAACCGGACCGGTCCCGGTTCCGGTTCCAGAACCGGTTCCATGGAACCGTTGGACCGGTTCTCCCGGACCGGTTCCGGTTCCAACCCGCGGGTTTTTTGGCCCGGTTCACGACGGTTTTTTCCGGCGGTTTCACGGTTCCGGCGACTTTTTTCCGGCGGTTTCACGGTTTCGCGGTTCGGGGCGGTTCGGAACCTGTCGCAAACGGTT
Organism: Amaranthus tricolor; assembly: GCF_026212465.1. NCBI lineage: Eukaryota > Viridiplantae > Streptophyta > Magnoliopsida > Caryophyllales > Amaranthaceae > Amaranthus > Amaranthus tricolor. Next base: position 21,669,511 of record NC_080060.1, on the reverse strand, counting down.
CCGGTTCCGGTTCCGGTTCCAAGCGGTTCGGGACCGGTTCGGTTCCGGGTAACCCGCCCCGTGGCCATGCCTACTCTGAGCTATGACTTTTGAGTCCTGCCAAATCAAAATAAAAGCTTAAGATTCAATTACATTTTTGAAAAAAGATACATGAATGAATGAATGAATGAAGTAGGCAAGCTTCCAACTTTTATATCCGTGTCCAAGCCAATGCTTAAGGAAGAGAACCAAGGTGGCAGCTCAACTATCAAAATAGAATAAATTAAAATTGTCTACCATTATCCTAATAATATAATTAGGATTATTCAAGATTAATCGAAATATAAGACTTGATAAAAACAATGTTCAAGTTTGAGGGCTTTTAAAATTTTAGTCATGAATTTTTTTACAAGTTATATTATAACTCAAAAAGCATAAGCCTTATTATAGACAAGCTGCCAGATTTCGATGGCTAATGGCTTTCATCCAAGATGATCTGTTAGACTTAAGAATTTTACTTTGACAAACATAATGACCTTTGAGTTTGAAAAAAAATTTCAAATCACTAATTTATTTTAAATATAACTTTTGATTAAACATGAATAATCCCAACTATAAGGGGTGCTTGCTAAGAATGCATCAAGTAACACTTTACCTATGTATGCAACAAGTCATTTTGCATTAAAAAAAAAAAAGTAAATACAAAATTAAATTATAAAAAAAATTAAAATTTTGAAAAAAAAAAAAAAGATACCAAGTAAGTTTATTCTCCGATTTTAACTTTAGATTTTTGTTTTTATTTTTTTTTTTTTAAAATTAACCTGCAAAAATCGATTACCATTTGGGCAACAATGTTTTTGGGTAAGTGACCCTAAAATTGGAATTATTTATGATTAATTAAAAGTTGAAATTATAGTAGAAAATCAATAAAAGATTGGATTATTCTAAGTAATTTTTCCTCTTTATTTTAGTATAAAAATTATTTTAAAATTTTAAAATTTAAATTTTATATTGGTTTATGTAAAAAAAACCGCTAATTATTTTTCCAATAAAAAATTTCACGGACATTTACGGCCCCTTTGATAGATAGTAATAAACGGTGGTAATGGAAATGAAAAAAAAACTAGTGTAATATTAGTTGAAAAATCTCTTGGCTACCTTTATGGCCATACTTGTCTGATTTCAATCATCTCATTTTCTTCATAAAATTTATTCTAATGTATTAGCATTGGGAGAGGTGGTAATGGAAATGAAAAAAAAACTAGTGTAATATTAGTTGAAAAATCTCTTGGCTACCTTTATGGCCATACTTGTCTGATTCAATCATCTCATTTTCTTCATAAAATTCATTCTAATGTATTATCATTGGGAGAGGTGGTATTAGATGGTAATGGAAATTTGTAAACAAAAAAACTTTTTTGTGATCAAAGATTCATTACCATGGGAATGATATGAAACTTTTGATAAAATTTTACACTATAAATCATTTCCATTACCACCATTTAGTACTACTAAGCAAACGGACAGTTAGCATTTAATTGATTGAAGTGGACATCATGAAAAATTACCTATTTAATATTTAATATCAATCAAGACAACTCTTGATAAATTACCTTCCAATTATTTATAGATAATATTACATGTAATCTTCATTATTAGTGACTCTTTTATTCTATGTAATATTATAAATATGAATATTTCTTAAATAGTATGTTGCGATCAATAACAATCATTATATACAATTCTCTAAAGTCTCTTAAAACTCTACAATATTCATTGGAAGGAAGGGATAATATTTGAATGTAAGGAGGGGATTTGGCCTCTGGAGGTGCTGAAATAATCATGATGATCAATTGCTAATTTTTCATTTGAAATAAAATAATTTTCGATGTCTGAATAACACATCAAGAATGGTCATGAGCTTATAAATTAAAAGTTGGTGTTGTATGGATCAATTAGAGCATATTAAAATAGTACAACCTTAAACTTAAGAAATGCGAGTTAGGGAGTGTGGTTAAATAATAGTATCTATCTATCTTAATGTTAAAGAATTCTAATACAAAAACACTATTTGGACATGGCATTTTTAGAGCAAAAAAAAAGTAGAAATTAATTACTACATAGCATATTGACCAAAAATGTAATTTATTACTATATAATTGATTACTACATGATTACCATACTATATAAGATGCAAATATTACATAATTGATTACTTTCATGAATTAGAATATTTAGAATATGGCAATTTTAATCAAATGAGATAGTGATTTTAATATCATATGAAAAGTAAATATTTTAAAACCATAGATAAAATATTACTGTTATATCCCTATCATATATGGTGTTATAGTAATAGAATATGGTATATTGACCGAAAATGTGATAATACGGGTAATAAATATCACTATTATATTCCTATCATATATGATGTTATAATAATAGAATACGGCACATTTACCAAAAATTTAATACGGGTAATAAATATCACTATTAAAGTAATCTTTTATAAGCACTATTATATAATTGCATACCTTTTTAGTTGTAATATTCACGCGTTTAAAATATTAGATCCATAGCGTCCAAACTCCAAACATAACAAGGGCTTAACGGATATTACTTCTAATGCCGGGACTTGAAAATTAAAAAGTAATGATTAGAGGTGTTCATTCGGTTGATCGGGTCGGTTTCGGACGGGTGTTAATCGGTTCGGTTGCATTTCGGATCGGTTATTTTTCGGCTGTGTGTTACAACGGGCCACACTCGGGTCGAGTCGGTTAGTCACGGTTCGGTTAGATATCGGTTATTCAAGCTATCGGGTTAGCATCAGTTCGGTGTCGGTTGAAGTTCGTGTCGAGTGTCAATCGGTCTCGGGTTGTCATCGATTACTAATTGGTTCGGTTTTTTCGGGTACAGATCGGGTTCGAGCTTTATTTTTCGAGTAGTTATCGGTTACGGATAACTATTGATCGGGTCAATATCGAAATAAGTTAATAGTCCGGTTTTTAATTGATGTATGCTCATTTACTTACAAAAAATAATTACCGATTGTTTTATCAGATATAGCAGATAGGGGTGTCAAACAGGTCGGATTGGGTCATTTTCAGGTTCGGATCATATATAAATGGGTCAACCTTAATGCAGCGAGCACACGGTATTCTTTAGTAAAAGGCGAAAGAATAGTTCGCTATGTGCTCACTGCGTGGCTGCGTAAGTTGGTATGAGATCTGTGGAAGTGATTTAAAAGATTTTTCTTTTATTAGTATCTTTCATAGCCGATGTGGGACAACTTCCTTTGTTATTGAAAGTCATCTTCAGCTGACAAATCCCTTAGCCGATGTGGGACAACTTCCTTTCTTATTGAAAATCATCTTCAGCTGACAAATCCCTCAATACATGGTAATTGGTATTATCTTTGTTTTTATGAAGTATTTGGCAACATATATATATATATATATATATATATATATATATATATATATATATATATATATATATATATATATATATATATATATATATATATATATATATATATATATATATATATATATATATATATATATATATATATATATATATATACATATATATATATATATATATACATATATATATATATATATATACATATATATATATATATATATATATACATATATATATATATATACATATATATATATATATATATATATATATATATATAGGGCCGCGTTCAGGTGCAAACCACGGGTATATGCGAACCGTGAGAACCAAAAAATGTGTTATCTTTTTACAGAAAAGGTGTTACTTTTGCACAAAAACTGTGTTACTTTTGTTTTTAAAAAAATCTGGTACTTTTTACCAAACAAGTATAACTGTCAGGAAAAAAAAATATAAATGCAAAGTAACACGTTTTTCTGGAAAAGTAACACCTTTTTATATTAAAAGTAACATCTTTTTATGGTTCTCACGGTTCTCATATAAGGATGGTTTTCATTTGAACTTCTCCCTTTATTTATATATATATATATATATATATATATATATATATATATATATATATATATATATATATATATATATATATATATATATATATATATATATATATATATATATATATATATTCTGTATGCAATCTCTTCTGTATAGAACATTAGAACTTGTGTTCTTCCTTTTTCCGTATTATTAGAAAACTGAAATTGGACTTAATTTGCTAAAATTAGGTGAAAAAATTTGATTCGGATTTATAACAGTTCGATTTACAATCGGTTCGGGTTTGTAACAGTTCGGGTTAAAAACAGTTCGATCTTAATCGGTTTTAGTTAGGTTACATTCAGTTACGTGCATAATTCGGGTCGGATTTGACTCGGGTCGATCACTGTTCATTTCGGGTAACATCGGTTAAGGTTTATATGTCGGTTATAAAATTCGGTTGCAGTTCGAGTTCGATTTTGCCCTTTTCGGTTATCAAACGATTTGAGTGAAGTATCGGTTCGGGTAATTGCGGTTCGGTAAACCTAAAAAACTTACATTTTTCGGGTCGGATAATTTTCGATTCCGGGTCGAATTTTCGGGTCGGGTTTGTTTTGAACAGCTCTAGTAATGATTCATGTATAAAAATCAAATGAACATGATCAAGATTCAATTTCTATGCACATCATATTAAAGGACGAGAAGGTACTTCCAATTTTTTTTATAAAATCTCGTTATAAATTAATATATATGTCACCCAACTTTCATTTTATGTATTGCAGTTTGACAAATATACAAGGCACCATTTCGAAATTTATATTCAAATATCATACAAGTAAAGTAAAGTGAACTTTTGAAACAAATAATCGAAAAAATAAAAAATTTACAAAAATAAACTAAGAATCAAAAATATTCTAAATATAAGCGTGGAAATCCTAAACCTTAGGTTTGGAGCTGTTCGCAGTTACTAACTGCGAACAACTATTTTGACCAGTTTGACATGTTCGTAATTAGTAACTGCGAACAGCTAGCTGCACAAATACGCAGGTCAAACTGGTCAAAACAATTGTTCGCAATTAGTAACTGCGAACAGCTCCAAACTTAAAGTTTAGGATTTTCACGCTTATATTTGGAATATGTTTGATTCTTAATTTATTTCTGTAATTTTTTTTATTTTTTCGGTTACTTGTTTCAAAAATTCAAGTAAAATAAGGTTGTATCTATTACCTTACACGCTTTGAAGTAATAGAAAATTTACAAGACTACAAACCACACACAAAATATTTTGTATTATATTGTCACAAAATATTTTATATTATATTGTCATTTAGTAATTTATATTAGTATATGAACTTTTAAAAGAAATAATGTTCATTATTATCTATTTATCAATGTATAAGACAAATCAAACAAACTATCACTTGATTAAATTTTTCTTTTACATTCAGATAAAAAGTTGTAACATAAGATTAATTGATTAATGATGGCTACTACTAAAAGTTGTAGTCATTTTAAAAAGAAAGTATATCACAAGAATGCTTCTATACCTGAAACTAAAACAGTCAATATTTAAAACGAGAATTTCAGACTTCACAAAAGTATGATTGCAAAAGACTAATACTTCTACATCTCAAACATAAACTCCATAGTTGGGGCAGATGATATAAGAAATTAATTCTTGGAACATTTATATTACAACCTTTAATAAAATCAATGAAAATGACATAAGAATAAATTCGACTTGCATAACCCAAAAAACAGCCGGAAACTATATGAACTAATTAGAAACCAGCAGTAACACAACAAAATAAGGGGAAAAAAAGATAAACCCTCGAAAACCTGGCAAGAGTGCTTACAAGTATACAGATATTCAACGGGGATAACCAAGATGAAAATGGTTTCAATTCTGAAGAAAATGCTCGAGTGCTTCAAAGAAGAGAGGTGCCATTTCGGGGCTTGGTGTCTTGATTGCACATTTGACACCAGGAATTCCAACCGCTGCGGTCAATTCAATCAAAAATGGAATTCCTTTAGGAATCTTAGCTGAGAGATACAACACCTCCTGGTTTGCGTTTTTCCTCTTTGCTATAAAAAACATGTTTGAGGCTGCTAATTTGTCGAGAGTTGATTCTACGCTGTGTATTACAAGGCCAGGGAATTCTCTCAAAACCTCATTTGAATCAGGAAGAGATTTCCATGTCTGTTAAATATAAATTGTTAGCAGATTCAAGTCAAAAGATTTAAAGCAGTTAAAACTCCAGGCAAAACTTCAATGAGATTTAATTAAAATGAAATTAAAAAGGTTTTACTGAAAGAAAACAAGAATCAAATTTCAAATAAGTACCTCCAAAAAGGTTGCACGTTCCATTCTCCCGTCTTCAGTGAACAGCACATGCAATGAAATTTTATCATTGAAATACCACACTGGTTGCTGGTTATTTTTCAATGCCACTTGAAGAAGAGTGTTTGGAGCACCGGGAGCTACATTTTGAAATAGAACCATTGGAAGAAGAGTCCTTGCTGATGCCCCCGGTTGCAAAGGTGGAACCTGGGAAACACATATCAGCGTTTTGAAAAAATATAAGATATAACGATAAATGTTCTCCATGAAAGACTTTCCAACTAGCAACATACCTGCAAAGGACCAGCAGCAGCAAGGCCAAAAGTGTTTTTATTGAACTGGATCATAAATCCATCAAGAACTGATTGTGTATTATTCTCAAACAGCATACTGTAGAACATTAGTCCCTCTCTACGTGTAAGTTCTGCACTGATTTGTAAACCTTGACCTTTCGCTGCAGGTAACAAAACTGGCAAAGTAGGGCTGCACAGGAAAAAAGTGAAATAAGAATATCATCTTGTAAGTCACAGTTCAAAAAATCAGGTCAAAAGCAGATCCAGACATCTAGAGTCATTAACATATTTTATATGAGGTTGGTGCTTCAATATATGCAATTTCAAAGCAAGAAAATGTGAAATTTTGGACAATTCAATGTGTTAGTAAAACGTCCTGAACAGTATATATAGAAATTGACATCAAGATGAGTGAGTTTTCAAGTCTAACGTATGACTGGTCTCACTCACCCAGCTGGTGCAGGCTGGTCAACTGGAACAAGAGAATTCGAATTGTCCAGGCCTATTAGATCACCAAGTAAATCAGGAACAGGTGCTGGAGCGGCCACAGGCTGCCTTGGTGCTGAACTTGGTGAAGGTGATGCAGCACCCTCAACAGGATGTGCAGGTGATTCAGCATGTCCTATTTCACTTTCCTCAGTGTAATCATCTTCCTCAGCTCTCTGGGATACTGTTTTGAGACGAGTTACAAATGATTCTGGTGGCTTGTGATAAACAGATGATAGAGTTGCAATATTTGCAAGTAGTTCATCAAGAAGAGAAGAATCAAGCTGGTTTGAATCATCAGTGATCACAGGCTTTTCTGCTAACACGACATCTTTAGCAGCCTGCAACAAGGCAATATCTCTGTGTAAGTGTAAATTTCCAATGAATAGTCTCCAAGTCACCAAGTCAGAAAGCATTCAGAGTTAAAAAAATGACAACATGGCAAGTTCACCCCAGCTTATATTAAGTTCTACTCAGCTCAGTTTTTTCCCAACATTTTTTCATATTTTTACTACGAAAAAAGTTCACGAATAAATTGCGGAAAACCGGCACTTGTCCCATATTAAAAAATCCATATTCCTTCTTTAAAAGTCTCCAGACACAACTATGAATTTTGTAAATAAAAATGAAACTAATCAAATAAGATGTCATTTGCAGCCAGTTTCTCTTAAACATAAGTCAATTGTGAAAGTGTAGCCAAAGTAATTAACTTTAACCTTCAAAAGACCTTTTGTATGACTTAATTGAGGGAGCAGCATTTTTACATACTGCATGCATTGGTAGCAACCTACTCCAGAAATTGTTTTTAGGAACTCAATAAGCAACATATTAGATGAGGATTCTATGAGACAAAAAGATCTTGCTTTCAGCTAGAGCATTGAATCAATTAACACCACGATCTCTTTGGTAACTGAGAAAATAATTTCTAAGCATTTTGCAACAAACATACTTCAAAGTAACTTTCTCGTACTAACCTCAGGATCTGTTGAAAGAAGACGCCAATAAATGTAAGCACGGTCACGCAAATCAGGATTGTCAGTCTCAACGGTGGCATTGTTCAAAACAGCCTGCAAATACAAAAGCATCCAGGGAATACTAGCATCAGAAATGATCACAACAAAATGGACAATATGTTCTGCTTTCAGCTCATATTTTCAGTTATGCTAATGTACAAACAATTCTCTTATCTTAGACTAGCAATTTTCATCATACAAATTTTACAATTTGAGCATAGATACTTACGTTACATAAAGTCGGGTACTTGTAAGTTACAACAGACTTGGGTACTTATCCAAGTGTTGGATACAACTATTTTGAGAAAGATTTTATTGATTTTGGTTCACCACGTAGTTTTAAGAGTCGTGCCGATGTTGGAGTACGAGACGCTCCAATACAAGCACTTGAAGCATGTCAAAAAGTTCAAGTAACATAGATGACTATGGTACACAGGTATGCAAAGAACTAGATTTAAAAAATTCTTGATGCTTATAGGTCCGTATTAAAACCAGATACTCTTGTAGGATGAAATTATGCATGAAAGCCCTATGCCCTTAAACATTTTCAGAACTTTTTGGACAAATTTATCTCTCATTCCCCTTAATCACTATTTATCCAGTACACAACCATGGTGCAAAACAAGGCCACATTATATGTATTTGCTGAGTCATAAAGGTTTCTAAATCTACTAAACCAATACTACTCTCATCTTAAATGTGTAAAAAACATGTTATATGCCAGTGCATAGGATATTTATTCTTTCGGTCAATTACAATTACAATTTGATCGCCACGCTCTTAAACATCACCTTATAATACACCAATGAAATGTTTGAGAACTCCCAAATCACTTAAAAGTTGAGATTTGATCCAAATGGCACTTGGGGAATTTCCAATATTTATAATTATTAACCTAATTCTATCTCCCAATTACAAAGGTGGAAGAGCTACAATTTGGAAATCCTCTGTATAAACTAATTGCTTCCAAATTCCAAAACTCATAACATCCTAGAAATCTTCGGCTTTATTCTCGAGTCTCCGCTCAGCTATGGATCCCCATTGTATCTCTCAACTACATTGCTATGTGTTATCTAATGTTTCAAAAAATTCTTCCTCTATATCTTAAGTAGTTCCTTATATGCTTCCCGATTAGACTATCTCATTCATTCATTTGAGATCTAAAGTTGAGCACCACTAAGATTAGTCTCATTGTCGAAACTATTACAAAAAAGATGATAACGAGCCTTTAGAGCAGAATTAGGACGGATGCTTAAAGTTTTGATTCTAATTTGGTTCTTAATGGAGAAATCTACAGAAACATTAGACGAAAAACTATTCTTCACTCAAAAATGAAGATCTAAAAACAAAGGAATAACATCTTTTATGATTTAAACAAAATCTGAAGTAACAAAAAGAGCTTCAAAAACAAGGGACTTCAACCAAAAGTTTCAATATTACTCAATGTTTTGGGTCAATATATCAGGGATTCTTATTTTAGGATTTGCAAACCAAAATTGGGTGATGCAGTAGCAGTCTAAATGTAGGAAGATCGAGAAGAGTAATTGAACTAACTTTCTTTTTTTTTCTTCAATTTTGCTACTGAAGGCTTATGATAATTGCCTAGTTCTTGTAGTTTCTCCCCATACCACTTTCAAATATTATTTTACATGCTCACAAATTCAATAAGTAGAATTCCACTTATTTCCCAAACAGTAATCTATATTTGAAATTCCAGAAGGAGTTCATAATTTGGCCAAACAATAGATTTGAAATCACTATGTAGCACTTGAGATTCCAATTATCTAAAATAAATTTTAAGTTTCCAAACACAACCTAAACTAAATGTATTATTTCGCCAATTGCTTGGTAAAAGTCAATCAATTTGTTAATGGAAACCTCTTGGATAACACAGAGAAAGGCCGAGTGTGTTCAATCCCCAAAATAGTTAAAAAAAAAATACCTGAATCATTTGCTGTGGTCCTTCTGTAGGCTTTTTTAGAAAAAGCTTAACAGTGGCTGTAAGCAATTGCAACTGGACTTGAGGAGGCTCTTCAGGGAAACTTTCTAAGAAACTCTCCAACAACTCATCTGCATTGTCAATTCTTTCTGCATATTCACCAATGATCCAGATCATCGAAGCCTGTAAAATATATATAGACAAATAAATAAGCCTCAATCAGATGCCCAATTTAAACCATCTTCACTGTCCATTGTCAAAAATCAATACCTTGGCCTCTGGTTCATCTAGAGTGTCTAAGCTCTCACAGAGGGTCGCAATGATGGACTCATAGCTGGAATAACCATGGGAAACTATAAGAAAAAAAATGAAGCAAACCATATGACTGCACAAGACTCAAAGTTCTTTAACTCACGTATTAGGGTATCTTCTAAATATATCCTTAATGACTATAATTGCCTCCTGGACAACATAATTTACTTTGATCTTGATCAACTCCAGCAAGACACTGATGCATCGTTCAGCAGCTCTCTCCAACTTGATGGCACAGCGGCCAATTGCACGCACAGCCTTCCTAACAAAATCCACATCTACTTCTGTGGCATATTCTTTGAACTCCAGTAAAACCTGGAATCATGTTCATTAAGTCAAGATTAATGTTCATAGAATATCGTATAATTATATAGCAGCAGATAGTAATTTAATCACCTGATCAATATTCCTGTCTGAAGCAAGCTTGATCATGATTTCTAACTTCTCCATCTTGACATATATAGGGTCGTTGTACTTGCAGAAAAACACCTGGAACAAAAAAGTGCAAGATAAGCAGATGATCATAATTCATAAACTGCTATGTGTAACTAATGTACATCAGCTCTTGGGCATCCCTATATCAAGAACCAAACCGAAGAGCCAAACACCCAACCCTAATGTAAAATATCGTTGTAAATATTTTTGAGGTTTTTGTAATCAAAATATAGGCCATGACAACCGAAAAACTAGGACTGTCAAACAGATGAGGTCAGGTCAAGTTCGTGTTCGGCTCATATAGTTAGAAAGTCCTTGACCCAAACCTAACCCCTTTAGTCAATTGGGTCGAAAATCACAACCACATTAGGTCAACCTGATGTCGATCCACATAACATGTTGAGAGGTTTTTGTTTCCATTTTAAGGTATTTAACATTGACTACATTTTATTCTTTAGGCCTTAATTTTAAACCATTAGTTTATGAGTTGTTTATTTTGTATTTACTATGGAAAACAGGATAATATTAAATAAATTAAGTTCGGGTTATATACAAGTTTCTTGCAGGTTCAAAATTTTGACCTTAACTTAACACATTTAATAAACAAATCAGGTCGCGTCCACCCTTTAATTAGTTGGGTCAAAAATCTCAACTCAAACCCACTTATTTCATGTTGGGTTAGCAGGTCGGTTAAGGCAGCCCTACGAAAAAACATCCACAAAAGTGAATTTACGACCATTAATGAAACTGCAACTATATGGTTTAAATAAAATTAGATATTCAATTAAATTTTTACGAAACTACAGTTGTATGGAGTGCAAATTACAAGACATAGAGTGAATGAGAGGTGGGTATAAGGTAATTCTATTCATGATGAGTATACCTAGTTAGCCATAGTGGGTGGAGATGAGTTAATGCATATACTGACTGATGGACAGAGAAGAGTATAAAATTTTACTCATCATAGATGGTGGGTACGAAAATTTTAGGTTGGCATGTGTAATGAAAGAGGGCATACCAACCCCTTTTCCTAGTTGAAGATGTAATGAAAGAGGGCATACCAAAAAAAAAAATAAATAAATAAATAAAAATCATTTTGCCATCCCTACTCTCCCCGTACCCAATTTTCCTAGTTGAAGATATAATCTAGGGCTTCCCTCTAAAGCATGAGAAGTCTCACTATTAGACAACTACCTCAGTAATTAAAGAATTTGATTGGCAGTGATTTTGTAGTAGTATATTTCTACAGAAAAGGAAAGCTAAAACTTAAATATGCGGGCTATTGGCCTTACAAACTTTGATACCTTGATTTCATGGGCTAGAATAGTTGGCCTCTTCTGCACAATCAAGTTGATATTCCTTAGAGCAACATACTGTATCTCAGGTTCTGCAGAAAGAAGCGTTACCAGAGGTGGAGCCATCTTTTTACAAAGATTTCGAACTATATCGGTGCTAGTGATGTGTTCCATCTGCTGAAGAATCATCTGCATGAATCCACAAGAAAGGTTATGATTACACCAAATTATCTAACAATGGCCGTCATTGAGCTACCATAAAAGAAAAACAAAATCACCTTCACAGCTGAAAGCACAACAGCACAATTTGCATGTTGAAGCCGTGGAGTGACTCTCTCTACAATGTTCTCCCCCTCTCGAGCATCAGCTGCTTTATATCTTGACAGGGCATCCAATATAAAAACTTGACCCCACCTGAAAATCAGTGAAGATTAATGAACAAACAATACATTAGATTTAGAATTGGGAATAGACAAGGTACTAAAAGGCAAAAGATCCATTATTTCAGACTTCACAGTTTAAGTGACCCTTATATAGAGATCCAAGAAGAAATAAGTCAAAAACACTGGTTGATTTAAAAATGATCACTAGAGAAAATATTGCAGTTTTGCAGAATACAATCTACATACGAAAACAACAAAGGTAAGAGATCAAAACTTACTCTGTGCATTCATTGAGGGCCGTAAGGAGTTTTCCAAGTGTAGCACTTGTGATTTCAAAGATGGGTTTAGTGCTATTCTCCTGAATCTCAGCCAAAGCAGCCACAGCATTTGCTACTACCATTGGATTATTGTCAGATATCAAGTCTTTCAGTGAATCCAGAAATCCCCTATCTTCAACTAGTTCAGCATTAATATCATAGAGCTTAGCCACGCATATAGCAGCTGTCTTGCGAACATATGGATCATCATCCTAATAAGAAGCAAAATGAACAAAAAAAAAACATTACTCAAAGATAAATCCAGTCTGCCAATGAGCTTTTTAAAGATTTAAATATTGAAGAGGTCAACCTTGAGGCACCTCTGAAGGGGATCACACAAATACTCAGTAATCTTGTCTACACGAATACAACCCATTGTTCTCACTGCCAAAGCTCGAATTAAAGGATTTGGGTCTTGTGAATCCTGCATAAGAATAAACAGGAACATTCCACTTTTAGCTGAAGATAAAAATATTTATAAAACACAGCATCACAAGGAAAAACAAACACATGTCAAAACTTTGAAATAAAAATTCTTTATGACAAAAGCTTAACATAGGTCCTCAAGGAGAGGGGGTTGAAAAATGGAAACAAAATGCAGCTACCCCAAGATGTGATTCTGGACGAACAAATGCATGGATACCGATATGAAGTCACCACCTTCCAATCACAACCTTAATACAAATTTGCTTGATCTGAAAACACCAACAACCAACAAGCGAAAATCTTCTGCACAGACTAACTACTTCCCCCATCATCCATCAGAAATCAATTTAATCATAATAGTTCAAGCTTGAAATAGTAACAAAAAAGAGCTTCGGTTCAATCATGTTGAGACAAGTTTTAAACTAGTCTCAAAGACGAGGAATTACATATGATGGGAGTCACAACATACAAAGTGGATAGACTTTTCATATTGAATTCAGTGCTTCAAATTCTTATAGTAAGTATTAAGTTTTTAGTTTCAATTTTTCTAGTGCTAAGAATAATTGTGAAATGATACTAGTGGGGACATGTTCCACAATAATTTAGTTAATTGTTCATTAAGTTAGTTCACTCAATGTTTAGTGGCTTGGCAATAGAATCATGGGAGTGACATTTTGACCACTAACGGGTGTATTCCTTAGTTTTAGGAGTATTTACTTGTAAGCATATTATATATAGGCTGCTGTGACGTTTGTTTTAATGGATCAATGCAAGCTTAGTTTCCTTCGTTTCAATATTTTACTCTTTGTATGCAAATAACACCAATATTTCAGACGAGATATAAGCAAAGCTCAAGATATTGCTAATTCAAGATACATAGACCATCTTCTTTAAAAGAATCAAATACTTACAAATACCTTTTATGTCTAAATTCTTCATAGCACACCTATTACTCATAAATTAAATACTCTAAGCTTTACAAGCATTCTTCTGTTGACTACCACATAACAATCGATTTTTAAATCATCAAGTGACAATTTGAGATAGGCTCAGCCAAAAGCATAATGATGATTTCATAAACCAATAACAGATAATGAACCCATACAAAAAGCACAGAATGGATCAAGGATACAGTGGAGAACTGTCAGCTTACCTTAACAAATGTGTTGACTGCGAGGATTGCCAAGTCTGGCTGGCTTTTAGCATAGTTGATAAGGTACAAGTATACTAGCTTCTTCAACTCCAAATTTTCTGTTTGCATGCAGTTCACAACATCAGTGAACAATGATGAGACATCCTTACCAACTGTCATTGCAGCAATAACCTTTTTCACAGCATCTTTTCTCTTATCCTAAAACAAGAAAACATCAAGTAATTCAGAAAGCAGATACTACTCTCAGAGAAGGCCACAAAGGGAGAAGGCCAGCCAGAAAATATAATGGAATTTTCACAATATTTGTGAGCTAAATAGAAGATATAGCTCAAATGAATGAAAATACTGGAGCACTGGACTCCTAAACTTTCAGTAAATGAGCTCTATAACAGCTGATACCAAAAATTCTGTAGTTGAATCATAGTGCAAAAACGCGGTCGCGGTCGAAACACGGTCGCGATCGCGAGAACAGAACAAATGCAGTTATCACGGAACGGATCGCAATATTATGATATTTTTGGAATACAATTTTCATATATCAAATAAAAGAATTTAGAATTAAAAATATACTTTACATTAACACCTTAATATTTTCATAATTACATTAAAACATTACAATGTTAGGAGTACTAGTAAAGTATTGTACTTCTTAAACTATAAAGTAAAATATCATATTCCCATCGACCAATCCCACTTATATACTATTTAACTAATAAAAATCCTACAATTTCAAATCCTACATTTTAGGCTTGTACTATATTCCATAACTACTTGTACTAGAATAATTGCAAATCTGTACCCCCAAATCCCCAATATCTGTTTGCTTTTAGCCTTTTACCCCCGTATATTACTATTTAATTAATTAATTAAAAATATATAATTATTGTACTCTTCCTTCCACCTTAGTCATTATCCATTATCCTTCGTTATTCCAGATCAAGCCAGAGCATCAACATCACTTCTTCTCCTTGATCCGTCCTTCTAAGTTCTAAATAAATGTTTCACTCATAGTTACATGGAACGTAGCCACATTCTGCGATCCGGGAACGTTCGTTCCTAATCACCACGAAACGCGACCCAAATCGCTCAATGTGACGTCCCGGTTTAGAAGACCTTTTTTAAATGGTATTTTGGCCTTCGTTTACCAATTAAAGGAAAAAGAAAGGAGAAAATGAAACCTAGAAATCTAAAAAAATTCCACTTGAAAGTAATTTCTTAAAGCAATTTAATCATTTTAGTTTATTTTTGTTTTCAAATATATTTTTTATACATAATGTATCTCGTACCCAATCGTTCCCGAGTCAATCTAGGTTGCATTCCGTGTTCACATTCCCGTTCATCGTTCTAAACCAAATGTCGTACAAGATAACAATGGTTTCACTTCTTCGTCCTCCGTCCTTCATCCTTTGTCCTTTCAGAACATCAACCGAAAATGTTGCCTACAATTCTTCTCGTTGTTCGTCCTAACCATTGTCTTCGATTTTAAGAACTAGCGTATAATCTCGGTGGTTCGGTGGCTTGTAATGGTTGATGCGTCCGATTTCCGTACTAGCACGCCGGTTTTTGAAGCTCCGTTCCAAAACGCGAGAAATCAAAACGGTAAATATAAAAACTGTTACAATACGACCGTCCTGAGATGACTCGGCCGCATTTCGATTTCTTGAGTTGAGTAATAGAAAATCTATTCAAAAAGACTTCTACATATCATTAAACTCTAGTCTTCTTTATTTTGAACAATAGTGACATTCTAGTTTAGAAAGCTTACAACAAAACTATTACTATGTCATGCTAGCATTTCTCTAGGTATTTTTGGACAACTTAAACTATAAGAACAAAAGAAAGAGGGGGGGTTTACAAATGAAGTTTACTGGATGAGGATGACTATGTGTGAGGACGCACAAACATATATGAAGCATACCAATTTTACGGCAACAGAAGATGAGTCAATATTAAATCAGGATACAAGGAGCATTAAATATTTCTAGGTAGTGGATAACATTTAATTGCTTCAAATAATAAGAGCATTAAAAAAGCTTGCAGTAGCCTAGAGAAACTTTGGTAGCAATCCAAAACTTGTTTCTCTAGGTACTTTTAGATATATTAAACCATAAGAAGAAAAGAAAGGGAGGATTCAAAGATGAAGTTTATTGGATGAGGATGACTGTGTGAGGACACACAGACATATATGAGGCATACCCTTAGGAATAAGATGAAGCAGCCCTGCACTTTCTAACACTTCTCTATATAATGTGTCAAATACCAATTTTCAGGCAACAGAAGATGTGTCAGATTAAATCAGCATACAAGGAGCACTAGCTAGCGGATAACATGTAATTTGTTTCAAATAATAAGAGCATTAAAAAAACTTGCAGTAGCCTAGAGAAACATTGGTAGCAATCATTCCCCAATTTTGCATCTTCAAAAACTCATCAGAATTGAAACTTCTATTACTCAACTTTATATGTAACCAACAGCTAGGGCCTCTATACTCATCAAGCAATGAATTCAACATTGATAATAAACCTTAGACAAGAAAAATCAAAATTACAAATTTCCAGGAAATGATAGCAATGAATTCATTGTATTCTGTAGCAAATCTCTTGATTCATCAAGGCAATCTGTGTCAACAAATTTTGCAAAAAGCATTATCTTGATTTCAATTGCATGAAATGAAAACACTAGTACAATGTACGTAACTCATCCAGCTTGTTTCATTACAATCAGATACCACCAGATTTTTAAAGTAAATAGAGGGATGTAAATTCATACAGTAAAATTGAAGTTTCAATCACATTGTCAATGATCTAACTAACAGCTAACCCTAAGTTTGATCCGTGTAATGACAGATATAATTTCATCAAAAATAGACGAATTTCAATAATCACACAAATATAAAGACAGATCAGCATACATTTCCACCGATTTGAGAACAAAAAATGTAAAATCAAAAGAAAACAGCGTCAAAAGTAATTAATGTTTAACAAACGACAGATAAAAAGATAACCTTGTACTGAGAATTGAGCTCTTCTTTGAGTTCAGGGATTTCACCCTTCTTCGTAGTGGAGAAATACTTGGAATCATGACCACTCATATTTCTCTCTTTCAACTCTCGAGTTTTTTTGGTGTGATTTGAAAATGGCGTCGATGGAAGAACGAGAATTATGGATGCACAAGATTTGTCAGAAGACTACAAGAAATACTTGCAAAGTTGCAATACCGAACTAGACATGCCCACCCCCGGTTCGATTGTCAAAGCGTGCCAATTTACTTGAACCGGATTTTGAAACATTAAATTTTTTTTTTGAAAAAATTGTTCAGAATAATTCAACCTAAAGATTGATAGAAGAAGGGGTGAATAGGGAATATGTCCGTCTAAAAATTTTTCTTGAAGGTAAGCTCAAGAGCTTGAGAGATCTTTCAAAACAGTTTTCTGGAACTGTTTTAGGTCGAATGATAGAGCTAACAAATATGTGCACAAATAAAATTAAACAAGAACAAGAGATTTTGTTAACGAGATTCAACTATTAATAGTCTACTCCACGCCTACAGGTTCTCTTCCAACCCGTAGGATTCAACGCCTTTTGTCAATCAACTTTAAGACAACTTATAAAATCTCTCTAACTTCTCTCACCACGTTCTTCCCCTTCAAAAACGTCTTATAAATTCCCTTAGTAAGAGTACAAATCCCAATCTCACAACAGAAAAAAAAATTGCATACTTTAAAAAGTATTCTAACCTTCAGCGTAATTATAATCAAAAGTTCTAACTATTTTTAACTCTAAAACTTATTACAAATGAAAGAGTTAGATCAACTAAAATTTTTTACAACACTTTATGAATACTAAAATTTTTATACATTGTTTTGATAAGCAGAGGTAGTATGACCTCACTAACCTTAAAGTGGACGTAGTATGACGTCAATTGGTGGAAATGAATTACTCGCGGTATATGGGGGCATTATGAGCCACCGCGGGGGTATGCATACTTAACCATAGGCACCGAAGTAAGGCGAGTGTCTATGGTAGAGACTTGCTTAGGGGTTAGCTCCCCCTAATGTATTGTCTCACTTATGGAGATTGGAGTGTACCGGCAGTATGGCTGGATAGTACAGCAGTATGGCTGACTAACCTTTATATGAAAATAATTATTCTTTATTAGCATGATCGAAGCGTACTTTTCTGCGAATTGACAGCTATTGAATTAAGTCTTTCTCTTGTTGTAATTAATTATTTGTTATGCGACGTTAGCTGACGTGTACTTTTGGTCTTAACGACCCTGCGATGATGTTGTTTCCTATCTGGGCAATGACTAGCAATAAGTTAAGTTGCAGGTCTGGGGAGTGAGGATTGTCCCTTGGAGAAATAAACCGTTAGGATACAGAAGTCTTGATAAGAACTTCTAATAAAGTTTAAAGAATATTTGGTTTTATGAGGCGATTTTGTTCTCAAGTTGTAATAAGTTGATTTAATTTTTCGTTCTTATCCGCTGCTAAGAATTTCTTATATCTAGTAGTTCATAATAACACTAATAAAACTCGATCCGCAAGCTTCCCTTAATTTCAAATCCGTTTTTAACTGCCTTCTAACATCCTGGTTTGACTCGGACGATATACACTTGTTTTTAAAAGGTCATCTTCTCTTTTCGTACGATCCGAGTTATTCCGAGATGTTACAATTGGTATCAGAGCGGGAGTTTTATTTAGTGTTATTTATCTAAATTGATAGACTAACGCAAAAAAAAAAAAAATGATGACGAGAGTAAAGGGGTAGATATTAAGGGGATATGATGTGTTTTACTTGGTGTCTTTAAGCATGATGTTATGGATAATTTTGTTGTGTGCTTGTTAGATATTTTGTTGATGAATTATGATATTATTTGAGCTTGGAAATTGATTGTTCCTTTGCTCTTTCTTTCATTCGTGAGTCATGGATTACGAGCATTTTTTTTTATCTGTCATGGATAAAGGAAAAAGACTTGCTGAAGGGAAAAGTAGTACCCTAGAAGAACCATGGAGAGCCTTAGTAAATGTACCGGTCTGGGCAGAGATAGAAACATTAAAAATTTGGGACAAGAAAGAAGGAGAGAGTGAGCTAGATTATAAGCGCAGGATGGAGATGATCTATAAAAAGTCTCAACAAGTTTATGAGGGAATAATAGCTGAGGGAATTGCTGAGTTGATTGAGAGAATTGCTCAATTGGAGCGAGAGTTTGATAGATGGGATAGAGGAATGGATGTTGTAGACAATGAGAGATGTAAGAATGCTGAGACTAGTGGGGAAAGAGCTGAGATTGTTGAGGAGGATGTTCCAATGGTCGACCCTACCCTAACTCAGTTCTGCAGATAGATTTTGATAAGGAGGATCCTGAGGAGGATCTAGGAGAAGATCCCGAGGAAGTCCCCGAAGAAGGTCTGGAGGAAAATACTTGGGGAAATTTCGAGGAGGAGGCTGAAGAGTTTTATGAGGATAGTGCGGAAGGGGGATATAATGCTTATATGGAAGTAGAAGCAGCTGATAGGGAAGATAATATGAGCGAGAGTGATAGTGATATTACAATGTGGGAAGAAATATTACCCGAACCAGAAATTGTTGAGCTTTTAGATTCTGAGGAACAACTAGATATGAGTGACTCCCTACCCATAGAGACACCCATTGATTCTGATAGCACATCCAATGACGACTCCGGGGATGCTGATTTTGACCCTGACTTATATGAGGAAGATCGGGACCGTATGGATGTATCGCCTTTTACTATATGATCTTGCTTTTATTGTAGTATTTATGCTTATGATTTTATATGACTATTTTCACGCTAATAATGATGTATGGATATTCTGTCGAGAAGTTTCTTCTGTTTTGTTTTGACAATATGATTACGAAGAACGGTGATTATTTGGGATTTTGTACCCAAGTATTTTGGAATTTAATAATATGTTATGGCAGAGTATGCGGGTTGAATTATAATATCATCTTAATTTTCTGTTTAATTATTTATAACCTCTTCTCATTAGCTAAATTTGTGAAGTTTGATATATTATGATATTGAAATTTTGTGAATATTGAGCATTAGTATAATTAATTAAAATATTTTTTTTATTTGGCGGAAGCTTAGGAGCCGATTAACAGGCTCAACTTTTTAATTCTACCAACTATTAGGATAGACTTCCTTATCTCTAAGAAGTTATATTAGCCTAAGTTTTGTTTAATCTCGATGATGGAAATAGAATATTTATATATATACCTTGTTTATTAAAATGCCGTATACCTTCCATCATGCTTCCATTCTTGAGAAAGAACGGAAATAGAGGTCACTCTGACCTTGTACTTCGGAACCTAGTGAAAGCCCTAGTTGGTACAAGAAACCCCAGACAAAAATCCTTGGAAGAGAGGGCTTCATCGATTAGTAAGAGAATAGCCCAGAGTAAGCCCTTTACTTATGATGGGAAAGGACAACCTTCTGCGCTGGAAAACTGGCTTCGAGAGTTTGACAAACTCTTTAGTGTAGTTCGATGTCCCGCGGAATTTATGGTCGACCAGGCTGCATTTTATCTGGTCGAAGATGATGACTACCGGTGGACACATAGTAAGGCGAGGCTGATAAAGGAGAATGATGGTGAATTAAGCTGGGAACGTTTTAAGGGAGCGTTAAGGATCAATTCTACCCCCCTCACGTGAGGACAGATAAGTCAAACGAGTTTTCTAGGTTTGAAATGGGGAATTTAACAGTGCATGCGTATTATCAGAAATTTACGGAATTTCTAAAGTTTTGCCCTGAGGACGTCCCGACTGAAACAAAGAAAATGCAACGCTTCGAATTGGGTTTATCGTACGAGATTCAAAAACACATTGAGATCGATAGGTACGATACTTAAGACCAGTTATATAAGAGGGCAGTCCAGATAGGAAATGTTATTAGGAAGGAGCAGGAGAAGTTGGCCCATAGTGGGGACAAAAGGAGGGAACCTATGTTCTAGAATGCAGAGAGCAGGAGTAATCATGCACAAAACCACTTTAAGAAACACAAAACCTATGGGGTTATCAAGAAAAAGTGTACTAGCCAGGACAGTCAAGTAAAGGTGGGAGATGTTCGATATCTGCGGCCAGGGTACAGAAACCACTTAATGACCGCAATGGAAAGGAAAGAATTTATAACTGTAAGAGATGCCAGAAAAATCATCCAGGGAGAGATTGTCGGGGAGCATTAGTGGACTGTTCATACTGTGGTAAATCGTGTCATAAAATGTATGAGTGTTATGCTCGATTGGGACAACAAGAACCTCAAGGGGGGAATCACAAAGGTATTCCACAACAACGCTTCGGTAATGGTCGGAGTGGCAATGACACGGGAAATGGAAATCAAAACGGTGTTTGTTTTGGTAGAAACCCTGGGGGTGTCTCAAACCTTAGGTTTTAAAGAAATCATTTCGGAATTCAGCAACCTCAAGGGAATGCTAGGAATGAGAACCTTCCTGGACAAGAGGTAGTCAAGAAGGCGCACCCCAGTCTTTCAAAATAATGGCAGACTATCAGCAGTTAACGCTAGGGAAGCAACACAAGTGTCCGATGTGGTCACAGGTACTTTTTGCATCAATTCAAAGTCTGATAAAGTTCTTTTTGATTCTGGTGCATCATACTCGTTTATTTCTAAGTCTAGAATTAAACACTTAGGATTGGAAAATCCCGAGAAAACATCTTTCTCAGTCGCTATTCCTTCCGGAGAGACCTTTCATTGTAGTATATTATTTCGTGGGGTGTCGGTCAATATAGGAAAGACAAAATCTCGAGTGATTTGTTTCTTTGGAAATGGAAGGTCTAGATGTAATCCTTGGGATGGATTGGTTGGGTAGATATAAGGCATTAATATATTGTGAGGGGCAATCTGTAACACTAAGCGGACCCCGAGGAGAGAAAGTTAAATATAGAAAGCTTCCCAAGGACCCAAGGTAAAAATAATATCGTCATTGAAGGTCAAGAAGTTAATCAAGCAAGGGCAACCGTGGTTTCTGTGTAGTATAAGTAAGGTGAAGGAGCGGGAGGTGTGACTTGAGAACATTCCGGTGGTCTGTGATTTTAAGGATGTTTTTCCAGAAGAACTTCCTGGTATGCCGCCAAGAAGGGACGTGGACTTGTCGATTGACTTAATCCCTGGGACAGGGCCAATTTCGAAAGCTCTTTACCGAATGGCCCAAACGGAGATGGAAGAATTGAAAGTCCAATTGGAGGAGTTGTTGGAGAAGGGTTATATAAGACCCAGTGTGTCGCCCTAAGGAGCCCCGGTGTTGTTTGTAAGGAAAAAGGACGGAACGATGCGTCTCTGCATTGATTACAGAGAACTTAATAAGGTCACTGTTAAGAATAAGTACCCATTACCACGGATCGATGATCTTTTTGATCAGTTACAAGGAGCAGGAGTCTTTTCCAAGATTGATCTGCGGTCAGGGTATCATCAGTTACGTATTAAGGAGGAGGATATTAGTAAATCAGCTTTTAGAACCAGATATGGAGACTTCGAATTCACCGTGATGCCTTTTGGGTTGACCAACGCACTGGCGGCGTTTATGGGATTGATGAATCGAGTTTTGAACGCGTATCTCGATAAATGTGTGGTGGTGTTCATTGATGATATCTTGGTGTATTCTAAGAGCCCAGAAGAACATCGAGAACATTTAAGGATAGTCTTGCAGATTCTGCGAAAGAATCAGTTGTATGCTAAGTTTTCGAAGTGTGAATTTTGGTTAGAGCAAGTGGCTTTTCTAGGTCACATTGTTTCTAGGGAAGGAATTTCCGTTGATCCAGCAAAAGTAGCAGCTGTTCGGGACTGGTCTACACCCCGAAATGTTACGGATATTCGAAGTTTCTTGGGTTTGACAAGGTACTATCGTCATTTTGTGAAGGATTTTTCTCGTGTCGCTCGTCTGCTAACATCCTTGATGAAGAAGGAGAAGAAGTTCAAATGGACCGAGGAGTGTGAGAAGGCATTTCAGTTGTTGAAGGAGAAGTTAACTACAGCTCCAGTGTTGACCTTACCTGATCCATCTTTGAAATATTTCGTCTACAGTGATGCTTCCAAACATGGATTAGGTTGTGTTTTAATGCAAGATAGGAAAGTAGTGGCGTATGCTTCGCGTCAGCTGAAGACTTATGAGGTGAATCATCTAACACATGACTTGGAATTAGTGGTTGTGGTTTTTGCATTAAAAATCTGGCGTTATTATCTCTATGGTGTCAAATGCAAGATCTTCACGGACCATAAAAGTTTGCAATTTTTGTTCACTCAATCCGAGTTGAATTTGCGCCAATGACGTTGGTTAGAACTTATCAGTGATTATGACTTGGAGACTGCTTATCATGAAGGCCGTGCGAATGTGGTCGCTGATGCTTTGAGCAGAAAATCGAGGTACTCAGTCTCAGCATTAATAACCTCTGAGGAATTGTGTAAGGAGTTTGAGAGAATGAGCTTAGAGATAATCCAAGAAGGGGAGTTGGAAGCCAAGTTGAGTGCATTGTCCATTCAACTTACATTTTTCGAAGAGATTATGTCTAAGCAACTAGAAGACCCCAAGTTCATTAAACTTCGGGAGCAGATGAGTGAAGGGAGAGCTGAAGGTTTTACAATTCATGAGGACGGTAGTCTTCGTTTTAAAGGACGGTGGTGTGTACCGGATGGGTGTGACTCTTTGACGGAAAAATTATTGAACGAAGCCCATTATTCTAGATACTCGGTTCATCCTGGTGGAGATAAGATGTATCAAGATTTAAAATGCATGTTTTGGTGGTCAGGTATGAAAAAGAATATTGCAGATTTTGTTTCCAAGTGTTTAACGTGTCGAAAGGTTAAGAGTGAACATCGAAGACCAGCTGGGTTACTGCAACCTCTAGAAGTCCCGGTATGGAAGTGGGATGACATATCTATGGATTTCGTGTTAGGTTTGCCACGAAATAAGGCTGGTAATGATACTCTTTGGGTTATTGTGGATAGGCTTACTAAGTCGGCAAGGTTTATTCCAATGAATTGTAAGTGGGATATGGAACAACTTGCTTGTGCTTATATTAAGTACGTGATTCGCTATCATGGAATACCTCGTACTATTGTCTCCGATCGTGATACTCGATACTTGTCACATTTTTGGAAATCATTACAGCAGGCTTTGGGAACCACTCTTCTTCAGAGTACGTCCTTCCACCCAATGACCGATGGTCAAACGGAACGCGTCAATCAAATACTGGAGGACATGTTGAGAGCGATAGCCATGGAATGTTAAGGTTCATGGGATGAACATTTGGATCTGGTAGAGTTCTCTTATAATAACAGTCACCAAGCTACGATTCAAATGGCTCCGTTTGAAGCACTTTATGGTTGTAAGTGTCGTAGTCCTGTATGCTGGGATGATTTTACTGAATTTGTCACCTTAGGATCTGATATGCTTGTTCAAATGACTGAATAAGTAAACCAAGATAGACAAAGAATCGTACGCCGATCTCCGACGTCGGCCTGGTGAATTTGAAGCGGGTGACAAGGTTCTACTTCGTGTGTCTCCAATGAAAGGAGTAGTTCGCTTTGGTGCTCGTAGGAAGTTAAGCCCACGTTTCATAGGTCCTTATGACATTGTGGAGAAAGTAGGGAAGTTAGCCTATCGATTAGCATTGTCTAATGCTCTGGGTAAAGTGCACGACGTTTTTCACAATTCTCAGTAGAAACGTTACGTTGCATCTTCTTCTCATGTATTAGATCCAGAGCCGTTAGAACTTGATGAGAGCCTAACCTATGAGGAACAGCCTGTCCGGATATTGGATAAGAAGGTCCGTAGTACTCGTCGGAGGGATATCACCATGGTTAAAGTATTACGGTCCAGTCACCGCTCACAAGAGGCAACCTGGGAGACGGAAGACTCCATGCGAGAGCAGTATCCTCACCTTTTCTCTCGGGTTAGTAAGTTACGGGGACGTAACTTCGTTAAGGGGGTAGAAGGCGATAAGATTTTCGCGCGATTTATGTTTTGGGTTGATTTGTGTATGTGTGTATAGTGATTAAGTTCCTTTTACTCGTTTTGTGGTTATGTGTTATGATAAGTGTGGTTTTGGGGTCAAAACCTTTTTAAGGGGGGTAGTCTGTAACACCCCGATATTTTCCCGATATTTTCTTCCCGATATATTTAATAATTCACTAGTAATATTATTTCTATATATATATTTTATTTATTATTGGGATTGGTCATGAGATTTGCAATCCTTTTCGGCAATTAGAATTATTTGGGCCCAAAATTTTCCTTAACCCATCTTTTCTTTTCAAAAAAAAAAAAAGAAAAAGAAAATGACGTCAATTGGTGGAAATGAATTACTCGCGGTATATGGGGGCATTATGAGCCACCGCGGGGGTATGCATACTTAACCATAGGCACCGAAGTAAGGCGAGTGTCTATGGTAGAGACTTGCTTAGGGGTTAGCTCCCCCTAATGTATTGTCTCACTTATGGAGATTGGAGTGTACCGGCAGTATGGCTGGATAGTACAG
>NC_080060.1:21597926-21641069 GCF_026212465.1 Amaranthus tricolor | reverse complement strand
TATATATATATATATATATATATATATATATATATATATATATATATATATATATATACACACATATATATACAGATATATACACACACACACACACACAAACACACACACACACACACACACACACACACACACACACACACACACACATATATATATATATACATATATATATATATATATATATATATATATATATATATATATATATATACATATATATATATATATATATATATATATACATATATATATATATATATATATATATATATATATACATATATATATATATATATATATATACATATATATATATGTATACATATACATATATATATATATGTATACATATATATATATATATATATACATATATATATATATATATATATATATATATATATATATATATATATTTATATATATACATATATATATACATATATACATATATATATACATATATACATATATATATACATATATACATATATACATATATATATACATATATATATATATATACATATATATATATATATACATATATATATATATATACATATATATATATATATACATATATATATATATATATATATATATATATATATATATATATATATATATATACTTATATATATATATAGGCATTAATATTTCTTGAGTTGTTGAGCAGTTACCCGACTTATTCAAGACACGACCACATATTCCTTCAACTGAACTTGTGGACATTGTAATGAAAACGTATAAGATCATTATAAGCAAGGCATATGCATACAAATTAAGTATACCACACATAGGAAGTTATATGGGTCAATGTTATCATAAGTTTGGGAGCTATATGGAGGCTTGAAACAAAGTAGCCCTAATGGTAACTTTACACTTTTACTTGATGAGAAAAACAAAAGCACCTAAATTTCAAAGGGTGCTTGTTTGCTTTCAAGGTATGAAGGACGGTTATATTAGTGGATGTAGGAAGATATTGTGCATAGATAAGTGCCATTATTTGCATTTATTCATGTCATTTTTATGCTCCTTATGTAACACCCTTGAATTTCTGACCCTCTAAACGAAATCAAAACCGCAAGGGAACGAAGGAAATTCGGGTGTTACATTTAAATTAAAATAAGAATAAAAATAAAGAAAAGGAAAATAAAAAAGGTAAATTTTAATTGATTTAATAAAAGGGATTATAGAAAAACTTCCAAACAAAATTGTACAGAAATTTCAGCAGCATTTGCCTTGAAATTAGGCGCACCAAAAAAAAACAAGCAATAAAACATAATAAAGAAGAGGCATCAATAGCCTTGTAACAAAACTCACGGCGGAATGATCATCGCCGAATCCTCTGTTGACATGCTAAGCATGGATAGTGGTTCCATGTAAACACTTGGGATTTCAAAAAAAACATAACCAAACTTTACAAGCCATTCAAGCTAAAATAACAAAATATAAAAAGGTCGTACAAAATAAACCTTTGCAGCGGAACAAATTACATAAAAAAAGAGGGCATGTGCCTCAAGCTAAAAACATAAACAATTTAAATGCAAAGAAATCACATGTAGCGTCAAAAATAGATATAACATTGTACGCTTCAAGGTTCTCACTCATTCCCCCCGTATGCAATACAAGGAATCTCCAAAACCTGCAAGGCTGCAAGATCTATCTATGATACCCCTGCTGCTCAACGTAAGGTTATAGACCAGCGTGTCATAGCAGGGCCATCAAAGACGAGCCATCAACAAAGAAACCAACAATACACGTCAGTAACCAACAACATGTTATATATGTAACCAATAATCAATTTCACCACCGTAAGCATAATTAGTTTATACTTAACTATTAAAAGTGACCAACAACCCTAAATATAATCAATCATCAAAATCACCATTATTAATCAAAAATAACACTTATCAAAAGCTTTTACAAATTTATCCCAATATCACAAAATCACCAAAATACAAAAAGTAGTACATACTACCTTCTATTTCATCCCCAACACAAACCCTAATTTATTCATTTGCAAATCTCACTTCTAACCCAAAAAAAAAAAAGAGGAGTGTTTACTTTTAAATTTCAAAAACCCCACTCATACTACTTGTGTATATTATCTACAAGACCCAAATATAACCCTAACCCATACTAACTTTGATTTATTTTAATAATGATATTAATAATCAAAATAATAATAATAATAATAATAATAATAATAATAATAATAATAATAATATAATAATCATTGACTACTTAAATAAAAGAAATTAAAAAAATGTATATATTTAAAGGTTAATTCAATTAGTCGACAATAAATATTTTAAATCATTTTGTTTTCAAATTATTTAAAAAAATTTACAATATTGACGTAATAAATTACGGGGTGTTACACCTTATGTGATGTTTTAGTGGGTTTTAAGTAGGGGTGTTCAAAAATATCCGGTTTAAAAAACCCGAACTGGATTACCCGGTATCCGATTTTTAAAACCGGGTAATTTACCCGGTTTACTAAATTTGGATAATTCGGGTCGGGTACCCAGTTTTAAAACCGGGTATTCGGGTCGGATACGAATCGCAAATTTTGGGAAACCGGCTACCCGGTATCCGGTTTGTATTATTTTTTTAAAAAAGAATTATTTTCAAAACCCTAAATCTACCTTGGGCCTTTTGAAATCCCGTTTTTTATCCCATATTCCCATCTTGCATCTTCAAATTCGTCCAGACGGCAGATTCCAGACTCCATCTTCACGCCGTCATCTTGCTTCTTCTTCACCATTCACGTTGAGACGTTGACAAGAATCCAGACCGCTGCTATTCTTCTTCTTCACCGTTTTTAATTGGGTAAGTTTCTTTCAGTTCATCACCATTCTTCTTCTTCTCAGGATTTTTTTAATCCGAAACAAATCTGGTTTTTGGTACTTATTTAATTTTTTTTGCCATTTTCGATTTTGTCATTTGTGTGTTTTAATTTAAGTTTTTTTTTCAAAGAGATTTAGCCATTTTCACATTTTCGGTGTTAAGTTGAATTTTGCCTTGAACTTGAATCTATTGTAGTCTGTATGTTCTTCATTAGCTAGATTTTCCCCTTTTTTTGGATTTTGCCATTGAATCTACATCAACTTGAAGCTACTGTATTAGTTGGTAATGTTCTTCATCTTTCTTGTATATAGTTTGTATTAGCTGGTAATCTTGATTGAATGTATTTCATAATTTGTGGAGGATGATATGTAAATTATGCAAAAAAAAGAAAGTCAGATACTCTTTAAAAAAAGAAAATTAAAGTCTGTATAGAATTTTGCAAGGTGATTGATGAAAGTGAACTCCTTTTCAATATTCATGGTGTTCTTGATTGAATCTTGATAGAATTAGTTGGTATTCTTGATTGAATCTACAACATTTTGAAGCTACTGTATAGTCTATATTAGACTATTAGTTGGATTTTATGTTTAATATTTGAAGTTGAATTCTGATATTTGATTTGAATATTATATAAAAAAATGTTAAAAGAAATAAGGAAAAAAAACAAAATTTTTAGGAAACAATCAAAATCGGGTATTTGGTTTCCGACCCGGTTTAACTGGGCCGGATCCGGGTCACAATTTTAGGTACCCGAAAAAGCGGGTACCCGGATTTCCGAATCCGGGTCGACCCGGTACCAGGTTTTGAACACCCCTAGTTTTAGGTAGTGTTGATATTATTATTTGATGTTTTTGTCTCACATGTTTAAATAATTTTGAGGCAAAAATCGGAGTTTTATTAGGTTTCGGGGGTGATAAGTGGGTGAAGGCTTGGAGAAATGGCCTAAGACCCCTAAAGAAGTGAAGGAATCGAGCAAAACAAGCCCCAAGGGAAAGAAATGAGTCGTACCTAAGCCGTGTTAAAAAGCCACGACCCGTCGCAAAGCAATTGGAGTCTTGAGGCAAACGACGAGTCGTCCCCAACTTGCCACGACTCGTCGCATACTTACTGATCTAAGAAGAGCAATCCAGAGACAAATTGACGAGTCATCCCCAATTTGCCACGACTCGTAGCATACTCACTGAAGTCACATATTCCAGGCAGAACAAAAGCGATGACTCGTCGCACCTCTAGTGAGTAGTTTTCCTTTCTAGGGTTAAGGGATAAACCCTAATTCGAAGCATGAAATGATATTTTATCGGTTATTTGTGGGAAATTTGAGTCTATGATTAAACCTATGCTTAATGAATCTTAGTTTAAATATCTTTATTAACCTTTTCAATAAAACGGAAGTTTGAGATTAGGATTAATTTAGGATTGAGATATATTTAAGTTAAATTCCTACTAGTTTAGCCAATAATAGAAAAGTTTGAAGATTAACACTAGTAAGGTCTTAAAACGAAAGGCGATATTGATCAATAGAGCGGAAGCTTGAGATTAATTAGATCACGTTTAATTATGCCAAAGACTCAAATTCATACAATTATGAGAGTAATTCATTCCCATGTTAGAAATTACGTGATTCACGACACCCTAAATTTGTCATATTATTATCTTCGTATTAATTATTGTCTTAACTGTAATTATTAGTTTTACTTGCATTAATTTAGTTATTGCCAACAGTAGTATTAGTTTCTCAACCCAACTACTTGTTGATCCGTGTCTCGTAGTCATAAATCGAACAAATTAGTTAACTCGCTTCCCTGAGTTCGACCCGTATTGCTAATTTAACAGTATGGTGACAGTAGGAAGTAGGCTAATTTTCGTTTTCATACTTCATTTTTTTGTGCTTAACATTAGGACTCCTATTTTCTCATCCGAATTCGTGGCCTTCTCTAATGATGTAGGGCCCAAAACCATGAAGTTTCCCATATCTTCATTCAATCTATAAATGAAGGCCCTCAACAACATGGGCTCTGGAAATCTTTCCGAGGAGATGCTCTCTCTATAAACACTCTCTTATACTCATCATTTAAACAGTAACCATTTCTCGTAGAGTGATCTCTGAATTATGGATCTAAAGTGTTTCAGAATTAGTGCCTTTCAACACCTACTACGTGGTGATTAGTGTTCTTGGTTTTCTTATTTAAACCACAACAAGACATCCCCATTTAAACTCACCACATTCTCATCAATCTTCTCTTCTTCACTTACCCTATGAGATACAAATTTGAGGAAGAAAATCCCTCCATATCTTCCCACCTCTAACTTTGTACACAAACAAAGGAAATCTCGGCCATTCAAATCCCTTTCCTTCCCTTCCCTTCCCTTCCATCCATTCACACCCTTAATCTTTTGCGTTTGTAAAACAAAAAAGGTAGGTAGTGTGTTATGGATCCCATTTTTTTTTTCCATTTTGTGAAGTTTTGTGGGTAATAAAGCTAATGACAGAAAAAAAATGGGTAGTAAAGAAAAATGAAGAAAGGTTAAAATTTTGTGCATATTAGAACGATATGAGCAAATAAAGAGAGTATGATTGAGACCCACTTTTGTGACATCTCCATATGATTATCATTAAGTATGATTGAGACCCTCTTTTGTGACATCTTCATAATTAAGGAAACATTAACCATAATGATCCAACCTTTTTCTTGATTTCCTTACAATAGTCCTACATCTTGATTAATTGATTGATAATGAATAATCCAAACTAGTCATTTCGCCCAAAAAAAGTAAAACAAAATTTTAAAAAAGAGGAAAAAGAACAACCTCACCCCTCCCCTTATTTCAACATCAGCGCAATCCCCTTCCCCCTCTCCCTGCACCGTCCACAACCCTTCTCCCTCTTACCAGCGAAGGAAACTTTCTCCAGCCATTCCCCCAATTCCGAAGAGCCCCCCTCCCTATCCCAGCCCCAACGGCACTCCCTCCCCAACCTTCGTCAAACACTTAACAACAATCCAATGTCGTGGATAAGGTGCGCGACTAGAGTGATGGTTGAAGTGAGGCTATTGATTTAAATGGTGTTTAGGGTTTAAGGTTTATTTGGGGTAGTGGTTGTGGTAGGGTGGTTTTAGGGTTTAGGGTTTGGGGATATGTGGAGCTGGGTTTTAGGGAGGGCTAATTTTATTTAAGTTACCTTTT
This sequence comes from Amaranthus tricolor, assembly GCF_026212465.1. Taxonomy (NCBI): domain Eukaryota; kingdom Viridiplantae; phylum Streptophyta; class Magnoliopsida; order Caryophyllales; family Amaranthaceae; genus Amaranthus; species Amaranthus tricolor. The sequence continues at coordinate 21,635,027 of NC_080060.1, read as the reverse complement.
AAGGTTTATTTCACTTTTCTTTTTAATTTAGGTAATTAACCTAGTATAACAAGTCACCAATAATGCTAGTTATGTTATGAGTAAACGCGCTCAAAGTTCGGATTATTTATGGTTAATAAATATGTGAGATTGTTGTTAGAAAATCAAGAAAATGGTGGATTATCAACGTAATTTTTTCTATAATTAATTAATTGAAGATGCTAAATTTTGAGTTCTCTAAGAACATTTGTTCCTTCAATTGTGTTCATTAGCATCTTCCGATCACGATAAACTTGCATCTTCCTCCGATACAACTCTCAACTTTCTAGGAAAACAATCTTGATTCTTATGGTTGTGGTTAATAAATATTGTTTTGTTCTTGTTCCATCTTCTTGAATTCCTGTGAACACTCAAGGTTCATAATTTGCTTTACAATCCTACACTAACATCACACAAAGAACAATCACCTCATTAGTGTTTAAACTTGTGTTAAAAGTTATGTAGTGATAAAGATACTTCCTCCTTCCCAATTTTATAGCTACATTTGAGATTATTAACGTTATTAAGAATAATGTTTTTTTTTGTTAGTGGTAGTAAAATCACATGGTTAAGAAAAAGAGAGAGAAAGAAAAAGATGAAATAAGTGGTCGATAATGTGGGTTAGTGGTAGGTGGAAGGTGGGGTCCATACTTAAAAAAGGGAATATAGCTAATAAGTTGGAACATCCTAATAAGGAAAGTGGAGCTAACAATTTGGGACAAGGGAAGTATAAGAGTCCGGGATTGTACCATCAAAAAAAGATGAGTGAAGTTTTAATTGGGAATTTATGTAAGAATGGGATCAAACTCCTTGTTAATCATAGTTTCTTTTGCTCGAGCATTAGTATCTTTGGACCTTCAACCAAATACTGTTGTTTTTCTAGGTCCTCCATCTTTGCTTCCTCCCGTAATTGTTCCAAAAAAGGCTTTCCATATAATCTTCCTTTTCATTGTACCTATATAATCTCTTGTTGGATTTTCATTTCTTTCCACAATTGAGTGAAGCTCCGTGTCCTTTTCACATTTTGGTGAAAATTTGTCAAATCCCCATACATTCTCCACCCCTTGAATTTGCTTATTTTGTTTAATCCTTTTCCTCTGAATCCATTCCGTTCCAGATTAAGCTTTATCAACTTAAAAGTTGCACGAATTGGATTGAAAATTGTAACTTTTCGAGTGACATGGAAGCAACTATTATAATTTTTTGGTCTCTATATCCATTTGTGCTACTCTAGTGTCCCATAATTTGACATAGAAAACAAACCTAATCTTTTGTCTCTCTTCCCAATTGACTTGCACAACATGTTTTCCAATGAAGATTTTTATTTCTTCATTTTCTTGTACCCACCCAAGCTTCTCAAGCTATGATCTTCATTTAGCATGATTAGTACCTCCCTCTTTTTCTGCTCGTGCGGGATTAATTAAAGATGCTAATTTTTTAGTTCTCCCCTTTGCCTCTTATTGTGTTCATAAGTATTTTCTATTTTGATAACAACTCCTAACTTGCTACAAACATTAAAAAAGCAATTGAATATACTTGGGTCTTGGAGTATGGGTGGTTAGGAGATGCCCTTGAACCTGTATTCTTTTATGACAAAAAATCATCAATGCTTAAGGTCCAAAATTTCCTTGAGTCCTTGTACTAACATCACACTAAGGAACAACCTCTTCATTAATGTTTGAACCTGAGTCAGAGTTAGGCAATGAAGAAGAGAAAATAGGGGGTTATTGTGATATGAAAATGAAAAACGAATGAAGTGATGAGATGCGATTTGAGTAAGAATGGGGATGGATACCCTTTAAACTAGAGTTAGCTTTGCTCTAGCCTCGATCGACTTATCCAATGGCCCTTCAAACAACTTCCTTAATGCCTTTGAATGCTATTTTTCTGTCTAACACCATCGCTTACTCTCCTAATTGTTCCAAAAAATATTCCATCAAATCTTGCTCTTCATTATAGAAATCTTCCTCTGTATTTCGTTTTGTTTACCCAATTACTAATATTGCATCCCTTGGGTGTTGTCCATATAGGATAAAATTTGTCTATCTAATAGACATCCTCCCTCCTAAATTCGCTCCTTGCTCTCCTTGGAATCCATTTAGTCTTTATTTTTTGAAGAGCTTTATCATCTTCTTTGCAAAAGGATTGGATTGAAAATCGTAAGAAATTTTGAATGATTGAATTGAGACATGAAAGTAAACAAAATTATTATTTGATCTCAATACCATCTGCCAAGTGTACCGTTATTGACGTGGTGGCAATCAATTTTTTTTTTAGTCTCCAAACACATCTGATTTTCCTCTCATTCTTTCCACCATTTCTGCTTGGCCTTCTTTCATTTTTAAACAGTTACTTGACTGCTATATTGACTGACACCAGCCTCATTAAGTAATCCAAGGAGGAGATTTTTTGTTCTAAAATTTGTGGCTAGAACAAGCTGATTGTGAAGATTTCATCCTAGACTTCTATAACAAATTAATCCAATTTGAGTTATTTATGCCTCTGTGTTGCACATTCTACTTTCTTATTGAGAGTCCTTTCTTTAAATCTTGTGAGAATGTCAATTATGATATGCCTTTCGATTAATCAATGTGATTGGCATTTTCTTCCAAGGAATTAACTTAAATCTGTCGATTATCCCCTTTTCTCGTATATTCTTGTTTTTCTAAGCTTGTTGATTGATCTTTGATGAAATTATCTATTCTTGTTTTTCTAAGGTTACTTGTTGATTGATCTTTGGTAAAATCTTCCCTTATGAAGTATGCTCCTCGATAAGAGCGGTTGTTCCTGTATGAGGAAGAGTGTATGGCCATTGTATGAGTATGCATTGTTTATTTGAAGGTAGTATGTATTACTTTTATGTATTTTGGTTATTTTGTGATATTGGGACAAATTTATTTTCGCTTTTGATAAGTGTTATTTTTTGATTAATAATGGTGGTGAATGTGAGTATTGTTGTTGGTTTTGTGGTGATAAAAAGTACTAATAAAGAATTATTGTATAAAATTACTAATAAAGAATTATTGAATCATGTGTCACTAGCGATGATTAAGTGTTGTCATTGTCAATCATGCATACATGGTTGATGCTTAATTGTTGTGGTTAGTATTAAATTGTTGCCAAACTAATTTCTTATTATGGTTATGAGATGTCTAGCCTACTAAATGCTTTGTTCTTATGCGTTGTCACCTCAAACCTTGAGGAATAGAACAAATTTGATTGAAAATCATTATCATTATGCATTGAAATTGAGTGTAATACACTACATTATACTATTTAAGGCCAAATAGTCTTATTTTATTGCAAAAGTGTATAAATTGAATCTTTTCCTCTTGAACATGCCTTGTTTTAGAATTTAATGGAAACTAATGTTATAGTTAGATTGATCTATGGCATTGTTTGTGAGTAAACATGTTGTGTGTATGATTAGATTGTATATTCATATGAGTTATGGCTTGTAAGGAACAAAGTAGGGTATTTAGTAGAGCAAGTAGCACCTAAAGGAAGTCAAGTAGACTTACTAGTCTTACTTTAAACGTGTAAAAGTGCCCGGTTCATAAGAGGGGCATAAGAACCTCCTTCGAAGTGATTGTTGCGACTTGTTATCTTATAGTTGCAGGTAAGTACACGTAGTAGCTAACTCTCGCATGCATCTTGAATATGTTTTCTTTGCATAACAATATTATATAAATTATGTCTACTATGAATTGTTGTTAAACATTATTAAGTTGTTGTTCAAGTGTGGATTGGTATGTAGAGATGGTAGAGAATGGGTTTTGATGTCGCAAGAGTGGAATGTTGGACTAGATGAGATGGAATGGGAATGATTCCCTTATTTATAAGTTGTGAATTATGTTTTATGAGTGGGAATGAGTTCCTTATGGATGAGATATTAAGTTGGTTGTTATTGTGACTCCCACTGGATTGGTACCCCAGTTGGTTTAGTTTCCGGAGGCATGGATCATCTATATATGGTTGTTGTACGGGAGTATGGTCATACTTTGCCATTGGCCACCGGCATGGCCGTCACTGTCCTTGGCTGAGGTGTTACCATGTGGGTCTTGCAAAGTCCAGTATGGTGGCCTCTTGTCACATAAGAGAATATATGAAACCAAAGATAGAAAATGGTGAAGGCATTGAGAAGCACATAGAAATGAGAAGTAGTTAGAGTTGGTACTTACACATTGGAATATCTCTCTCACCTTGTTTTGTTGAAATTGATTGTTGGTTATATATATAACATGTTAGTTACTGACGTGTACTGTTTGTTTCTTTGTTGACGGCTCATCTTTGATGGCCCTGCTATGACACGTTGGTCTATGACCTTACGTTGAGCAGCAGGGATATCATAGATAGATCTTGTAGGTTTTGGAGATTCCTTGCATTACATACGGGGGGAATGAGTGAGAACCTTGAAGCGTGCAATGTTATATTTGTTTTTGACGGTACATGTAGTTTCTTTGCATTTAAATTGTTTATGTTTTTGGCTTGAGGCACATGCCCTCTTTCTGATGTAATTCATTGTGCTGCAAAGCTTTAGTTCGTGCGACCTTTCATATTTCGTTACTTTAGCTTGAATGACTTGTAAAGTTTAGTTATGTTTTTGAAAATCCAAGTGTTTACATGGGAATCACAATCCATGCTTAGCATGTCGACAGAGGATTTGGCGATGATCATTCCGCCGTGATTTTTTGTTACAAGGCTGTTGATGCCTCTTCTTGATTATGTTTTAGTGCGCGTTTATTTTCTTTTGGTGCGTCCAATTTCAAAGCAGATGCTACCGGAATTTCCGCACGATTTTGTTTGGAAGTTTTTATATAATCCCTTTAATTAAATCAATCAAACTTTACCCTTTCTTTTCCTTTTCTTTGTTCTATTTTCTATATTTTATTTTTTTTATGTAACACTCGAATTTCCTCCATTCCCTTGCGGTTTTGGTTTTGTTTAGAGAGTCGGACATTTAGGGGTGTTACAGGTCTAGTTCTTAAAACCTTGCCAGAGCACTCCTTGTTTTTTAATGGCAGCAAAAGCAGTTTTGGGGTAACAAGGGTGGCTTATCTTGGTCATATTATTTCAGCTCAAGCATGGAAGTAGATCCTGAGAAAATTTTAGCCATTATACACAGGCCAGTTCCCAAAAACATTAAAGAGATCCGTGCATTTTTTGGGTTTGACAGGCTATTTTCGTCGTTGGGTATGTTCAAAAGGCACAACACTTGACTGCCCAACTAAAGAAAGATGTGTATACTATGCATGGATTACAGCTGCTATAGCCGCATTTGAGGCACTCAAGGTGGCCATAACTCAGATGCGTGTTTTAGGACCGATGCTTCAGGTCAAGGGGTAGGGGGTATTTTACTCCAAAATTCCATATATGAAAAGTAGTTAAGGTTTTCAATCAACTGTTAGGGCCTAGAGCTCAACAAAAAGCCATATATGAAAATGAGTTAATGGCTATCGTATTTGTTGTTCTACGGTGGAAACATTACTTAAAATGGCGTCGATTTGTGGTCAAAACCAATCAAAGAAGTCTGAAATTCATACTTGAGCAAAGGGAAATTGAGGGTTGAGTATCAGAAGTGGGCTATGAAGCTGAAACCATTGTTTACAACCTTGGACCCAAAAACAAAGTGGTTGATGCACTAACAAGCTGCTTACCTTGAATTAAGTACTGCAATCAGCTCAGTTTTCATTTATTGGGGGCAGCTAGGACGCGAGGTCGATAGGGATACAACATTGGCTCGCATTAAGTCTGAATTGCAAAAGGAACTGATACAGTGACAGGGTTTACAATTCATTGAATACTGTTATGAATTGGGTCAAAGGGTCCAAGGGCATTATCGACATTTTACTATTAGTTGCTCTTTCAATTTTGTTAGTTAGGATAGTTGTTGTGTTTGTTAGGCTTAGGCTATATAAAGAGCCAGCCTTGTAATAATAAGATAGCTATTGAATATTGAATAATAAGGAATAATCCTTTGGAGTTATGGGGCAAACTCGAATTGCCCATTAATGTGTGTTTACTATCTAGTTTTGGTTACAATTCTTAGCCAGTGTGTTACAATGGTATCAAAGTGGTACGATTCGATGACTGGAAATGAGGCCTTTTTTGAGAGTTTAGGGACTGAAATTTCACCCCGCAGAGATGTTAAAGGGGGTTATCCAATGCGGTATCATCCACGCATTCAAACCAACATCGACGAATGAGATTTATGAAAATTGGGGAAACGACATTTGTGAAATTTGTGATGAACATTTTGATGTAGAATTATCGGAACATGAATGTAGTCACAAAGGATTTTCACACCTCATCCTCCATCAAGAAAGGAAGGATGAATTGACGGTAATTGTATACCAAGAAGTAAAAAAAGAAGATGACCAAGAAAAAAGTGTAAAGGTTGATGATATGGGAAAAAAGGTAAGAGAGTTGGATAAATGTGAGGATCAAATAACAGATGAGGAAGAGAATTTGTAAAACCAAGAAGAGGACCCAGATTAGTGGAGAAGACAAAGGGAAGGTTGAACAGCATTGGTAAGACTACCTTATGGCAAAATAAAGAAAGAAAGATAGAAGGTGTTTGGAAAAGAAGAAATTAAAGATGAAAGGGGAAACAGTTTGAGCCAATTTATTTTTGAAAATTTCAGCCCATTTCTAAATATGTTCATTTTTTATAGCTTTGACCCCTTTATTTCTCAAGTTCACACACTAATTTTTATGAATTATATTCCGACTGAATTTTTCTATAACCTACCCAAGTTAACTAATTTCTGAAAGGACAAGCTTATTTTTATCCACCTTGACGGCAAGGTGGAACTTCAGACAGTCGGTAATGTGATGAATTGGGTCAAAGGGTCCAAGGGCATTATCGACATTTTACTATTAGTTAGTCTTTCTATTTTATTAGTAAGGATATCTGTTATTTTTTAGTGTTTGTTAAGCTTAGGCTATATAAAGAGACAGCCTTGTAATAATGAGATAACTATTGAATATTGAATAATAAGGAATAATCATTTGTAGTTATGGGGCAGACTATTGTCCATTAGTGTGTGTTTACTATCTAGTTGTGGTTACGGGTCTTGGTCGATCAGTTACAAATACCGAGAGAATGTCTTTTTGTGGCCACTCCCACGCACTCTTAAAGAATTTTAAAGAAAACAAGTTTGTGCATGAGAATTTGTTACCTTCTGAACCCTTTTTCGATTCAAAAATTGTCTTTTTAATTTCATCTGTTTCAAATGGTCTTTCAAGCCACAAAGCATTTGCATTTGATATGGATTCCCATTTATGACATGTTGACCCACTTATGATGAAGCAAGCTTTTAATCGAACTAACTCACTCTTCTGGGGAAAAAAAGCTAGGTTCTCATATAAAATAGGAGCTAATTTGAATTCTACTCCTCCTCTGGCAAACAATAAGTTCACCACTAGATACGTACTGATGTAGTGCATTGTCAATAAAGTGATGGAGGTACATTAATTATTACAGCATAGACAACTCAAAGATTTATCATATATAGAGGAGAATAGGAATAATGGGTTTACGAAGGGGTAATGTAGGTAATTAGTATGTTAGTGGTAACTTGAGGGATAAGTTAGTAGTTTATTATAAATAGAGGAGATTAGGGAGTCATAATCATGAAGAAAACTATTAAGTATTTGGTGGGTGAGTTTATACTCATTTTAGGAGACCTCAAGCTTCTCGAAGTGCTTGATTTATCTTTCTTTTACCATTTCTAGGGCTGTAATCTTTCTTTGTTCATTCAATTTATCATATATTTCTAGCTACGATTTCGGTGACCGGAATACCGTCGAAGATGGCGTAAGTCCAGAAAATACCAAAGTGCCAGATCTTGATGCATTTTTTGGGGGTTTTGGGACTGAAATTCCACCCTTAGAGATGCTAATAAGGCTGTTAGCAGCAAAATCATTCACTCATTCAAATCAACCTCTATGAATGAGATTTATGAAAAATGGGAAAAAGGAATTTGTGAGTTTTTTTTATGAACGATTAGAGGAAACAGAACTTTCGGGACACGATTGTAGCCACAAGGCATATTCAATGCTCTACCTCCATGAAGGAAAGAAGGATGAACTCATGGCAATTATATACCATGAAACCAACCGAGGAAGGAAATGAAAAAGATGATGTGCAGAATTTTAAATTCAAGAAGAACACACATCTCAAAGAATAAGAAGGATTAGTAGATTTAAAATGCAAAGAAGAGTATCCAAATGGGATGGATAAGGAAAAGAAAAATGTGAGCAAAAGGGGTAAGAGACTGTTACCGCAAAACAAAGGAATGAACAGAGAGAATTGGGAAAGGAAAATAAAGAAAAAAAAGGGTAACATTAGAAAAACAATAAATTACGGGGTGTTACACCTTATGTGATGTTTTAGTGGGTTTTAAGTAGGGGTGTTCAAAAATATCCGGTTTAAAAAACCCGAACTGGATTACCCGGTATCCGATTTTTAAAACCGGGTAATTTACCCGGTTTACTAAATTTGGATAATTCGGGTCGGGTACCCAGTTTTAAAACCGGGTATTCGGGTCGGATACGAATCGCAAATTTTGGGAAACCGGCTACCCGGTATCCGGTTTGTATTATTTTTTTAAAAAAGAATTATTTTCAAAACCCTAAATCTACCTTGGGCCTTTTGAAATCCCGTTTTTTATCCCATATTCCCATCTTGCATCTTCAAATTCGTCCAGACGGCAGATTCCAGACTCCATCTTCACGCCGTCATCTTGCTTCTTCTTCACCATTCACGTTGAGACGTTGACAAGAATCCAGACCGCTGCTATTCTTCTTCTTCACCGTTTTTAATTGGGTAAGTTTCTTTCAGTTCATCACCATTCTTCTTCTTCTCAGGATTTTTTTAATCCGAAACAAATCTGGTTTTTGGTACTTATTTAATTTTTTTTGCCATTTTCGATTTTGTCATTTGTGTGTTTTAATTTAAGTTTTTTTTTTCAAAGAGATTTAGCCATTTTCGCATTTTCGGTGTTAAGTTGAATTTTGCCTTGAACTTGAATCTATTGTAGTCTGTATGTTCTTCATTAGCTAGATTTTCCCCTTTTTTGGATTTTGCCATTGAATCTACATCAACTTGAAGCTACTGTATTAGTTGGTAATGTTCTTCATCTTTCTTGTATATAGTTTGTATTAGCTGGTAATCTTGATTGAATGTATTTCATAATTTGTGGAGGATGATATGTAAATTATGCAAAAAAAAGAAAGTCAGATACTCTTTAAAAAAAGAAAATTAAAGTCTGTATAGAATTTTGCAAGGTGATTGATGAAAGTGAACTCCTTTTCAATATTCATGGTGTTCTTGATTGAATCTTGATAGAATTAGTTGGTATTCTTGATTGAATCTACAACATTTTGAAGCTACTGTATAGTCTATATTAGACTATTAGTTGGATTTTATGTTTAATATTTGAAGTTGAATTCTGATATTTGATTTGAATATTATATAAAAAAATGTTAAAAGAAATAAGGAAAAAAAACAAAATTTTTAGGAAACAATCAAAATCGGGTATTTGGTTTCCGACCCGGTTTAACTGGGCCGGATCCGGGTCACAATTTTAGGTACCCGAAAAAGCGGGTACCCGGATTTCCGAATCCGGGTCGACCCGGTACCAGGTTTTGAACACCCCTAGTTTTAGGTAGTGTTGATATTATTATTTGATGTTTTTGTCTCACATGTTTAAATAATTTTGAGGCAAAAATCGGAGTTTTATTAGGTTTCGGGGGTGATAAGTGGGTGAAGGCTTGGAGAAATGGCCTAAGACCCCTAAAGAAGTGAAGGAATCGAGCAAAACAAGCCCCAAGGGAAAGAAATGAGTCGTACCTAAGCCGTGTTAAAAAGCCACGACCCGTCGCAAAGCAATTGGAGTCTTGAGGCAAACGACGAGTCGTCCCCAACTTGCCACGACTCGTCGCATACTTACTGATCTAAGAAGAGCAATCCAGAGACAAATTGACGAGTCATCCCCAATTTGCCACGACTCGTAGCATACTCACTGAAGTCACATATTCCAGGCAGAACAAAAGCGATGACTCGTCGCACCTCTAGTGAGTAGTTTTCCTTTCTAGGGTTAAGGGATAAACCCTAATTCGAAGCATGAAATGATATTTTATCGGTTATTTGTGGGAAATTTGAGTCTATGATTAAACCTATGCTTAATGAATCTTAGTTTAAATATCTTTATTAACCTTTTCAATAAAACGGAAGTTTGAGATTAGGATTAATTTAGGATTGAGATACATTTAAGTTAAATTCCTACTAGTTTAGCCAATAATAGAAAAGTTTGAAGATTAGCACTAGTAAGGTCTTAAAACGAAAGGCGATATTGATCAATAGAGCGGAAGCTTGAGATTAATTAGATCACGTTTAATTATGCCAAAGACTCAAATTCATACAATTATGAGAGTAATTCATTCCCATGTTAGAAATTACGTGATTCACGACACCCTAAATTTGTCATATTATTATCTTCGTATTAATTATTGTCTTAACTGTAATTATTAGTTTTACTTGCATTAATTTAGTTATTGCCTACAGTAGTATTAGTTTCTCAACCCAACTACTTGTTGATCCGTGTCTCGTAGTCATAAATCGAACAAATTAGTTAACTCGCTTCCCTGAGTTCGACCCGTATTGCTAATTTAACAGTATGGTGACAGTAGGAAGTAGGCTAATTTTCGTTTTCATACTTCATTTTTTTGTGCTTAACATTAGGACTCCTATTTTCTCATCCGAATTCGTGGCCTTCTCTAATGATGTAGGGCCCAAAACCATGTTTCCCATATCTTCATTCAATCTATAAATGAAGGCCCTCAACAACATGGGCTCTGGAAATCTTTCCGAGGAGATGCTCTCTCTATAAACACTCTCTTATACTCATCATTTAAACAGTAACCATTTCTCGTAGAGTGATCTCTGAATTATGGATCTAAAGTGTTTCAGAATTAGTGCCTTTCAACACCTACTACGTGGTGATTAGTGTTCTTGGTTTTCTTATTTAAACCACAACAAGACATCCCCATTTAAACTCACCACATTCTCATCAATCTTCTCTTCTTCACTTACCCTATGAGATACAAATTTGAGGAAGAAAATCCCTCCATATCTTCCCACCTCTAACTTTGTACACAAACAAAGGAAATCTCGGCCATTCAAATCCCTTTCCTTCCCTTCCCTTCCCTTCCATCCATTCACACCCTTAATCTTTTGCGTTTGTAAAACAAAAAAGGTAGGTAGTGTGTTATGGATCCCATTTTTTTTTTCCATTTTGTGAAGTTTTGTGGGTAATAAAGCTAATGACAGAAAAAAAATGGGTAGTAAAGAAAAATGAAGAAAGGTTAAAATTTTGTGCATATTAGAACGATATGAGCAAATAAAGAGAGTATGATTGAGACCCACTTTTGTGACATCTCCATATGATTATCATTAAGTATGATTGAGACCCTCTTTTGTGACATCTTCATAATTAAGGAAACATTAACCATAATGATCCAACCTTTTTCTTGATTTCCTTACAATAGTCCTACATCTTGATTAATTGATTGATAATGAATAATCCAAACTAGTCATTTCGCCCAAAAAAAGTAAAACAAAATTTTAAAAAAGAGGAAAAAGAACAACCTCACCCCTCCCCTTATTTCAACATCAGCGCAATCCCCTTCCCCCTCTCCCTGCACCGTCCACAACCCTTCTCCCTCTTACCAGCGAAGGAAACTTTCTCCAGCCATTCCCCCAATTCCGAAGAGCCCCCCTCCCTATCCCAGCCCCAACGGCACTCCCTCCCCAACCTTCGTCAAACACTTAACAACAATCCAATGTCGTGGATAAGGTGCGCGACTAGAGTGATGGTTGAAGTGAGGCTATTGATTTAAATGGTGTTTAGGGTTTAAGGTTTATTTGGGGTAGTGGTTGTGGTAGGGTGGTTTTAGGGTTTAGGGTTTGGGGATATGTGGAGCTGGGTTTTAGGGAGGGCTAATTTTATTTAAGTTACCTTTTAAGGTTTATTTCACTTTTCTTTTTAATTTAGGTAATTAACCTAGTATAACAAGTCACCAATAATGCTAGTTATGTTATGAGTAAACGCGCTCAAAGTTCGGATTATTTATGGTTAATAAATATGTGAGATTGTTGTTAGAAAATCAAGAAAATGGTGGATTATCAACGTAATTTTTTCTATAATTAATTAATTGAAGATGCTAAATTTTGAGTTCTCTAAGAACATTTGTTCCTTCAATTGTGTTCATTAGCATCTTCCGATCACGATAAACTTGCATCTTCCTCCGATACAACTCTCAACTTTCTAGGAAAACAATCTTGATTCTTATGGTTGTGGTTAATAAATATTGTTTTGTTCTTGTTCCATCTTCTTGAATTCCTGTGAACACTCAAGGTTCATAATTTGCTTTACAATCCTACACTAACATCACACAAAGAACAATCACCTCATTAGTGTTTAAACTTGTGTTAAAAGTTATGTAGTGATAAAGATACTTCCTCCTTCCCAATTTTATAGCTACATTTGAGATTATTAACGTTATTAAGAATAATGTTTTTTTTTGTTAGTGGTAGTAAAATCACATGGTTAAGAAAAAGAGAGAGAAAGAAAAAGATGAAATAAGTGGTCGATAATGTGGGTTAGTGGTAGGTGGAAGGTGGGGTCCATACTTAAAAAAGGGAATATAGCTAATAAGTTGGAACATCCTAATAAGGAAAGTGGAGCTAACAATTTGGGACAAGGGAAGTATAAGAGTCCGGGATTGTACCATCAAAAAAAGATGAGTGAAGTTTTAATTGGGAATTTATGTAAGAATGGGATCAAACTCCTTGTTAATCATAGTTTCTTTTGCTCGAGCATTAGTATCTTTGGACCTTCAACCAAATACTGTTGTTTTTCTAGGTCCTCCATCTTTGCTTCCTCCCGTAATTGTTCCAAAAAAGGCTTTCCATATAATCTTCCTTTTCATTGTACCTATATAATCTCTTGTTGGATTTTCATTTCTTTCCACAATTGAGTGAAGCTCCGTGTCCTTTTCACATTTTGGTGAAAATTTGTCAAATCCCCATACATTCTCCACCCCTTGAATTTGCTTATTTTGTTTAATCCTTTTCCTCTGAATCCATTCCGTTCCAGATTAAGCTTTATCAACTTAAAAGTTGCACGAATTGGATTGAAAATTGTAACTTTTCGAGTGACATGGAAGCAACTATTATAATTTTTTGGTCTCTATATCCATTTGTGCTACTCTAGTGTCCCATAATTTGACATAGAAAACAAACCTAATCTTTTGTCTCTCTTCCCAATTGACTTGCACAACATGTTTTCCAATGAAGATTTTTATTTCTTCATTTTCTTGTACCCACCCAAGCTTCTCAAGCTATGATCTTCATTTAGCATGATTAGTACCTCCCTCTTTTTCTGCTCGTGCGGGATTAATTAAAGATGCTAATTTTTTAGTTCTCCCCTTTGCCTCTTATTGTGTTCATAAGTATTTTCTATTTTGATAACAACTCCTAACTTGCTACAAACATTAAAAAAGCAATTGAATATACTTGGGTCTTGGAGTATGGGTGGTTAGGAGATGCCCTTGAACCTGTATTCTTTTATGACAAAAAATCATCAATGCTTAAGGTCCAAAATTTCCTTGAGTCCTTGTACTAACATCACACTAAGGAACAACCTCTTCATTAATGTTTGAACCTGAGTCAGAGTTAGGCAATGAAGAAGAGAAAATAGGGGGTTATTGTGATATGAAAATGAAAAACGAATGAAGTGATGAGATGCGATTTGAGTAAGAATGGGGATGGATACCCTTTAAACTAGAGTTAGCTTTGCTCTAGCCTCGATCGACTTATCCAATGGCCCTTCAAACAACTTCCTTAATGCCTTTGAATGCTATTTTTCTGTCTAACACCATCGCTTACTCTCCTAATTGTTCCAAAAAATATTCCATCAAATCTTGCTCTTCATTATAGAAATCTTCCTCTGTATTTCGTTTTGTTTACCCAATTACTAATATTGCATCCCTTGGGTGTTGTCCATATAGGATAAAATTTGTCTATCTAATAGACATCCTCCCTCCTAAATTCGCTCCTTGCTCTCCTTGGAATCCATTTAGTCTTTATTTTTTGAAGAGCTTTATCATCTTCTTTGCAAAAGGATTGGATTGAAAATCGTAAGAAATTTTGAATGATTGAATTGAGACATGAAAGTAAACAAAATTATTATTTGATCTCAATACCATCTGCCAAGTGTACCGTTATTGACGTGGTGGCAATCAATTTTTTTTTTAGTCTCCAAACACATCTGATTTTCCTCTCATTCTTTCCACCATTTCTGCTTGGCCTTCTTTCATTTTTAAACAGTTACTTGACTGCTATATTGACTGACACCAGCCTCATTAAGTAATCCAAGGAGGAGATTTTTTGTTCTAAAATTTGTGGCTAGAACAAGCTGATTGTGAAGATTTCATCCTAGACTTCTATAACAAATTAATCCAATTTGAGTTATTTATGCCTCTGTGTTGCACATTCTACTTTCTTATTGAGAGTCCTTTCTTTAAATCTTGTGAGAATGTCAATTATGATATGCCTTTCGATTAATCAATGTGATTGGCATTTTCTTCCAAGGAATTAACTTAAATCTGTCGATTATCCCCTTTTCTCGTATATTCTTGTTTTTCTAAGCTTGTTGATTGATCTTTGATGAAATTATCTATTCTTGTTTTTCTAAGGTTACTTGTTGATTGATCTTTGGTAAAATCTTCCCTTATGAAGTATGCTCCTCGATAAGAGCGGTTGTTCCTGTATGAGGAAGAGTGTATGGCCATTGTATGAGTATGCATTGTTTATTTGAAGGTAGTATGTATTACTTTTATGTATTTTGGTTATTTTGTGATATTGGGACAAATTTATTTTCGCTTTTGATAAGTGTTATTTTTTGATTAATAATGGTGGTGAATGTGAGTATTGTTGTTGGTTTTGTGGTGATAAAAAGTACTAATAAAGAATTATTGTATAAAATTACTAATAAAGAATTATTGAATCATGTGTCACTAGCGATGATTAAGTGTTGTCATTGTCAATCATGCATACATGGTTGATGCTTAATTGTTGTGGTTAGTATTAAATTGTTGCCAAACTAATTTCTTATTATGGTTATGAGATGTCTAGCCTACTAAATGCTTTGTTCTTATGCGTTGTCACCTCAAACCTTGAGGAATAGAACAAATTTGATTGAAAATCATTATCATTATGCATTGAAATTGAGTGTAATACACTACATTATACTATTTAAGGCCAAATAGTCTTATTTTATTGCAAAAGTGTATAAATTGAATCTTTTCCTCTTGAACATGCCTTGTTTTAGAATTTAATGGAAACTAATGTTATAGTTAGATTGATCTATGGCATTGTTTGTGAGTAAACATGTTGTGTGTATGATTAGATTGTATATTCATATGAGTTATGGCTTGTAAGGAACAAAGTAGGGTATTTAGTAGAGCAAGTAGCACCTAAAGGAAGTCAAGTAGACTTACTAGTCTTACTTTAAACGTGTAAAAGTGCCCGGTTCATAAGAGGGGCATAAGAACCTCCTTCGAAGTGATTGTTGCGACTTGTTATCTTATAGTTGCAGGTAAGTACACGTAGTAGCTAACTCTCGCATGCATCTTGAATATG
The DNA here is from genome assembly GCF_026212465.1 of Amaranthus tricolor. Taxonomy (NCBI): domain Eukaryota; kingdom Viridiplantae; phylum Streptophyta; class Magnoliopsida; order Caryophyllales; family Amaranthaceae; genus Amaranthus; species Amaranthus tricolor. The sequence continues at coordinate 21,619,300 of NC_080060.1, read as the reverse complement.
TTTTCTTTGCATAACAATATTATATAAATTATGTCTACTATGAATTGTTGTTAAACATTATTAAGTTGTTGTTCAAGTGTGGATTGGTATGTAGAGATGGTAGAGAATGGGTTTTGATGTCGCAAGAGTGGAATGTTGGACTATATGAGATGGAATGGGAATGATTCCCTTATTTATAAGTTGTGAATTATGTTTTATGAGTGGGAATGAGTTCCTTATGGATGAGATATTAAGTTGGTTGTTATTGTGACTCCCACTGGATTGGTACCCCAGTTGGTTTAGTTTCCGGAGGCATGGATCATCTATATATGGTTGTTGTACGGGGGTATGGTCATACTTTGCCATTGGCCACCGGCATGGCCGTCACTGTCCTTGGCTGAGGTGTTACCATGTGGGTCTTGCAAAGTCCAGTATGGTGGCCTCTTGTCACATAAGAGAATATATGAAACCAAAGATAGAAAATGGTGAAGGCATTGAGAAGCACATAGAAATGAGAAGTAGTTAGAGTTGGTACTTACACATTGGAATATCTCTCTCACCTTGTTTTGTTGAAATTGATTGTTGGTTATATATATAACATGTTAGTTACTGACGTGTACTGTTTGTTTCTTTGTTGACGGCTCATCTTTGATGGCCCTGCTATGACACGTTGGTCTATGACCTTACGTTGAGCAGCAGGGATATCATAGATAGATCTTGTAGGTTTTGGAGATTCCTTGCATTACATACGGGGGGAATGAGTGAGAACCTTGAAGCGTGCAATGTTATATTTGTTTTTGACGGTACATGTAGTTTCTTTGCATTTAAATTGTTTATGTTTTTGGCTTGAGGCACATGCCCTCTTTCTGATGTAATTCATTGTGCTGCAAAGCTTTAGTTCGTGCGACCTTTCATATTTCGTTACTTTAGCTTGAATGACTTGTAAAGTTTAGTTATGTTTTTGAAAATCCAAGTGTTTACATGGGAATCACAATCCATGCTTAGCATGTCGACAAAGGATTTGGCGATGATCATTCCGCCGTGATTTTTTGTTACAAGGCTGTTGATGCCTCTTCTTGATTATGTTTTAGTGCGCGTTTATTTTCTTTTGGTGCGTCCAATTTCAAAGCAGATGCTACCGGAATTTCCGCACGATTTTGTTTGGAAGTTTTTATATAATCCCTTTAATTAAATCAATCAAACTTTACCCTTTCTTTTCCTTTTCTTTGTTCTATTTTCTATATTTTATTTTTTTTATGTAACACTCGAATTTCCTCCATTCCCTTGCGGTTTTGGTTTTGTTTAGAGAGTCGGACATTTAGGGGTGTTACAGGTCTAGTTCTTAAAACCTTGCCAGAGCACTCCTTGTTTTTTAATGGCAGCAAAAGCAGTTTTGGGGTAACAAGGGTGGCTTATCTTGGTCATATTATTTCAGCTCAAGCATGGAAGTAGATCCTGAGAAAATTTTAGCCATTATACACAGGCCAGTTCCCAAAAACATTAAAGAGATCCGTGCATTTTTTGGGTTTGACAGGCTATTTTCGTCGTTGGGTATGTTCAAAAGGCACAACACTTGACTGCCCAACTAAAGAAAGATGTGTATACTATGCATGGATTACAGCTGCTATAGCCGCATTTGAGGCACTCAAGGTGGCCATAACTCAGATGCGTGTTTTAGGACCGATGCTTCAGGTCAAGGGGTAGGGGGTATTTTACTCCAAAATTCCATATATGAAAAGTAGTTAAGGTTTTCAATCAACTGTTAGGGCCTAGAGCTCAACAAAAAGCCATATATGAAAATGAGTTAATGGCTATCGTATTTGTTGTTCTACGGTGGAAACATTACTTAAAATGGCGTCGATTTGTGGTCAAAACCAATCAAAGAAGTCTGAAATTCATACTTGAGCAAAGGGAAATTGAGGGTTGAGTATCAGAAGTGGGCTATGAAGCTGAAACCATTGTTTACAACCTTGGACCCAAAAACAAAGTGGTTGATGCACTAACAAGCTGCTTACCTTGAATTAAGTACTGCAATCAGCTCAGTTTTCATTTATTGGGGGCAGCTAGGACGCGAGGTCGATAGGGATACAACATTGGCTCGCATTAAGTCTGAATTGCAAAAGGAACTGATACAGTGACAGGGTTTACAATTCATTGAATACTGTTATGAATTGGGTCAAAGGGTCCAAGGGCATTATCGACATTTTACTATTAGTTGCTCTTTCAATTTTGTTAGTTAGGATAGTTGTTGTGTTTGTTAGGCTTAGGCTATATAAAGAGCCAGCCTTGTAATAATAAGATAGCTATTGAATATTGAATAATAAGGAATAATCCTTTGGAGTTATGGGGCAAACTCGAATTGCCCATTAATGTGTGTTTACTATCTAGTTTTGGTTACAATTCTTAGCCAGTGTGTTACAATGGTATCAAAGTGGTACGATTCGATGACTGGAAATGAGGCCTTTTTTGAGAGTTTAGGGACTGAAATTTCACCCCGCAGAGATGTTAAAGGGGGTTATCCAATGCGGTATCATCCACGCATTCAAACCAACATCGACGAATGAGATTTATGAAAATTGGGGAAACGACATTTGTGAAATTTGTGATGAACATTTTGATGTAGAATTATCGGAACATGAATGTAGTCACAAAGGATTTTCACACCTCATCCTCCATCAAGAAAGGAAGGATGAATTGACGGTAATTGTATACCAAGAAGTAAAAAAAGAAGATGACCAAGAAAAAAGTGTAAAGGTTGATGATATGGGAAAAAAGGTAAGAGAGTTGGATAAATGTGAGGATCAAATAACAGATGAGGAAGAGAATTTGTAAAACCAAGAAGAGGACCCAGATTAGTGGAGAAGACAAAGGGAAGGTTGAACAGCATTGGTAAGACTACCTTATGGCAAAATAAAGAAAGAAAGATAGAAGGTGTTTGGAAAAGAAGAAATTAAAGATGAAAGGGGAAACAGTTTGAGCCAATTTATTTTTGAAAATTTCAGCCCATTTCTAAATATGTTCATTTTTTATAGCTTTGACCCCTTTATTTCTCAAGTTCACACACTAATTTTTATGAATTATATTCCGACTGAATTTTTCTATAACCTACCCAAGTTAACTAATTTCTGAAAGGACAAGCTTATTTTTATCCACCTTGACGGCAAGGTGGAACTTCAGACAGTCGGTAATGTGATGAATTGGGTCAAAGGGTCCAAGGGCATTATCGACATTTTACTATTAGTTAGTCTTTCTATTTTATTAGTAAGGATATCTGTTATTTTTTAGTGTTTGTTAAGCTTAGGCTATATAAAGAGACAGCCTTGTAATAATGAGATAACTATTGAATATTGAATAATAAGGAATAATCATTTGTAGTTATGGGGCAGACTATTGTCCATTAGTGTGTGTTTACTATCTAGTTGTGGTTACGGGTCTTGGTCGATCAGTTACAAATACCGAGAGAATGTCTTTTTGTGGCCACTCCCACGCACTCTTAAAGAATTTAAAGAAAACAAGTTTGTGCATGAGAATTTGTTACCTTCTGAACCCTTTTTCGATTCAAAAATTGTCTTTTTAATTTCATCTGTTTCAAATGGTCTTTCAAGCCACAAAGCATTTGCATTTGATATGGATTCCCATTTATGACATGTTGACCCACTTATGATGAAGCAAGCTTTTAATCGAACTAACTCACTCTTCTGGGGAAAAAAAGCTAGGTTCTCATATAAAATAGGAGCTAATTTGAATTCTACTCCTCCTCTGGCAAACAATAAGTTCACCACTAGATACGTACTGATGTAGTGCATTGTCAATAAAGTGATGGAGGTACATTAATTATTACAGCATAGACAACTCAAAGATTTATCATATATAGAGGAGAATAGGAATAATGGGTTTACGAAGGGGTAATGTAGGTAATTAGTATGTTAGTGGTAACTTGAGGGATAAGTTAGTAGTTTATTATAAATAGAGGAGATTAGGGAGTCATAATCATGAAGAAAACTATTAAGTATTTGGTGGGTGAGTTTATACTCATTTTAGGAGACCTCAAGCTTCTCGAAGTGCTTGATTTATCTTTCTTTTACCATTTCTAGGGCTGTAATCTTTCTTTGTTCATTCAATTTATCATATATTTCTAGCTACGATTTCGGTGACCGGAATACCGTCGAAGATGGCGTAAGTCCAGAAAATACCAAAGTGCCAGATCTTGATGCATTTTTTGGGGGTTTTGGGACTGAAATTCCACCCTTAGAGATGCTAATAAGGCTGTTAGCAGCAAAATCATTCACTCATTCAAATCAACCTCTATGAATGAGATTTATGAAAAATGGGAAAAAGGAATTTGTGAGTTTTTTTTATGAACGATTAGAGGAAACAGAACTTTCGGGACACGATTGTAGCCACAAGGCATATTCAATGCTCTACCTCCATGAAGGAAGGAAGGATGAACTCATGGCAATTATATACCATGAAACCAACCGAGGAAGGAAATGAAAAAGATGATGTGCAGAATTTTAAATTCAAGAAGAACACACATCTCAAAGAATAAGAAGGATTAGTAGATTTAAAATGCAAAGAAGAGTATCCAAATGGGATGGATAAGGAAAAGAAAAATGTGAGCAAAAGGGGTAAGAGACTGTTACCGCAAAACAAAGGAATGAACAGAGAGAATTGGGAAAGGAAAATAAAGAAAAAAAAGGGTAACATTAGAAAAACAATAGCAAAAAGAAAAGAAGAAAGAAAAAGAAAAGAAGGGAAGCATGTGGCTGTGAGGGCTGGTCGGATTCCGGTGAGCCAAGGGAAGTGGTTGGTGGCGGAAGTTGTGGAGACGGCAGTGGAGGAGGTCTAGGCTGTCGGCGGTGCAAGGGGGCGTGGCCTGTATTTTCAAGAAAAAAAAAGAGGAAAAAAAGAAAAATTGGAGGAGAAAACCGAGGTTGTTGCCGGAGAGGATGGTGGTAACGGGGGCGCGACGAGACATCGGCTAAGGCTGAAAAAGGATTCGATTTGCCAGTGAGAGGGGCGAAAAATACAAGGGTAAGGAAGAACTAGGGCTTGTGAGAAAAGAACAAATGAGGAGAAAGGAGAACAAAGACGGCGGCGGCGGCTCTATAGTAGTGGAAGTTATCTCCGGGAATGCGACGAGTCAGAATTGGGAGAGGGGGCTGCCGGCGGCTTAAGCATAAAATCAAAGACGCCTTGCCGGTGGACTTTGTCGCCGGAAAATTCAGGCGGCGAAAGAAGCAAGGCTGGGAGAGGAGAGAGGGCTACCGGCGGCGGCAGGAGAAGGCTATTTGAGTTGGAACTAACATTGTTAACGGTCTTTGGGTTGAGAATGAAAGAGTGGGAAAATAAGAAGGGAGAGGAGATTTTAGGGTTTAATTTTTTACCTGATGATGATGTCATTAATGACATGAGCAGACGTGATACGAGTTTGTGGGGACATGATCCACTTCTTAAATTTATATTAGAGTAGCCCATACCAATTTAAGCCCAATGTCTTTTGCAACTTTGAGAAATTTCAGCACAGCTTTATATCTACTTCGATAGTTAAGAAAACTTAGGAGTATATAAAAGCTAAGTTCAACAGAAGAAGAAATAATTGAATAAAAATGATAACATGAGGGGAAGGTGCAGGTGCCCCCAAAAGGATTGATGCTTGCAAATTTTCATCCCTCAAATAGAAAATATAAATACCGCATAATCATTCTTACAGACTGAGTTAGAGGTGAGTATGAAACACATCCCCACCCCATGATCCAAACACTACATTTTGTTGTGAACTTAAAGTAAGAAAATGACTTCATTTGGTTGACACAAATGTGTTTTAGATTGTAATGAACTATATTAAAATTAAAATGACTCATTCAATCATTTTCAATTCTTATTCATGTGAAGTTGCAAAAGACGTTTGCAATCAAGCGTGAACTGAACACAACATATTTGTTACAAGGGTATGGTTGCGTACGTCTACCCCCAAATCACGCCTATGCCAGACTCATTGGCATTGAAGTACAAGAATAATGATAATGTACAAAGATGTTGCAGAAAACCATAACTATAATGAGGTTCCACGTCACATTACTATCAAGGTCTTCTTAGCTCATCAAGTTTGACCACTAATAGCGTCATATATTTTCTAAGATTATTTGGTTTCTTTTGAGATTTTCAAGACCTTTTTTCCTTGATATCTTCTAGTCTAACAAAATTTAAAATGCCTCCTTATCAATATTTTCTATATACTTCCTTTTAATGATCACAATATTTGGTTTTGTTTCATGATAATGATGTAAATCAGAAGTTCTTACAAATCCAACCCTATTATGATTTGTAGTATTAAAATATTTATTTTAATAATAGCACTTATTAATAAATTATCTAAACAATCCTATAACTTCAAAGTTTGCTTCTTCTATTATATAAGTTGATTGATTACACACATATTGTATAAATTAACTGAAATAAAAACACGTCAATTTTGAACTTGAAAAAAACTTGTTTACAAGTTAAGCTTTTAAATCCTTGTTCCCTCGTATAGAAAAAATTGATTTCATGTACTTGTGCCAATAAAACAACAAATTAAAAAAAAAAGGTGGTAACTCAACATTTCAACTTCAAACTCATTTGGCTGCACCTAAAATCTCTTGGAATTTAGACTTCCTAGGAAGTAGCTAACTAGGCTTGCCTTTGGTTGACAAATATTATAAAAAACATGGAAGTAGAATTTCTTAAGTGCAAATTCCTATGAAATATAAGCTTAGTTTTAAAAAGTGCAAGGCGAAAACGCGAGCTTTTCATAGGCGAGGCACATCTTATGACTAAAAAGCTTATAAAATAGCGCAAATAGCGCAAGGCACAAAGAAGCGCAAACGCGCGTGCCTTATGCATATTGTTGAGCCCAGACTAAGAATGTAGGTACTTAATAACCATGTCTCTCTCACTGATTACAAAATCTTGTGTTAATTTGGAGTAAATTCCCATTGTTGGGTGTGGCCGAAAATTAATAGCTCATACCAAAGTAATGAAACTCGCTTATTTATTCTAGAATACCCATGATCATAAGTGATGAGCATTAACAAGAGGAAGCTTGAAGCTTCTTTCATATTCACAATGTCGGCGCTCTTGAGAGCACTTATAACTGACATTCCCAAGTTGTATCTTGCCAACTTGATGTTCCTATAAACAAGAGGCTAGTGTTGCATTTACGAGCATCCAACAAAATTTGTACAATACACACATTTCTCTAATAATTTATTTTATCCACTATCTTTATATCTTTAGTATTTGTGTTTGTATTTCTCTCACACTTCATATAGTGGATTATAATTTACATTTTGCGTTTCCTTCTAACCCTTATCTTGCTTTTATTCCACATTCTCAAATTTCTCACTTACCTAGGCTTCCGCAATACGCTCATTGACCCCAAAACTCATGAATGATGAATGATGAATGATGAACCAAAGCAAAGTAGAATAGAGTAACAATAAAAAAAAACAAGAAAGGAATATTTGTAGGAGTGAGGTTTGTTACCTAGATAGCGAGGTAATTACGGATACTGCTGACGGTTTGAAGCGGAGAGAATATGGAAGAAAGCGAAGTAAGTAGCACCTGATGGTGGCTTCTTCTGGGCTCCACTTTGAATTTGAAAGCATAAACCAAGGTGTGATCCTTAGTTGTACAAGGATCAAATTTCTGAGATTTATACCAGGAAGTAGTCAAACACAACACCCCATCTCCCAAATCATGTAAATCATCGAATTCAGCCTTGGAAGCATATGCAAAGTCTGAGTCAGATGGCAAGACAACCTTCAACCATTGTTTGCTACTTAGATCATAGGCTTTAAACATTTTTTTAAAGTCTTCGAAGTAAAAATAAATTATCCCATCCACAAAAACCATAGGGGCTTGCCATTTTCCATTGAAATTGTCATCAAGGCACTCCCAACGGCCACCTTCATTGCCACCGCCACCATCATTGCCACGGCTACTGCTGTTAGGATAATAAGCATAGATACAGGACAGAGGAGGGGAGTGGGAGGCGGAAGGGCGGTCATATTTGCATCTCCTTGTGAAGAGATGAAGAAGGACACGACCACGCAAAGGATCAGAAATTACGGGATAAGCTACCTCGAAGTTGCCATGAACAGGAGGTGGATCCATCAACGAGTTCCAGCGGTTAACTTGGGGATCGAAAACCTCACCGAAACAAGACCAAAGAGAACTTCTAAAGACGTATATCTTGCCACAACACGAAACGCACTTGGGCAGATCCTCGGCATTCTCAATGATAAATGGGGTTGTCTTCCAACCAATCTCAGGTTTGCTCAAATCTAAAGAGAACATGCCCTCGTGAACATAAAGCGCGTCGTTAATGTCAACGCCACTGGTATCCTCACTGTCGTATAAAGGCACGACAATAAGGTAGATGATTGATTCCACAGCCAATATTGAACAAATTCCACCAATCCCAAAAAGTGTAAAAGGGGTTTTACACAAATCACCACTATCCAGATCCAAAATCTCGAATTCACTACATATTTGACCATTTTGCTGTCTGTGCACCAACCGTAACAGCATTTTACCCTTCACCTCCTCTGTCCCGCTTCTCAAACATTTCTTTAGCCTAGACAATGCTTCCGCCATTGATCTCCAGAGAATTTTGAGGGTTTTCGTTTTGAGGCTTAGGTTTTATTTTGGAGAAACAAAAAGTAAGATCAGCTTTGGGTTTATGAAGACGAAAACATTAATCAGCCGGTCACGGTGAGACCGGTCAAATATAAACGGTCTATTAATAAAAAAAAACATTAAAAAAATGGAAACTGAACTCCATGTACACGGTGGTTTTTTTAAAAAAAACAAATGATGTAATGCATAGTCTTTTAAACACCATTTCTTAGTTAAGATAGGCTCTAAAAGAGACGTCCAACTAATGGGCCGGTCTATTGTTATTTTTACATTAAAAATTAACTGAGCGCGTTAGAATATCTCTTCGTCAGTTTCCAAAATCAGTCTCTGAATCATTTCAACTTCCTTGCTTCAGTTTCCATAATCATCATTTGAAATATTTGAACTCATCTCTTCCGCATAACTCAAGACTCCATTATCTTGCTTCTTCTTTGGTATCTCATTCAATTGCTTCTTTGGTATCTCATCTTCTTAAAGGTTTACTTAAAGGTTAGATTTGTCCAAAAATAATAATATATTCACTTATTACTAAGTGGATGCTTGGTTCGTAAACATATATGAAAAAATCTTAGTTGCGTGGACATACGCTTCTAATATTTTTTGTACGCCTATTGCTAGTTCCCATATTTCATCACTTATATGGTTATCCTTACACTCAATATAAAGTTGTATTAAAACCGGACGATAACCAATAGCCTTTTTTAATAAATCATGGGTTGAGCCCCAACGTGTAGGAGTATCTAAAGACCAATATACTTTTTTTAGTTGATACTGGTCACATAATTGCTTATATTTCTCTTTACCTGTCCTAATCTAAGCCACTTCACTATGTCTCTAATGGGATCTAATAAATCACTTAGTTTTCTAATACCTGCTTGGCAAGATAAGTTAACAATATGAGCACAACAACGTACGTGTAATAATCTACCATCAAGAATACAACTAAAAGCAGGTTCGTTATACAAAAGTTCGATGCATTTGATGTTGGCGGTTGCATTATCGGTAGAACAACAATATAATTTATCTACCAACTTCCATTCTTCACATATCTCCAATAATCTATATTTTATGTTTTCACTCGTATGTCTTTCGGGCATTAACTCAAAAGTAATTATTCTTTTTTGAATAAACCAATTATGATCTATCCAATGGGCTGTTACACACATATAAGGTTCTAAATGTGGGGGAGCAAACCAAATATCGGTTGTTATAATAACCCTACCATTAAAAGAAGACATGATAATATTGAAATGATAATGTAATTAAGAAATAAATATAGGAAAGATTAAGAAATAATTAAAAGACTAATTATGTAATTTTAGAAATAATTAAAAGACTAGGTATGTAATTAAGAGAAACAATTATTCTTTTTTGAATAAACTAATTATGATCTATCCAATGGGCTGTTACACACATATAAGGTTCTAAATGTAGGGGAGCAGACCAAATATCGGTTGTTATGCCAACCCTACCATTAAAAGAAGACATGATAATATTGAAATAATAATGTAATTAAGAAATAAATATAGGAAAGATTAAGAAATAATTAAAAGACTAATTATGTAATTAAAAAATAATTAAAAGACTAGGTATGTAATTAAGAGAATAATTGCGTAATTAAGTAATTAAATAGAGAGAATAAGTAGAGAGAGTAGGAGAAGAGATGAATCGTGCATGGAAACATTGAAAATGTGAAGTATATATAGGAAAAACCCAACGGCTAGAAACGACTCTTTTTTTTGGCCGGTTCCAAAGAACCGCTAGGCCGGGTGAACCGCACGGTTCCGGTTCTAGTTCCAAGGAACCGTTGGGGCGGGTGAATCGTCCCGGTCTGGTTCCCGGTTCTGGAGCGGTTCCTTGGAACCGGTGGTCCGGGTGAACCGGTTCGAACCGACCCGCGATTCTTTGGTCCGGTTCTGGCGGTTTTACGGTTCTGACAATTTTTTTCCAGCGTTTTAACAGTTTCGCGGTTCGAGCCGGTTCAGAACCTGTCGCGAACGGTTTCGGTTCCGGGACCGGTTACAAGCGGTTCGACACCGGTTCAGTTCCGGGTAACCCGCTCCGTGGCCATCACTACTTCCATTGTTAGACAATAATTAAGGTTGTAGAAGGTGTGTATAATCTATTGTTGGGTGAGAGAGATGAAGAAACTCATTCAAGCAGTTACTCAGAAAATTTCTGAGTAAAAAAAATCATTTTTTTCTTACAAAAAACGCACGTCTCTCTTCCTTCCAAAATACAGTTATTTTTTTAATTTATTATTTGAAGGGAGTTGGGCTGGGCTCCAAAGAGTCGTCTCTAGAAGAGACGGACTCTCAGGGGAGGGGTTGTCTTTTAAATAGTTTGAGTTGGCCCATTTTAAATCGACGCACGGTGAGACGCCCTTAATGGAGAATTACTAAACATTAATTACATTTTGTTTTCCCAAAAACTTGCTACATCCTCGAAACTATGAAGGCAAAGACTAACTAGAATTTAGTATTAATTAAGTGGAGCTCACTTTTGTTAGCCCCACTAAGGGGTTACTTAAAGATTAAACCACAGCCCAAGTAAAATACTTGAACCAAAACCAAACCAAAGCAAAAGACTGAGTATAAGCACACTAGTGTCCGTTAAACAAGTTAATAAAACTTTGATTTGCCTAAACTCATTTTTTCAAGATTAAACTTATATCTCAAAAGTCATACTTAACTCAAAACAGTGGTTTTAAACCCTTTCAAAAACCTTCCAAACATAATTCATGAAATCATACTTGATGCAAACAATGGCTCAAACTTATGAGCTAATAATATTTTCATGGTGTAGTCATCTTGTGAGTAGTGATAGCGATCTAAAGTTCGCGATATATCCAAAAATATATAATTAGGTACACTAAACGGTGCCCTCTGTACGCGCATAACACTTGTTACGTCGTAATACACACACAACTTTTGTTGTACCGTAATTGTGCACACAACTTTTGTCGTGGCATACTAGTCCCCAAAGCATTTTAATTTTCAACATATGTGTTGATTTAAATACACAAAACCACTTCAGAGTTTCATAAATCATTTGAAAAATATAATTATAACTTTTCCTACACGGGACATACATACATACTTGCGTAATTTATGATCATAATACTTTTCACTTTTAGGGGGTAAATATGTTTACATTTGCAACATAAATCACAATTTTAACTTTTCTCACATGGGGTAAACATACTTACTTGCAAACTCATACATATACAGTGTATAAAATATTGCTATATTGGGGCATCACTACAAGGCATGAAAATAAATCTTTCAATTTATTAAAATTTATTTAAGTAAAATAAATATAATATAAATTTAAATTGTTATAAAATATATGTGGAACAACCAGAATATATTTTATATATTTTATTAAATGTTATAAAAAGAGATTTCCTAGAAATAACGTTTTCTCAATAATTTGCAATTTATCGGCAATTAAAACAATAATTTTTAAAAAATAATAGAAAATAATTTTCCAATAAGGACAATATTTCTTAGTTATTATATTTAGTGATTATATTGTTATTTTATTAATTTTTGTTATTTATTTAATTAATAATAAATTTAAGATTTCTAATTACTAGAATAAGATAATAATATATATTAATTAATCTATGAAAATTATAAATTATTTAAGTTAATTTATTTTTAAACTAGGTGGCACTAGGTTAATGGTAATTATTTAATTTAGTGATCTAATTTAAAAGCTCCTAAACTTTATTCACCAAATTATTCCTTTTTTATAATTAACAATTTCCAAATAACTTAATAAATTAATAATTAATTATGAATAACTATGTAACATTTTCCACTTGTTCCAAAAGTCATATAATATTATATTTAAGTCATTTCAAGTGATTTTAATATATAATATTTTAAATAATCAATATAGCTAATTTAACCAATAAAGCAATAAAATTCATTAAATTCTAAAAATGTACAAAAAAAATAATTTCTTTTAGTATTTATTTCTTATTTTTCCATTATACAATTAACCAATAAATAATAATGTCAAGCAATTGTAAAATTTTCAAGATAGTGGCGATTATGGGGCATAATCAATATTTCGAATAAGCAATGATTTACCTTTTTGTTTCTGATTTTTGATTTTGATTGACATTTCCTTATTGTTTTATGTAAAGGTACTTATTTTTTTACATAAGATCTTTTCTTTTAAGTTTCGAGCATGAAACTTATTTTAAAGAGGGTAGATTGTAACACCCCAAATTTGGGAATATAGCTAATGTTTATTTTATTGAATCTAAATTCATATATAATATTATAAATATAATATTAATAATAATAATAATAACAATTTAAGTAATATTAATAGACAACAAAGAAAGAGAAAGATATATCTGTGTAATTAAAAGCAAAGAAGAAAGTAGTAGTTTTATGTTGAAAGGGAGGATAAAAAAAAGATGAAATACATTATTATCTCCTTTCATCACTTTTTTCTTTTCTCTCATTTATCTGCTCCTATCTAAAGCTTCATCTTTATCTCTTCACATATCCTCTGTTTTTCCTTCTTTTTCATCATTAACTTACAAATCTTCTTAGTATATTACTCTCCTACCTTTATTTATTCAACAAGGCAACATAAAGAAGAAACTAGAATTGGGCAAAAAAAAAAAGAAGAAACTAAAAATTTTCAATCTTAGGTGCGTTTTTTGGCTATTAGGGCTTATTCAAGTGGTGATTTTCAAAGCTTTGTTGAGTTCTAATCTCCTTCGGTGGTGGGTAAGCTCAATTGTTTCGTTAATTTTAGTTTTATCAAGTTTAGGAAATTAGGGTTTATGTTATGAAATCAATTTGAGGCTTTTTGTTTTTAAGGTTTTGTGAATGAGTTATTTGTAATGAAGAATTAGTTATGTGTTTATTAGTAATGTAGATTATTAATTTTCTTTGTTTTACCTTAAATTGTGATGTAGAAGATTTTCGTATAAAATTCTGACAGCTTTGAAAATTGCAATGTTAACCAGTTTCTGGCCATTTTTAGCAAAACTGTTATTTCTCAAAAGTTTTTCGAATCAAAATTTTACCCAAGATAGGCTCAAGAAACGCATGATTCAGATCTTTGTAGGGGAAGTTATGGTCATTTCAAGGTACACCCCCACTATATCAATTTTAATAAGCTTAATTTAAATTATGTGAACATAGGATTTGTTATATAACTATTGAATTTGTGAAATGAGTACTTGTTAGAGGTTTAATATTGTTGGTATTAAATTATGAAATGGATGCTTGTAATTGAAAGTTGGGATTTTCGTTAACCTTACTTTAGTTTAGGTTTTAATTGGAAATGTTAGAATAAATAGGGAACAAAAGTTTGTTAGTTCATGATAAGAGTTAATCGTAGAGTATCACTACAAAAAATATGGTATATACCTACACTTATTTAGCCACGCTTAATTAAGTGTGACCGATTATTTTGCAAGTTGGCACACTTATTGCATTTAGGCACGCTTATCAAGTGTGAGAATAATAGTCTCACTTATAAGCGTGACTAAAACTCAATTAAAAATATATAAAATAGTGATAAAATCAGCCACACTAATAAGCGTGGCTAAAGCTCAATTAAAAAAAAAGTGATCAATTTAGCCACACTCATAAGCATGACTAGTATTCAATAAAAAAAAATACAAAAAAATGAATTTAGCCACTTTAATAAGCATGAGTAAAGGTGAATTTAGAACATTTAAAAATGATAAATTCAGCCACATAAATAATGCGTCGCTAAAGATTAACTAATAAAAATATGTAAAAATCAATTCAGCTTGGCTAAAAACAATTGAAAAATCGAATGCTACCTTCCCCATTTCCTGATCTTTACTTTCCTTTCCCTATTTTCCTTTTCCCTTTAATTTCGTTTCTTCATTCTTTCCTCTGGTTAATTCTTACTTCCTAACTAGTCCATTTCCAACCTTGTATTTTGTAATTATTGCACCCGTTTTTAGCTTGGTCCAATTAAAATTCCAACCTTGTTCCAGTTTCATTTCTTTTTCATCCCATTTTCTGGTAAGTTCGATCATTCAATGTCCTGTTTTTGCAATGTTTGTGACGTGATTGTCTTTTGCAAATGTTTTTTGACAATTTTGATCATAATTCTTGTTGTGACATACTGAATTTGAGAAATTAGGGTTAGATTGATTTTTCATTCTCAATAAAATCAGGTGCTCTCTTCTTTTTTTTTTCGAAAATTAGGGTTTTGTTAGGGTTCTTCTAAACACCAATTTCGGATGGCTTGTTAGTGAAATTTTTTGAATTAGAAGTAAATTTGCTCGGCATTGGGTCAGTGAAGCAAAAGCAATTTGGTATTATGCTACTCTTTCTTCCTAATTTTTCGTTAAAAGGTGAAAGCTGGAGGAATAACAAATTGTGATGTAGGATATTATCTATTGTAATGTTATATTTGAGCCATGAGTTGTTGCTTTTTAAATTTAAAAAATTAAATTGAATTCGAGCTATTATTTGTACAAGTTTTGTTGAATGGAATCAAACACTAGTGGAAAAAACCTCATTTTCTGCGTGTCATTTGCTGCGGTTTTCCTTAGACGCAGCAGTAAATAGCAAAAAAAAAAAAGAAAAAAAATATATAGTACAAATGCTGCGGTTTTCCTGATGCCCGCAGCAAATAACCATTATTTGCTGCAGTTTTATTAAGCCCGCAGCAAATAAGTGCTTATTTAACGAAAAATAAAATAAAATAAAAATAAATAAGCATTATTTGCTGCGGTTTTGAATAAAACCGCAGCAAATAAATATTAAATTTTTTTTTTGAATACTTATTTGCTGCGGTTTTATTCAAAACCGCAGCAAATAATGCTTATTTTTTTTTATTTTTTTCGTTAAATAAGCACTTATTTGCTGCGGGCATCAGTAAAACCGCAGTAAATAGTCAGTTCAAAAAATATAAAAAACGCGTTTTGACGTTCAATTGCTTAAAACCCTAAAATAACTTTCTTCAAAAACCCACGACGACGGCTGTCTTCTTCAAACTCTTCAATTTCTGAAAATTTTTCTTCAAAAACCCACGAAAAATCTCTTCAAGTTCTTCAAGTTTTTCAAATCATACGACTCTACTATGTTTTCTCTTCATTTCGTTCATCATCTTCCAAACCCCACGACTTTGTTTAAGTTCTTTGAGTTCCTATGTTGTTGAAATTTGTTGCTTCAATAACCACCCATTGCACGAATTTCCTTCTCCATCTTTGTTTAAGTTCTTCAACCCTCCATTGTTGCTTTTCCTTCAAAAGCCACGAAATTAGGGCTAGTCTTGTTCTTTTTCAAGTCATTGTATTTTATATTTGAATGTGAATAATTTATTTATGTATGTACTTGAATATTTGAATGTGAATAATTTTAATTAATTAGGATTTTTAGATAGATTGAATGTGAATAATTTACTTATGTATATATGTAGTTATATATTTGAATGTGAATAATTACTTATGTATGTGGTATCAATGGTTCAATGGGTAGTTGTTCTTGTAAACGACATCATGTAAGATTATAATCATGTAATTTAATTACATTATTGGATTATTTAACACTATTAAACGAAAAAAGCAAAAAAAAAAGGCAATTATTTGCTGCGGGCTTCTAAAAAACCGCAGCAAATAGCCTTTTTTTTGCTGCAGTTTTAAACCGCAGCATTTAAAATAGGCCATTTGCTGCTATCACTATTGCTACGGGCCAAAATCGCAGGATATTATGCTCAAATAACCGCAGCAAATAAAGTTTTTTCCACTAGTGAAAGATGAAATTTTGGGTTTACATGAAAATTTAGAGGAGTTTAAGTCTCAAGATGAAAGAAATTTTGTTCTTCATATAACAACAAATGCCGGACAATCTGAGCTTATTTCTGATATTCTACTATTAAATCTGGACAATTTAATGCACTTAAGCTTTGATGAATTTCTTCTAACTGGTTTAACCTTATTGTTGACCAAAGCTCAAAATATTGGATTGACCTTATTGTTAATTTATTCTAAGTGGTTTCATGTGTAATTATATAGATGATAAAGAGATTATTAAGATTGCTCATATATGGTATCATGTTCAACAACTGCAAATTGCCCCTTGTCGCTGTGCAGTTGTTGGGAGGAGTTGTTGCAAGTAGCTTATAGGGGTTTTTGATGTTCAGTTGTTGCAAGGAGCTGTTGCCTCTGCCTTCGAAATTCCACAACGAAATTATCTGCAAAGTTTTGAACACTACAACAGGGTAAACTCTGGCTTTTGTTTACTTGTTTTTCGATTTCATGTTGATAGAGTTAGTGTATGTCCAGAAATGTAGAAATGCCAATTCATTCACAAATATTGAAAAACAAATGAAAGGCAGATTTAGAAATCAATATTATTACATGGATTAAAAGTATGGAGGGATGTTTTGTGATGTATTAGATCAAAGATCATGATCAATTACATTACTTATTGCATGCGTTAAAAGTATATGTATTGCATAATATTAATAATATTTGAGAAATAATTAATGGTACCCCTAAATTTTCGCACTTTATCAATGGTACCCCTAATTTTTTTCGATTATCAAAGGTATCCTTGTGTTATTGAGAGTTTTACAACCGTAACCTTTTCTAGTTTTTTCGGTCCAAAATTGTTCAAAACCGTTAACTTTTTTTTCTTTTTCTTTTATTTTTCAATTTAAAACAAAATAAAAATAAAGGAAAAAGAAGAAAGTTAACGGTTTTGGACGGAAAAATTAGAAAAGGTTAAAATTTTAAGACACTCAATAACACGAGGGTACCATTGATAATCGAAAAAATTTAGGGATGCCATTGATAAAGTGCAAAAACTTAGAGGTACCATTGATAATTTCCCATAATATTTTTGTATTTTGAATGAATAAATTATGTATAATGCATTACTTATTGTATGCGTTAATAGTATGTATACTACATACAAAGTATGGATGGATGTTTTGTGATGTATTAGATCAAAGATCATGATCATATCTTAACCACATTCAAAGATCATGATCATATCTTAACCACATTTAACGAATAAAGTATGGTTACTTGCTGTTTTTGTTGTCTTTACCTTCAGAAGTTGCTTGGTCTATTGCCTACTGTCAGATTGATTTCTACTGTTTGTTCCCTTAGGCCCCTTGGCTTGTATGCTATTAGTTTTTATAGGTGGTTGCTGCTGTGTTGGCCCTACATGCTAACACTGTTAGGCAGCCAGTCATGTGTTGCAGTCTGGTTTATGTCGTGCTGCTGTATGCTGTGGGTGATCGCACCTTTGCTGGACGCTCAAAAGCTACTGGTCTAAAGTGCTGGACGCTCAGGTTATGCACGTCATCAGGATGGTGCACTTGGTATGCTGCCACCAGCTACTGTCAGGTTTAGAAGCAGAGTGTTGAATCTTGCGTCTTTGTCTTTCTAGCTGTGTTGTTTTGGATTGTACAAGCTCAACAATTGCTCTATTTTGCTAAGCCTCGCTTGTTTGAGACCTCTAGAATCAGGTAGATTCTTGGTGTATAGGTGGCTCTATTTATTGATTATGTTTGTGTTTATTAGAAAAATTGTTTATGTTTGTGTTTATTAGAAAAAATAATTTTGTACATTTATTATGATTGTGTTTATCAGAAAAATTGTTTGGCAAAAATAATAACAACAACAATAATAATAATTAAAAATAATTTACCGCTAAAATTAGTTAAAATGCAGGTTATGTTCATTAGTCACGCTTATTTGTGTGCGAAAAAAAGAAGAGAAACAATGGACTTTGAAATCATGCAACCACGCTTATCAAGTGAGAAAAGTTTTCAACACCTATAAACGTGACTGTAACACCCCAGCCCAACAGACCACCGGTAACTACTCATGAAA
Organism: Amaranthus tricolor; assembly: GCF_026212465.1. Lineage (NCBI taxonomy): Eukaryota > Viridiplantae > Streptophyta > Magnoliopsida > Caryophyllales > Amaranthaceae > Amaranthus > Amaranthus tricolor. The sequence goes on along the minus strand of NC_080060.1, from coordinate 21,600,777 downwards.
ATTGGAGACTGGCCCTAGAGATCAACACAAGTCTTTCCAATGCACTTTGGTCTCACTCGTGCGCGCCTGAGACAGCTTCCCAGGAGGTCACCCATCCAAAAATTTCTCCCCACCAAGCGCGCTTAACTGTGGAGTTCTTAGCAAATGGGTTCCTATGAAAAGAAGATGCACCTTGTAGATATGAGTAGTCCAACAATCCATTTTCAAGCTAAATCTGGGGTATCACAGTGGCGGGTAACCTATAAGCGTGGCTAAAAGGGAATATTAGCCACGCTTATTAGGACCTTTAGCCATGCTTATTAAACATGTCTAAAAATTTACCAATACAAGCAGAGACCACACTTAATTAAGCGTGGCTAAATGTACCAACCTCACATATAAGCGTGCTTAACTGCATTTTTAAGCGTACGTAGGTGCAACCTTTTTTTAGTGTCTATTATTCAATGTTGAATTGATTCTAGATGCAAATTGAGCTCTTAAGTGTAACACCCCAGAATTTCCGACCCCTTAACGAAACCAAAACCGTAAAGAACGGGAGGAAATTAGGGTGTTACATAAAAGAAAAAGGAAAAGAATTTAGATAAACTTTAATTATTAACTTAATAAGGTGAGTGGAAATTTTGGCAGCATCTGCCTTAAAAATTGAGCGTCTTTGTAGAAAAACAAAAGTTAATTCAGAAACTAATAAAGTAGAGGCACCAACGGCCTATCAAAGCTATGTCACGGCGGAATAATTCGTCGCCGGCTTCTCAAATCAACATGCCAAGCATGGATCGTGGTTCCAGTGTCGACGTTTGCGTTTTAAAAAGACTTAACTCCTCAAAACCATACAGAGTTATAAACTACGCAGCGGAAATACAAATGCACGTGGGAGGACACAAGGCCTCATAACAAAACATATACAATCAAAATTTACCAAAGATAACAAGAGATACAAAATCGAAAGATAGGGGTAATGACACAAGTTATGCTTCGCCCTCATCACTTTCCCGAAATGCAATGCAATGCATAAGAAGCTTCAGTACCTGCTAAGCCAGTCTATAATCCTCCTGCTGCTCGACATTAGACCAAAGGCCAATGCGTCATAGCAGGACAATCATAGAAAGTCATCAACAATCAAACATAAACACAAACACGTACACGTCAGTATCGAGCAACAAGTTATATATATGCAACCAACAATCAATTCAACAAACGAGGGAAGAAAGACACTCCAATGTATAAGAATCTACTCCAACCATTCCTCACTTCTGTGCACTTCTCAATGCCTTCACCATTTTCTATTTCTTCCTTAATTCCACGTATCTTCTTTTGTGACTAGAGGCCACCATATTGGGGTTTGCAAGACCCACATGGCAACACCTCAGCCAAGGGCGGTGACGGCCATGCCGGCACCCAATGGCAAAGTATGATCATACCCCCGTACAGCGACCATATATAGATGATCCATGCCTCCGGGAACTAAACCAACTGGGGTACCAATCCAGTGGAGTCACAGTAACATCCAACTTAATATCTCATCAATAAGGGACTCATTCCCATTCCATCTCATATAATCCAACATTCTACTCTCGCGATATCAGAACTCAATCTCTACCATCTTTACAACTGATTTTCACTTGTAGCACAAACTTAACAGTATATAAATAGCAAATCATATTCAACCTAGCTCGTATAATATTATCACGCAAGGAAAATATATTGAAGATGCATGCAAGAATCAGTTACTGCGTGTACTTACCTGCACTGCAAGATGACAAGCCACAAAAATCGCTTCGAAGGGGTTCTTACGCCCCTCTTATGAACCGGGCACCTATACACGTTTAAAGTAAGACTAATAAGCCTACTTCACATCATTTACGAAGCACCGACTCCATACAAGCTACGCTATTAGCCAATTAAGTTTCGATTCAAGCTAATACGCATTCTACGCATACTCATGCAATAAATTCAACCCATGTTCATACATGAACTACGCCATCAATTCCAATCAAACCATAACATTAGATTCTAGTCAGGTTTATATCAAGATATGTTCAAGTGAGAGGGCATAACCATATGCTTGTGCGTGATAGTCAAACTATTCACTAGAAAGTTCAAGAACACGTAATACATGACGTTACACTTAATAACAATCATATCACCTAAGATAGCAGTGGTTTATTATTTTTCCAAGGTTTTTAGAGTGAAACGATTAAGAATAAATTAGATTTGTAGCTTGGCGAATCAATAACGATTCGTATAATTTGGGTCAAAGTCACCCAACTTAGCAACACAATTGAACATATCAGTATAGCAACCGAGCTCAAAACTAACCACCTCATCAACGACTATAACCACGATAATACTTTCATTAATGACAATCGCTACCTTAATCCGTCTCAGTAATTATTATTATCGTTTACTCTACAACAATAAGTTAGACACTATGCTCATGACTTATTGAAATTACGTATTTACAACATCAATAACAACCCAATAAGGTAGTGGCAATTCTCTACAATTAAATCAATAACAATTAGCAACTCCTACTCCCAAATAGCAACCAAAACCATTCCTATAGTCAATTGTAATCAAACACATTACTAATTGCCACAATAATAACCAATCGACCGAATCTTAAAACAACTTTTAAAGTTGTTTAATCAATCATCACCAAGATATAATATAAAACACACATTATTAGTAATTTCATTTCTAAATCCAAGCCCTAATCGTCTCGTGTTCAAAGATAACATTTTTTTTAATCACTACACATACTAGGATTCGAAGAAATTAATACAAAAACCAACACACAACCCATAATTTCAATCACACTTCAAACTCTAAGTCATAAACATGTTTAATTCAT
>NC_080060.1:21585426-21590426 GCF_026212465.1 Amaranthus tricolor | reverse complement strand
CTATATATATCATTGCAAAAAACAATTAATATACAGATATAACAAAGTCGTTGCAAATCTTTTACTAATAATTTTTGGCAACGACGACTCCGATCCCTTTGTCTCAGAACGCGCATTTTTGTAAAACCGATTAAGTGAAAATCCCCTACGCGCATTTTTGTAAAACCGCGATTAAGTGAAAATCTCCTTTTCCCTCTCAAATCAGCCCAAAATCCCATTCCCTCTCAAACAAAGTGAAAATCTATTTCCCTCACAAACCCACCCACGGCTGGTAAATTTTTTTTTTTTGCTTTTTTTTTTTTTCTTTGAATTTCTGGGTTCACGATTGTAGAGCAATAGTTTTTCAATTTATGGGTTGTTCTTGTTCTTGTTTCTTGTTCATTTTCTTGTTTTTTGAATATCTAGGTTGTTTTTATCCTTTCAATTTTTGGGTTATAGATTAAACCCACAACTGGTAATCTTTGTGAAATTTATGTGATTGATTTTGTGAAATTTATGCGATTTAGAGCATTTTGAGAGTAATTTGATTGGAAAAACTGTTTGGGTTTATGTTTAGGGTCTGTGTTTAACTCAAATGAGATTTTATTTGTTTAGGGCCTTTCACGGGCCCATCGTCATCGTTAAGGTCTTCGAAGATAACGTTTTAGTCTAGGCCATAAAAAAAATAAACTTCCCCACCCCTTAAAATAATTTCCCGGTATAATCCAATTTTTTGCAACAAACAATTTAGTTGTTAAAATTAAATAAATAATTCGTAACTGTATATATTATTGCAAAAAATATTTAAATATATAGATAATATTTAAATATACAGATACAATAAAGTCGTTGTAAAAACCCTTATACTAATAATTTTTGTTTTCATCTCCCTCTCAAATCAAAACCCCATTCCCTCACAATTCGTCCCCATTTCCCTCGCAATTCAGAAACCCACGCACGAACACATTCCCTCACAAACCCGATTACCTCACAAACCCCATTCCCACACACAATACCGCAGCGATTGCCGCCTGCACACCGGAGCGTCTGCCGCCTGCACGCCGGAGTTTCAGCCGCCTTCTGCACACCGGTGCTGCCGCTACGCTTCAGCGTTGAACCCTTCAGCCACCTCTCAAATAACCCACGACAGGTAGTTTTTTTTTTTTGCCTTTTTTTTCTTTGAATTTCTTGTTCTTGTTTCCTGTTGATTCCCTCAATTTATGGGTTGTTCTTTGAATTTCTTGGGCTTTGTTGTAATTATCAGATTAATGTATGTGTATTTCATCAGTTTATGATTTTGTTTATCGATTTTTATTTATTCATTGATTGATTTTTACTTATAGGTATTTTTATTTATTGATTTTTAGTTTCATTTCAATTCCTAAATTACTTTTAGTTTCTTTTTTAATCCTGAAGATTTTTGTGTTGCCTTCATGGGTCCTTCCTTCAATGTTTTTAGTTCAAATCCTGAAGATTTGATTTTTATAGGTTTTGGTTAGTTTAATTTTCATATTTGGAAATTGGCATTGGAGAAATTTTTGTTACATTATGTTAGGTTTTGGTGGGAGTAGAAGCAATTGATGTAGAAATTAGGAATTGGGTTGGAAAATGGAGTCTTTCGGATTCAAACTATTTTGATGCGTAAACTTTACATTAAGGTAAGTGATGAGCATTTGAATTGTCTGATCCTTTACTTGCTTAAGCATTTATGTGTCTGCATCATTAATTAGTATTTGTTAAGATATAGATTGAGTCAATTTTGTAGTTCATTATTGTTTGATTAAAGCTTGTTTCTCCTACAAAAGTCATCCGTTCTTTATCAACAATAGCATATCAAGAGTCTCATACTATATTGAAAGTCTCATTAGGTAACACTCCTCGAGACTTTTGGTCTTCATTCCAAGTAAGCCTCAAAGCTTTTCAAATCTACCTTTTGGAAAGGGTTTGGTGAATATATCATCCAACTGATCTTCTCCATCAATCTTGACCAGCTTTTCTCCATCACTCTTGACCAGCTTGACTTCATTCTTAAAATTGCTATCATTTTATCGCAATAGATAATAGTAGCTCCTCCTTGAGCTTCAACAATATCTGATATTATCTTTCTTATCCTTATCGCTTGATTTAAATCATCACAAGGTGAAATATATTTTGCTTATGGTGTAGATTGGGCCATTTGTATCTTATTTCTGAGATGACAAGGAAGATACTCCAGTTCTAGCGTAAAAGCATTGTCTGAGGTTTTCTTCAACAGACTGTGCCCAATCACTAACTCTTGGATTAATAGTCATGATTTTTTAACTGAATATCATAGCTTGATGTTCCTTTCACATATCTTGGAATCTCTTTGTATGTTGTTGAATTAAGTTTGTTGGACCTCTTGAGTTTTGATGATGACTACACTTAAGCAAATATGTGTTTAGAGATTGTGTGCAGGTCGATATCCGATTAATTGTGATCGTTGATAGTACCTATGGCTTAGTTCATGGGAATGCACGTGTCAAAAGGATTCAAGGGATGTTAGAAGAAGTATATCGCTTGGGATGTAAAATGGAGACAGCAGGTCTACTGTTCCTAAGTTGGATGTTCTAGCAAAACTGGATTCTGGAGACAGCGCACTGTTCCCAAACCAAAGTCAGCCTACGTTAACTAATAAATTCTGATTTTTATTTTTTTTGGTTAATGTATTTAAATTAATTTGTTGCATTTAGTTATTATAGTTAATTGGCAAAAAGTTTTTCTAAAAATTTTTTACGTATGGTTTTCTAAAAATAATCCTTTATTTTAGGAGCTATATTTAGTAAGTAATTGGATTTACTAAATATAGGAACAGCAGTTAAGTCTCAGCTATTTTTGGAATATTCTGAATTTAGTATATAGATAACCGTTTTCTAAAAATAGTAATAGATAACCGTTTTCTAAAAATAGTAATAGGTAACCGTTCCTATTTTTAGTAAAGCCCAACCGTTTCTATTTTTAGTAAAGCCCAACCGTTTCTAATTTTAGTAAAGACCAACCGTTTCTATACTTAGCATAAAGTTACAGCCGTTATTATGGGAACATGAACTATTGCTGAAGAAACTGTTGCTTAAGGGAACAGCGGTTATTATTAGGGAACAGCGGTTATTGATTGTTTTAAACGTATGATTGATTTATTCAAGGCTTGTGGAAATAACCGTTTGGTAGTTTAATCCACATTATTCCCATGATCTTTTGCTAAGGAATAATGGATTGGAATATTCCTTATTCTTAGGGATTTTAGCTCTATAAATAGTGGGCTCGGTTATTCTTCAAAACTTGCCATAGTATGAGCCATTAAATCATACGTAATTTTGAGAGAATTTTTTTCAAGAAAATTTTGTTTAAAAATGCCAATTAATTTATAATATTTTCTAGTGCAACTTATTGATTTTATTTTTAGAGAATTTTTATCCTTTTGTAAGGGTTTTTGAGAGAATATGTAATTAGACTCGAGTGAGTCTAAGGGGGGAATTAGATAGCTTTTAGTGAAGCTAGAGAAGAGATTAGCTTTGAGTAAAGCTAAGGAGAAAGCTTCTAGTGAAGCTAGTGGAGTGAATTAGCTTTTAGTGAAGCTAAGTTTGTTGCTTTGAGTGAAGCAATTTGAGAGAGAAGAGTTGGCCTAGTTGATGCGCTTCGAGTGAAGTAAGATGTTTAATGTAATTGTAACGAGTTGCCTTAAACATAGTGGAGAATTTAGAAATCCCAAGGGGTCGTGGTTTTTCCTTCTATTTAGGCCTAGAAAGTTTCCACGTAGAAATCGTTTGTCTCTTTTAATTATTTCGCTCTAAGTTTAAGCTTTATTTATTTTATTCAATTCCACAAAAACAGGGCAAAAACGCTTAAACTAGTAACAACAACAATTCACCCCCCTCTTGTTGCTGTTCCCGTTCCTAATTGAGTCTACAAAGTTGGCTAGGACTTTACATGAATCTTGATAGTTAACTCGATACAAACATAATATCAAGCTTTTTTTGTAGTAAGATAAAAGTATGATACCAATCATGCTTTCGTGATCAGTTTTCTCATGCCCATCATCCTTGCTCAACTTTTCATTTCCTTGAAATGGTGTTGTGATAACTTTAGAAGACCTTCTCCATAATTCTTTTGACAAATGAAGATTCCCTCTGAATTGTGATTTAGTTATGAGAAAATCATTGAGAAGTCTAAAATCAGTCATCTTATTTTTCTTGCATCATTTTCTTCTTGAAATCTGAAATCAACTTCTTATTGTTGCCTGTAATGATAAGGTCATACAAGGAAAGAAGTAAAAAATATCTCTTACCACCATGGCTTACTGTGAACATATGATATATTTATAATTCATTCTCTTGGTTGAGTAAATATGATTCCTTCAATGAAATGTGCAAACGTACACTTCCTCAAGAAAGTAAATATATAAATCTTGGGTAGGTTGATCAGGAAACTCAACTAATGATCTCATTTATGTAGCTTAATCTCTCCCTCCAGCTACGGATTTGCCAGCGCACATTGAAATTTGTAGAATTTAGCTACTACTAAGTAGTACAAATGGATTTAGGAGGATTTGAATAGCTTTAATTAATTTTTCTTTGGTATGATAATAGCGCTTTATAGTATAACTGTATAAATGTTTCTTTGTACCTGTAGTTTGTTCTTTCTGAAATGGTTCAGTTTTGTACAAACTTGATAAACTTATGGCTTTTTTCTTTTTGAAAAAAATAGCACTGACTTGGTGAGCGCAGCAGCAGATGCTCTCCTTCCATTAATTCTTTGTGAGCAAGGTCTATATCAGGTAACTTTTTCACTTGTACACATACATGGATCTTTGTCTCAAATTATATAGCATATATGGGCCTGCCTAGTTCACTATAATATTTAAGTTTGAAGATGACCAGACCAGAATGAGCTTCACATGCCCCCATAATTCTTTGGAGATGTGTTCAAGTTTTGCAAGCTGTACTAGGAGCTAATTCTTATTTTAGTAGTTTTTGTTCCATCCTCTTTATGATGGGCCCTTTCAG
>NC_080060.1:21575426-21577926 GCF_026212465.1 Amaranthus tricolor | reverse complement strand
CCCTGATCCCGTCCTGGCCTCTTTACAGCTCTTACACCTGCGTATGGACGGCTTTGATCAGCGGTTTGACCAGATAGAGGCGCAACAGAGCCGGATCGACCAATTCATGGTCGATTACCAGCAAAGCCAATATCCGGTATACGACCATCATTACCGGCAGGGGCATATCGCCCCAGATCATGCGCACTCATCGTGGTACACACCGCCACCCCGGTGATTTTGATTACGTTTACGGTTCTAGGGAGGACGGTAGTACATCTTTTGGTCCTGGAGCACGGGAAGAGGGAGATGATGATGTGGAAGATGATGATGAGGGAGATGAAGAGGATGAAGAGGAAGATGAGAGTGACGACTAGAGTCCTCACACCTTCTCTAAAGCCCTTTTTTCGCATTGAGGACACTGCTCAGTTCGGCTTGGGGGAGGTGTTGTGTCTATGGTCTATTTAGGTTCTTCTCGTGTATATATGCATGTTTTCATTGATTTTCTTTCTGTTTTATTACTTTTGTAATTTAGATTGCTATATTCTTTATTTAATTATGTTTTCGATGCCTTGAATCACATTCATGCACATTTTTTGATCTTCAGTAGTTAACTTGATTTCATTTTGGGTCATATTCTTAATCTATGTATGATACCTTGGCAAGTTTAGATTATTTCTCCTAAATTTGTTTTTTGATTTGCAATCATGTGAACCTTGAGTTTTCAAAATGAAAGTTGAGCATTGATTTGGTTTGTGGCACCGCTTTTGGGTATTTGTGGACATATTTTGAACCCGTGAGTATTTATTGAGCCCCTGCCATGCATTCACGTAAATTAATGAGATTGTGGATTTGTAGCGCACTAGGCATGACTTGAAGGACTTGGGTTTTATATGGATCTAGTTGCTATTTTGGATCGAGCTTATTCCTTTTCTTTCTTATCCTCTTGTTAACCTACATTATACCCCACTTTCTTTCACATCTCATTTGAGCATTCCATTTTCTTTTGTACCCCTTCGCTTTCACCTTCTTTCACCTTTATTCTTAACTCCTTAGCATACTAGTTTGTTTGGATGATGGTATGTTGGTGGTTGGTTTATCACACTTGGCTTGAGTTTTTAGCTTGGATTTGTCTTTTTATATTTTCTTGAAGTCACCACTTGCATATATCATGGTGATATTTCGATTTTAGACACAGTTGTATAAATTTAGTTGGTATTGTACGACTCTAAGAGTCCCTTGTTTTTACTACCCGCTTTTGGTAGTGTAGTGCTTGTTTTTTTTATATCATCTTTGTTTTTACATCAAAAAAAAAAAAAAGAGAGAGAAGAAGAAAAAAAGGAAGTCAAAAATTGTATAGAAAATATATTAATTGTTAATGCCAAGTTGTGTGAAACCATGGGTCCTTTTGGTTTGTTCGGGTTAACTAACTAGTTATGCTACCTCTTTTTGTAACCTTACCCTTTCTACATTTCATCTTACTCTAACCTTTTTCAATTCACCTCTTTTAGGTCGATCCACCTACTTCTAGTGAAGTCTTAGCCTTTGAGTCCTCCAGTACCGAGGTGCGAAACTTTGACACATCTCTATTTAGAGGCTCCCAACACTTTGAGCCATAGGATGAGGGAATGAGCGTAACTTTAAACATTTGAGTGTGGTTGTTCATCTTGGCTAATGTATCCAAAAGTGAGGTCCACTTATACCCATTGTGATTGGTTTAAGAGTCTTAGACTTAGTATGGTAAGGTCATTGCTTGACAACTTGTTTTGAGAATAATTTGTAGATTAGGAACACACTTCAAACCTTTTAGAATTGATAATCATAGCTTGCTAATCTAGCATACATCTTTTGACAAATTGTGGCTTGTGCGTTCATGACTATAGCTGTTGTTAGATCATTCATGTGCATCTATGATTGGTTCTCGATTTTCTTTTCTCTTATCCGATAATGCAATGCTTGCTTGAGGACAAGCAAAGGTCTGGCTTGGGGGAGTTTGTTAGCTACATTTTATCTTCATTTTTACCCCTATAAGTGGCTTGTTTAGCGTGAGGAAACTACATGTTATTGCATTGGTTTATTGGATTTTACACTTGTTTGGTTGCTTTGGTATTTTATTACATTTCAGGATCTAATTATCTACGCCGAGCACAAACTAGTCGCTTGGTTGCATACATTGCTCACCTACACACCGAGGGCTCAAAGAAGTGAAACATCATAAGCCAAGCCACAAGAACAAACCAAAAAGAAGCCAAAATAGATCCACTCAACCAGAACAGGCTCGAGCCAAGGTGGCTCGAGCAGCATTGCTCAAGTCAGAAGTTGAGAATTTCACACCTGATGCTCGCTCGACCGGCTGAGCGAGTAGGCTCGGGTCGAGCGGAGTTGAATTCGACTTTCTGTACAATTTTTGAAGTCTCTGATGTTGGACCTGAAGGTGGCTCGATGGGTCGAGCGGGATTCGCTCGGGTCGAGCCAAATGGGCGGCAGCAACATGTGCGATCTTATTAAAGCATCATTCGAG
>NC_080060.1:21542283-21572826 GCF_026212465.1 Amaranthus tricolor | reverse complement strand
TATATATATATATATATATATATATATATATATATATATACATATATATATATATACATATATATATATATATATATATATATATATATATATATATATATATATATATATATATATATATATATATATATATATATATATATATATATATATATATATATATATATATATATATATATATATATATATATATATATATATATATACATATATATATATATATATATATATACATATATATATATATATATATATATATATATATATATATATATATATATATATATATATATATATATATATATTTCAATCATCCATCAAACAAATTTTCACACATATGTAAACATATCTAAAACCCTAAAAACCATACATTAATCTAGATAGAAAAATACATTATACTTTCACACATGAATTTTTAAATCATGAACAAATCATAAACTATAAAATAACACACATAAAAAAAATCATAGAAATTTAAATTAAAACTTAAAAATAAAACTAGGTTAAGAATTACTCACAATTGCATAAGAACAAAACACCAAAATTGATGAACCAAAGGTGATTTAGGCGTGAGGATTAGAGAGTTTTTGGGAGTGTTTTCTTACTTGCAAATGGTTTTGAAATGAAGGATGTAAGGTAAGGAATTAATTAAGGAATTATGGGATTTAATTGTGATAATTTCCTTAACCATTCAATTACCAAAATGGAAGTTATAATCTTCCCCCAAAATCTTCCTATGGCCGGCCAACCCATTCACATTCCCACTTTTTTTTTTTTTTTTTTTTTTGAAATTAAAGATAGATTAGGAAAAGGTTTGGACTTAAAATGGTTTTAATTGCCTTAAAAGTTGAAGTCTCATGATCTAACCTACTAACAAAATAAATAATAAAAAGAAATATATTCTTCTAAAAAGAATAATAATAATAATATTACTAGCAAATCATTTAATATATCGTAAAAAAAATATCGGGGTGTTACACATTTTTATCTGTATAAAAATTAGGGGTGTTACAACTTATTTGTTGCTATCTCTTAGATTATACTCAATTCAATGTCATTCTTTAATAGACTGAGAACAACAAGGAGGACTTTTATACTTCGATTTATAACCATTTCAAAGCAAACACTTTAGAGCTCAATTTGCATCTAGAATCAATTCAACATTGAATAATAGACACTAAAAAAAGGTTGCACCTACGTACGCTTAAAAATGCAGTTAAGCACGCTTATATGTGAGGTTGGTACATTTAGCGACGCTTAATTAAGTGTGGTCTCTGCTTGTATTGGTAAATTTTTAGACATGTTTAATAAGCATGGCTAAAGTTCCTAATAAGCGTGGCTAATATTCCCTTTTAGCCACGCTTATAGGTTACCCGCCACTGTGATACCCCAGATTTAGCTTGAAAATGGATTGTTAGACTACTCATATCTAACAGGTGCATCTTCTTTTCATAGGAACCCATTTGCTAAGAACTCCACAGTTAAGCGCGCTTGGTGGGGAGAAATTTTAGGATGGGTGACCTCCTGAGAAGCTGCCTCAGGCGCGCACGAGTGAGACTAAAGTGCGCTGGAAAGACTTGTGTTGATCTCTAGGGCCAGTCTCCAATTTTCATGAGTAGTTATTGGTGGTCTGTTGGGCTGGGGTGTTACAGCCACGTTTATAGGTGTTGAAAACTTTTCTCACTTGATAAGCGTGGTTGCATGATTTCAAAGTCCATTGTTTCTCTTCTTTTTTTCGCACACAAATAAGCGTGACTAATGAACATAACTCGCATTTTAACTAATTTTAGCGGTAAATTATTTTAAATTATTATTGTTGTTGTTATTATTTTTGCCAAACAATTTTTCTGATAAACACAAACATAATAAATGTACAAAATTAATTTTTCTAATAAACACAAACATAAACAATTTTTCTAATAAACACAAACATAATCAATAAATAGAGCCACCTATACACCAAGAATCTACCTGATTCTAGAGGTCTCAAACAAGCGAGGCTTAGCAAAATAGAGCAATTGTTGAGCTTGTACAATCAAAAACAACACACCTAGAAAGACAAAGACGCAGGATTCAACACTCTACTTCTAAACCTGACAGTAGCTGGCGGCAGCATACCAAGTGCACCATCCTGATGACGTGCATAACCTGAGCGTCCAGCACTTTAGACCAGTAGCTTTTGAGCGTCCAGCAAAGGTGCGATCACCCACAGCATACAGCAGCACGACATAAACCAGACTGCAACACGTGACTGGCTGCCTAACAGTGTTAGCATGCAGGGCCAACACAGCAGCAACCACCTATAAAAACTGATAGCATACAAGCCAAGGGGCCTAAGGGAACAAACAATAGAAATCAATCTGACAGTAGGCAATGGACCAAGCAACTTCTGAAGGAAATGACAACAAAAACATCAAGTAACCATACTTTATTCGTTAAACGTGGTTAAGATATGATCATGATCTTTGAATGTGGTTAAGATATGATCATGATCTTTGATCTAATACATCACAAAACATCCATCCATACTTTGTATGTAGTATACATACTATTAACGCATACAATAAGTAATGCAGTATACATAATTTATTCATTCAAAATACAAAAATATTATGGGAAATTATCAGTGGTACCCCTAAGTTTTTGCACTTTATCAATGGAATCCCTAAATTTTTTTCGATTATCAATGGTACCCTCGTGTTATTGAGTGTCTTACAATTTTAACCTTTTCTAATTTTCCGTCCAAAACCGTTAACTCTTTTCTTTTTCCTTTATTTTTATTTTGTTTTAAATTGAAAAATAAAAGAAAAAGAAAAAAAAGTTAACGATTTTGAACAATTTTGGACGGAAAAAACTAGAAAAGGTTACGGTTGTAAAACTCTCAATAACACAAGGATACCTTTGATGATCGAAAAAACTTAGGGGTACCATTGATAAAGTGCGAAAATTTAGGGGTATCATTGATAATTTCTCAAATATTATTAATATTATGCAGTACATATACTTTTAACGCATGCAATAAGTAATGTAATTGATCATGATCTTTGATCTAATACATCACAAAACATCCCTCCATACTTTTAATCCATGTAATAAATATTGATTTCTAAATCTGCCTTTCATTTGTTTTTCAATATTTGTGAATGAATTCGCATTTCTACATTTCTGGACATACACTAACTCTATCAACATGAAATCGAAAAACAAGTAAATAGAAGCCAGAATTTACCCTGTTGTAGTGTTCAAAACTTTGCAGATAATTTCATTGTGGAATTTCGAAGGCAGAGGCAACAGCTCCTTGCAACAACTGAACATCAAAAACCCGTATAAGCTACTTGCAACAACTCCTCCCAACAACTGCACAGCGACAAGGGGTAATTTGCAGTTGTTGAACATGATACCATATATGAGCAATCTTAATAATCTCTTTATCATCTATAGTAATTACACATGAAACCACTTAGAATAAATTAACAATAAGGTCAATCCAATATTCTGAGCTTTGGTCAACAATAAGGTTAAACCAATTAGAAGAAATTCATCAAAGCTTAACTGCATTAAATTGTCCAGATTTAATAGTAGAATATCAGAAATAAGCTCAGATTGTCCGGCATTTACTGTTATATGAAGAACAAAATTTATTTCATCTTGAGACTTAAACTCCTCTAAATTTTCATGTAAACCCAAAATTTCATCTTTGATTCCATTCAACAAAACTTGTACAAATAATAGCTCGAATTCAATTTAATTTTTTAAATTTAAAAAGCAACAACTCATGGCTCAAATATAACATTACAATAGATAATATCCTACATTCACAATTTGTTATTCCTCCAGCTTTCACCTTTTAACGAAAAATTAGGAAGAAAGAGTAGCATAATACCAGATTGCTTTTGCTTCACTGACCCAATGCCGAGCAAATTTACTTCTAATTCAAAAAATTTCACTAACAAGCCATCCGAAATTGGTGTTTAGAAGAACCCCAACAAAACTCTAATTTTCGAAAAAAAAAGAAGAGAGCACCTGATTTTATTGAGAATGAAAAATCAATCTGAAACCCTAATTTCTCAAATTCAGTATGTCACAACAAGAATCAAAATTGTCAAAAAACATTTGCAAAAGACAATCACGCCGCAAACATTGCAAAAACAGGACATTGAATGATTGAACTTACAAGAAAATGGGATAAAAAAGAAATGGAACTGGAACAAGGTTGGAATTTTAATTGGACCAAGCAAAAAACGGGTGCGATCATTACAAAATACAAGGTTGGAAATGGACTAGTTAGGAAGTAAGAATTAACTAGAGGAAAGAATGAAGAAACGAAATTAATGGGAAAAAGAAAATAGGGAAAGGAAAGTAAAGATCAGGAAATGGGGAAGGTAGCATTCGATTTTTCAATTTTTTTTAGCCAAGCTGAATTGAGTTTTACATATTTTTATTAGTTAATCTTTAGCGACGCATTATTTGTGTGGCTGAATTTATCATTTTTAAATGTTCTAAATTCACCTTTACTCATGCTTATTAGAGTGGCTAAATTCATTTTTTTTGTATTTTTTTTATTGAATACTAGTCATGCTTATGAATGTGGCTAAATTGATCACTTTTATTTTTTTAATTAAGCTTTAGCCACGCTTATTAGTGTGGCTGATTTTATCACTATTTTATATATTTTTAATTGAGTTTTAGTCACGCTTATAAGTGAGACTATTATTCTCACACTTGATAAGCGTGCGGCGTGCCTAAATGCAATAAGTGTGCCAACTTGCAAAATAATCAGTCACACTTAATTAAGCGTGGCTAAATAAGTGTAGGTATATACCATATTTTTTGTAGTGATACTCTACGATTAACTCTTATCATGAACTAACTAACTTTTGTTCCCTATTTATTCTAACATTTCCAATTAAAACCTAAACTAAAGTAAGGTTAACTAAAATCCCAACTTTCAATTACAAGCATCCATTTCATAATTTAATACCAACAATATTAAACCTCTAACAACTACTCATTTCACAAATTCAATAGTTATATAACAAATCCTATGTTCACATAATTTAAATTAAGCTTATTAAAATTGATATAGTGGGGGTGTACCTTGAAATGACCATAACTTCCCCTACAAAGATCTGAATCATGCGTTTCTTGAGCCTATCTTGGGTAAAATTTTGATTCGAAAAACTTTTGAGAAATAACAGTTTTGCTAAAAATGGCCAGAAACTGGTTAACATTGCAATTTTTAAAACTGTCAGAATTTTATTTGAAAATCTTCTACATCACAATTCAAGGTAAAACATAGAAAGTTAATAATCTACATTACTAATAAACACATAACTAATTCTTCATTACAAATAACTCATTCACAAAACCTTAAAAACAAAAAGCCTCAAATTGATTTCATAACATAAACCCTAATTTCCTAAACTTGATAAAACTAAAATTAAAGAAATAATTGAGCTTACCCACCACCGAAGGAGATTAGAACTCAACAAAGCTTTGAAAATCACCACTTGAATAAGCCCTAACAGCCAAAAAACGCACCTAAGATTGAAAATTTCTAGTTTCTTCTTTTTTTTGCCCAATTCTAGTTTCTTCTTTATGTTGCCTTGTTGAATAAATAAAGGTAGGAGAGTAATATACTAAGAAGATTTGTAAGTTAATGATGAAAAAGAAGGAAAAACAGAGGATATGTGAAGAGATGGAGATGAAGCTTTAGATAGGAGCAGATAAATGAGAGAAAAGAAAAAAGTGATGAAAGGAGATAATAATGTATTTCATCTTTTTTTTATCCTCCCTTTCAACATAAAACTACTACTTTCTTCTTTGCTTTTAATTACACAAATATATCTTTCTCTTTCTTTGTTGTTATTAATATTACTTAAATTGTTATTATTATTATTAATATTATATTTATAATATTATATATGAATTTAGATTCAATAAAATAAACATTAGCTATATTCCCAAATTTGGGGTGTTACAATCTACCCTCTTTAAAATAACTTTCATCCTCGAAACTTAAAAGAAAAGATCTTATGTAAAAAAATAAGTACCTTTACATAAAACAATAAGGAAATGTCATTCAAAATCAAAAATCAGAAACAAAAAGGTAAATCATTGCTTATTCGAAATATTGATTATGCCCCATAATCGCCACTATCTTGAAAATTTTACAATTGCTTGACATTATTATTTATTGGTTAATTGTATAATGGAAAAATATGAAATAAATACTAAAAGACATTATTTTTTTTGTACATTTATGAGACACTTATATGGACAGTAGGTATATATTAGAACCTTTAGATTAATTTTTTTGTACATTTTTAGAATTTAATGAATTTTATTGCTTTATTGGTTAAATTAGCTATATTGATTATTTAAAATATTATATATTAAAATCACTTGAAATGACTTAAATATAATATTATATGACTTTTGGAACATGTGGAAAATGTTACATAGTTGTTCATAATTAATTATTAATTTATTAAGTTATTTGGAAATTGTTAATTATAAAAAAGGAATAATTTGGTGAATAAAGTTTAGGAGCTTTTAAATTAGATCACTAAATTAAATAATTACCATTAACCTAGTGCTACCTAGTTTTAAAATAAATTAACTTAAACAATTTATAATTTTCATAGATTAATTACTATTAAAATATTATTATCTTATTCTAGTAATTAGAAATCGTAAATTTATTATTAATTAAATAAAAAACAGAAATTAATACAATAACCATATAATCACTAAATATAATAACTAAGAAATATTGTCCTTATTGGAAAATTATTTTATATTATTTTTTAAAAATTATTGTTTTAATTGCCAATAAATTGCAAATTATTGAGAAAACGTTATTTCTAGGAAATCTCTTTTTATAACATTTAATAAAATATATAAAATATATTCTGGTTGTTCCACATATATTTTATAACTATTTAAATTTATATTATATTTATTTTACTTAAATAAATTTTAATAAATTGAAAGATTTATTTTCATGCCTTGTAGTGATGCCCCAATATAGCAATATTTTATACACTGTATATGTATGAGTTTGCAAGTAAGTATGTTTACCCCTGTGGGAAAAGTTAAAATTGTGATTTATGTTGCAAATGTAAACATAAATTACGCAAGTATGTATGTATGTCCCGTGTAGGAAAAGTTATAATTAATATTTTTCAAATGATTTATGAAATTCTGAAGTGGTTTTGTGTATTTAAATCAACACATATGTTGAAAATTAAAATGCTTTGGGGACTAGTATGCCACGACAAAAGTTGTGTACACATTTACGGTACAACAAAAGTTGTGTGTGTATTACGACGTAACAAGTGTTATGCGCGTACAGAGGACACCGTTTAGTGTACCTAATTATATATTTTTTGATATATCGCGAACTTTAGATCGCTATCACTAGTCACAAGATGACTACACCATGAAAATATTATTAGCTCATAAGTTTGAGCCATTGTTTGCATCAAGTAAGATTTCATGAATTATGTTTGGAAGGTTTTTGAAAGGGTTTAAAACCACTATTTTGAGTTAAGTATGACTTTTGAGATATAAGTTTAATCTTGAAAAAATGAGTTTAGGCAAATCAAAGTTTTATTAACTTGTTTAACGCACACTAGTGTGCTTATACTCAGTCTTTTGCATTGGTTTGGTTTTGGTTCAAGTATTTTACTTGGGCTGTGGTTTAATCTTTAAGTAACCCCTTAGTGGGGCTAACAAAAGTGAGCTCCACTTGATTAATACTAAATTCTAGTTAGTCTTTGCCTTCATAGTTTCGAGTATGTAGCAAGTTTTTGGGAAAACAAAATGTAATTAGTGTTTAGTAGTTCTCCATTGAGGGCGTCTCACCGTGCGTCGATTTAAAATGGGCCAACTCAAACTATTTAAAAGACAGCCCCTCTCCTGAGAGACCGTCTCTTCTAGAGACGACTCTTTGGAGCCCAGCCCAACTCCCTTCAAATAATAAATTAAAAAAATAACTGTATTTTGGAAGGAAGAGAGACGTGCGTTTTTTGTAAGAAAAAAATGTTTTTTTTTACTCAGAAATTTTCTGAGTAACTGCTTGAATGAGTTTCTTCATCTCTCTCACCCAACAATAGATTATACACACCTTCTACAACCTTAATTATTGTCTAACAATGGAAGTAGTGATGGCCACGGAGCGGGTTACCTGGAACCGAACCGGTGTCGAACCGGTGTCGAACCGCTTGTAACCGGTCCCGAAACCGAAACCGTTCGCGACAGGTTCTGAACCGGCTCGAACCGCGAAACTGTTAAAACGCCGGAAAAAATTGTCAGAACCGTAAAACCGCCAGAACCGGACCAAAGAATCGCGGGCCGGTTCGAACCGGTTCACCCGGACCACCGGTTTCAAGGAACCGCTCAAACCTGGAACCAGACCGGAACGATTCACCCGCCCCAACGGTTCCTTGGAACTGGAACCGGAACCGTGCGGTTCACCCGGCCTAGCGGTTCTTTGGAACCAGCCAAAAAAAAGAGTCGTTTCTAGCCGTTGGGTTTTTCCTATATATACTCCACACTTTCAATGTTTCCATGCACGATTCATCTCTTCTCCTACTCTCTCTACTTATTCTCTCTATTTAATTACTTAATTACGCAATTATTCTCTTAATTACATACCTAGTCTTTTAATTATTTCTTAATTACATAATTAGTCTTTTAATTATTTCTTAATCTTTCCTATATTTATTTCTTAATTATATTATTATATATTTCAATATTATCATGTCTTCTTTTAATGGTAGGGTTAGCATAACAACAGATATTTGGTCTGCTCCCCTACATTTAGAACCTTATATGTGTGTAACAACCCATTGGATAGATCATAATTAGTTTATTCAACAAAGAATAATTGTTTCTCTTAATTACATACCTAGTCTTTTAATTATTTCTTAATTACATAATTAGTCTTTTAATTATTTCTTAATCTTTCCTATATTTATTTCTTAATTACATTATCATTTCAATATTATCATGTCTTCTTTTAATGGTAGGGTTATTATAATAACCGATATTTGGTTTGCTCCCCCACATTTAGAACCTTATATGTGTGTAACAACCCATTGGATAGATCATAATTGGTTTATTCAAAAAATAATAATTGCTTTTGAGTTAATGCCCGAAAGATATACGGGTGAAAATATAATGGAGATATGTGAAGAATGGAACTTGGTAGATAAATTATTTTGTTGGATAATGCAACCGCCAACATTAAATGCATCGAACTTTTGTATAACGAACCTGCTTTTAGTTGTATCCTTGATGGTAGATTATTACACGTACGTTGTTGTGCTCATATTGTTAACTTATCTTGCCAAGCAGGTATTAGAAAACTAAGTGATTTATTAGATCCCATTAGAGACAAAGTGAAGTGGCTTAGATTAGGACAGGTAAAGAGAAGATATAAGCAAGTATGTGACCAATATCAACTAAAAAAAGTATATTGGTCTTTAGATACTCCTACACGTTGGGGCTCAACCCATGATTTATTAAAAAAGGCTATTGGTTATCGTCCGGTTATAACACAACTTTATATTTAGTGTACGGATAACCATATAAGTGATGAAATATGAGAACTAGCAATAGGCGTACAAAAAATATTAGAAGCGTAAGTCCACGCAACTAAGATTTTTCATATATGTTTACGAACTAAGCATCCACTTAGTAATAAGTGAATATATTACTATTTTTGGAAAAATCTAACCTTTAAGTAAACCTTTAAGAAGATGAGATACCAAAGAAACAATTGAATGAGATACCAAAGAAGAAGCAAGATAATGTAGTCTTGAGTTCTGCGGAAGAGATGAGTTCAAATATTTCAAATGATGATTATGGAAACTGAAGCAAGGAAGTTGAAATGATTCAGAGACTGATTTTGGAAACTGACGAAGAGATATTCTAACGCGCTCAGTTAATTTTTAATTCAATTTTTTTTAATGTAAAAATAACAATGGACCGGCCCATTAGTTGGACGTCTCTTTTAGAGCCTATCTTAACTAAGAAATGGTGTTTAAAAGACTATGCATTACATCATTTGTTTTTTTTTAAAAAACCACCGTGTACATGGAGTTCAGTTTCCATTTTTTTAATGTTTTTTTTATTAATAGACCGTTTATATTTGACCGGTTTCACCGTGACTAGGGCTGTAAATGTGGTCAGAAACCTGTTTTACCGACTTGTTACCGACTGATACCGAACCCGTTTTTGACCGAATACAAGTGACCAGATACCGACCGATACCGAACTCGAATGGTGACCGAAACCGTTTCCGACCTGTTTTACACATACCGAAACCGACCAGTACCGAACTTGTTTTAAACCGAAAACCGTTTTCGACCTGTTTTTATCATACCGTGACCGACCGATACCGAACCTGTTTTCAGACCGAAACCTGTTTTCGACTCGCTTAATACCCGTTTTTAACCGACCGTTTTTGACCGAATCTATATTGTACCGAACCTGTATTATACCGAACCTGGAACCTGTTTTGGACCGAACTTATCTACACAATTCTTCTAAGTTGTCAAAATATAATAAAATTTTATATAAAATAATTAAATTAAACTTAATTATATTATTTCTATATGATAAAAATTAAATTAAATATAAATTTTTATAAAATAAATATATAAATTATAAGTTAATATATATTAACTCAGTAATTTAGTAAAGCCTTTTTCTTTTCTAAAAAATTAAGTATAAATTTTACAAAACTCAGAAATTGCAAAATTGCATAAACATAGTTCATACTTTGCAACCAATATAATTACCAAGTTCAGGTTAATTTCCTGACTAATTAATACTGTATTAAAATCAACATATAACAATATAAACCAATACAAAATATTAACCTACGAACAAAATTTCAGAACCACCATTTTGTATGAATCTAGCAACTGATTTAGCAAATTAACCCAAACATTCATCATACGAACAAAAAAATAGAAAACAACCCAGAAAAAAAAAATTAACAAAAACCTAGAATTGAACATGAACAAAAAATGAACAACAAAGAAAAAAAAATACAAAATACCTGGATTAGAGACGAGACGAGACTAGAGAGAGAGATATCAGTGAGTGAAAGAGACGAGCCCGATATCAGTGAGTAGTAGTAGTATTGAGTAGAGACGAGAGTAGAGAGAGAGATATCAGTGAGTGAAAGAGAGAGAGAGCCGTTATGGACAGCCGTGTGAGGAGAGAGTGGAAAATGAGGAAAGTGGATGAAAGTTAGGGTTTGGGCTTATCAACGGTTTAGATTAGATCCCTTGATCTAACGGTTCATATTAGTTTTTTTTTTTTTTTTTAAATATATTAGAGTATGTTTAATCAATGGTTTAGATTAATTGATTTCAAAATGAAGGGTTATGATTTATCATGCCTTTTGCCAAGTTGACAATCCATGTATTGAGGTTGTGCACCAATGGGATAATCTTATGTGTTTTTTTTTTTACACCCAAAAAGATAATCGTTAGAATAATTCACGAGTTGATTTATCAAATAGAAATAATTAACATGATATGATCAAATATATTAATTAATTATAATCGATTTATCAAGTTGAAATAACCAGACCTATGATCAAACATATCAACGTAGATGGATTTACATGTTAACTTGTCATGATTGACTTAGATAGGACGAAATAGAATGAAAAACCAATCAATTAACTTAGATCGCTGGCAGCTAGATTGATTAGATAGATTGATCACATTAGCTTAAAATAACACACCCATGGGCTAACAAGGGTCAATTCAGATCAATGATGAAGATAGATTATTAAGACAATCTAACAAACTCACATTGTGACTGTAATAACATGTTATGATCTATTAATTAACTTAGCTTAGACGAAGTTGATTAGTTGAATATATATATTAAACTCATAACTTAACCACATTTATAAAAACTTGATGTGAGGTTTCACCTTCTATCATTCTCAACATTGATAACAACATGATTTATCAAATTGAAAATAATTAACCTGATATGATCAAATATATATCAATTATAATCAATTTATCAAGTTGAAATAACCAGACCTATGATCAAATATATTAATTAACTTAAATAGAGTTCGTTTAAAATCAAACTTATCAGCGTAGATGATCGATTATTTAACTTAAATAGAACGAACTATAATGAAAAAACAAATCGAATAACTTGGATCGACTTTATAATACATTGTTGACTTCCTCCACGCAGTAAAATAAGATCTCGTATATACTTAAACGGTTTAGATATATGAGAACAAGTCATATCATTATGACCGATCACATTAGTTGAAAATAACACACCCCATGGACAAACGAAGGTCAATTCAATCAGTGATGAAGATATATTATTAAGACAATCTAACAAACTTACATTGTGACATTAATAACATATTATTGTTGTAAATTGTAATTGTCTAATTGATATTAGATGAAGTCGATCAATTAACATGTTATGATCTATTAATTAACTTAGACGGAGTTGATTAGTTGAATTTGATGTCATAAAACTCATAACCTAACGACATCTATAAAACTTGATGTGAGGTTCCACCTTCTATATATCATTCCCATCATGGATAAACGCATGATCAATGACATTATGAGGCAACACGATGCGATTTTTTACCAAATTGGAACAGAATAATTGGAACATAATTGAACTGAATTAAATCATGGTTTAAATGAATTGAACTGAAACGATATCAACCAAATTAACCGGAATATCGGTTTAACTGAATTGAACCGAACCGATTCCAACCAAAACTGAACTGAACAGAACTGAATCCCGGTTCAACTAAATTGAACTGAACCGATACCGACCAAAACCGACCGATTGTGACCGACCGATTCTGACCCGCATACCGATTGTGACCGACCGATTACCGATTTTGACCGCCCGGTTATGATCTGTATACCGATTACGACCTGCAAAAAACCGTTTTTGACCGACCGAATGTGACCTGTTTCCGGTAATGACCGGACCGATAAATACCGGACCCATACCGACCGACACCCGCCAAGGAAAAAAACCGGATTCGACCGGATACCGAATAAACCGACCGATACCGACCGGTACCGAAAGACTTATACGACCTGCTTTTGACCGACCGTTTTTTACCGAACCTGTTTTTGACCGACCTGTTTCCGACCTTTAACCCGTTTTTACAGCCCTAACCGTGACCGGCTGATTAATGTTTTCGTCTTCATAAACCCAAAGCTGATCTTACTTTTTGTTTCTCCAAAATAAAACCTAAGCCTCAAAACGAAAACCCTCAAAATTCTCTGGAGATCAATGGCGGAAGCATTGTCTAGGCTAAAGAAATGTTTGAGAAGCGGGACAGAGGAGGTGAAGGGTAAAATGCTGTTACGGTTGGTGCACAAACAGCAAAATGGTCAAATATGTAGTGAATTCGAGATTTTGGATCTGGATAGTGGTGATTTGTGTAAAACCCCTTTTACACTTTTTGGGATTGGTGGAATTTGTTCAATATTGGCTGTGGAATCAATCATCTACCTTATTGTCGTGCCTTTATACGACAGTGAGGATACCAGTGGCGTTGACATTAACGACGCGCTTTATGTTCACGAGGGCATGTTCTCTTTAGATTTGAGCAAACCTGAGATTGGTTGGAAGACAACCCCATTTATCATTGAGAATGCCGAGGATCTGCCCAAGTGCGTTTCGTGTTGTGGCAAGATATACGTCTTTAGAAGTTCTCTTTGGTCTTGTTTCGGTGAGGTTTTCGATCCCCAAGTTAACCGCTGGAACTCGTTGATGGATCCACCTCCTGTTCATGGCAACTTCGAGGTAGCTTATCCCGTAATTTCTGATCCTTTGCGTGGTCGTGTCCTTCTTCATCTCTTCACAAGGAGATGCAAATATGACCGCCCTTCCGCCTCCCACTCCCCTCCTCTGTCCTGTATCTATGCTTATTATCCTAACAGCAGTAGCCGTGGCAATGATGGTGGCGGTGGCAATGAAGGTGGCCGTTGGGAGTGCCTTGATGACAATTTCAATGGAAAATGGCAAGCCCCTATGGTTTTTGTGGATGGGATAATTTATTTTTACTTCGAAGACTTTAAAAAAATGTTTAAAGCCTATGATCTAAGTAGCAAACAATGGTTGAAGGTTGTCTTGCCATCTGACTCAGACTTTGCATATGCTTCCAAGGCTGAATTCGATGATTTACATGATTTGGGAGATGGGGTGTTGTGTTTGACTACTTCCTGGTATAAATCTCAGAAATTTGATCCTTGTACAACTAAGGATCACACCTTGGTTTATGCTTTCAAATTCAAAGTGGAGCCCAGAAGAAGCCACCATCAGGTGCTACTTACTTCGCTTTCTTCCATATTCTCTCCGCTTCAAACCGTCAGCAGTATCCGTAATTACCTCGCTATCTAGGTAACAAACCTCACTCCTACAAATATTCGTTTCTTGTTTTTTTATTGTTACTCTATTCTACTTTGCTTTGGTTCATCATTCATCATTCATGAGTTTTGGGGTCAATGAGCGTACTGCGGAAGCCTAGGTAAGTGAGAAATTTGAGAATGTGGAATAAAAGCAAGATAAGGGTTAGAAGGAAACGCAAAATGTAAATTATAATCCACTATATGAAATGTGAGAGAAATACAAACACAAATACTAAAGATATAAAGATAGTGGATAAAATAAATTATTAGAGAAATGTGTGTATTGTACAAATTTTGTTGGATGCTCGTAAATGCAACACTAGCCTCTTGTTTATAGGAACATCAAGTTGGCAAGATACAACTTGGGAATGTCAGTTATAAGTGCTCTCAAGAGCGCCGACATTGTGAATATGAAAGAAGCTTCAAGCTTCCTCTTGTTAATGCTCATCACTTATGATCATGGGTATTCTAGAATAAATAAGCGAGTTTCATTACTTTGGTATGAGCTATTAATTTTGGGCCACACCTAACAATGGGAATTTACTCCAAATTAACACAAGATTTTGTAATCAGTGAGAGAGACATGGTTATTAAGTACCTACATTCTTAGTCTGGGCTCAACAATATGCATAAGGCACGCGCGTTTGCGCTTCTTTGTGCCTTGCGCTATTTGCGCTTTATGCGCTTTATGTTTTTAACGAGAGATAATGTTCTTTAGTAATTTGTCATATAACACTCAGACAAAAAGTACTCTTCTCTAAAGACAAGGAAAATAAAGAAGGATTTTATCTTGTTTACAATGAGAGAAAAAGAAAAAGGAGAAAAATAAAGATATGCTTACAATTTTACAACTTTGTGGAGTTCACTCCTTTGGCTTTCACACGACTTGATACAATCTGTTATTTTTATTTCGTTTTCTATCCTTTTTGTTGTAGATTCTCCATTTTTTTGTTCTTCTTCTAGATATTTCATCGTTTTTCTTCTCTTCTTATGGCTTCTTTGGTTTTATTCTTCAAGTTTTTCTTTTTTAAATTTTCCCTTTCTTTGATAATCTATCTAATGTTTTTATTAGTTTTTTCCTTATAATTTTCTTCTTTTAGTTTCGTCTTCTATTTATGTATCTTCAGTCATCTAGATTTTTCATTTTTATTTTTTTTTTCTTATAGGTTCATTGTTTCTTTCTCTTCTATTTGTAGCGGCTACTTAGAAAACAATTAGACAAATTGCTATAGATTTAGGTACCCTCTTGTGCTATTTTTCTGTATATTAGTAGATTAGCACAATGATAATGAATCCATTTAGATTTTTGATGCAATTATAATATGAATATCATTATTACTAGTATCAAATATGTTCTAGAATTATTTTATAAGCTTTTTAGTCAAAAGATGTGCCTCGCCTATGAAAAGCTCGCGTTTTCGCCTTGCACTTTTTAAAACTAAGCTTATATTTCATAGGAATT
Organism: Amaranthus tricolor; assembly: GCF_026212465.1. NCBI lineage: Eukaryota > Viridiplantae > Streptophyta > Magnoliopsida > Caryophyllales > Amaranthaceae > Amaranthus > Amaranthus tricolor. Next base: position 21,556,917 of record NC_080060.1, on the reverse strand, counting down.
TTCACTTAAGAAATTCTACTTCCATGTTTTTTATAATATTTGTCAACCAAAGGCAAGCCTATTTAGCTACTTCCTAGGAAGTCTAAATTCCAAGAGATTTTAGGTGCAGCCAAATGAGTTTGAAGTTGAAATGTTGAGTTACCACCTTTTTTTTAATTTGTTGTTTCATTGGCACAAGTACATGAAATCGATTTTTTCTATATGAGGGAACAAGGATTTAAAAGCTTAACTTGTAAACAAGTTTTTTTCAAGTTCAAAATTGACGTGTTTTTATTTGAGTTAATTTATACAATATGTGTGTAATCAATCAACTTATATAATAGAAGAAGCAAACTTTGAAGTTATAGGATTGTTTAGATAATTTATTAATAAGTGCTATTATTAAAATAAATACTTCAATACTACAAATCATAATAGGGTTGGATTTGTAAGAACTTCTGATTTACATCATTATCATGAAACAAAACCAAATATTGTGATCATTAAAAGGAAGTATATAGAAAATATTGATAAGGAGGCATTTTAAATTTTGTTAGACTAGAAGATATCAAGGAAAAAAGGTCTTGAAAATCTCAAAAGAAACCAAATAATCTTAGAAAATATATGACGCTATTAGTGGTCAAACTTGATGAGCTAAGAAGACCTTGATAGTAATGTGACGTGGAACCTCATTATAGTTATGGTTTTCTGCAACATCTTTGTACATTATCATTATTCTTGTACTTCAATGCCAATGAGTCCGGCATAGGCGTGATTTGGGGGTAGACGTACGCAACCATACCCTTGTAACAAATATGTTGTGTTCAGTTCACGCTTGATTGCAAACGTCTTTTGCAACTTCACATGAATAAGAATTGAAAATGATTGAATGAGTCATTTTAATTTTAATATAGTTCATTACAATCTAAAACACATTTGTGTCAACCAAATGAAGTCATTTTCTTACTTTAAGTTCACAACAAAATGTAGTGTTTGGATCATGGGGTAGGGATGTGTTTCATACTCACTCTAACTCAGCCTGTAAGAATGATTATGCGGTATTTATATTTTCTATTTAAGGGATGAAAATTTGCAAGCATCAATCCTTTTGGGGGCACTTGCACCTTCCCCTCATGTTATCATTTTTAGTCAATTATTTCTTCTTCTGTTGAACTTAGCTTTTATATACTCCTAAGTTTTCTTAACTATCGAAGTAGATATAAAGCTGTGCTGAAATTTCTCAAAGTTGCAAAAGGCATTGGGCTTAAATTGGTATGGGCTACTCTAATATAAATTTAAGAAGTGGATCATGTCCCCACAAACTCGTATCACGTCTGCTCATGTCATTAATGACATCATCATCAGGTAAAAAATTAAACCCTAAAATCTCCTCTCCCTTCTTATTTTACCACTCTTTCATTCTCAACCCAAAGACCGTTAACAATGTTAGTTCCAACTCAGATAGCCTTCTCATGCCGCCGCCGGTAGCCCTCTCTCCTCTCTCAGCCTTGCTTCTTTCGCCGCCTGAATTTTTCGGCGACAAAGTCCACCGGCAAGGCGTCTTTGATTTTATGCTTAAGCCGCCGGCAGCCCCCTCTCCCAATTTTGCCGCCGCCGTCTTTGTTCTCCTTTCTCCTTATTTCTTCTTTTCTCACAAGCCCTAGTTCTTCCTTACCCTTGTATTTTTCGCCCCTCTCACTGGCAAAATCGCATCCTTTTTCAGCCTTAGCCGATGTCCCGTCGCGCCCCCGTTACCACCATCCTCTCCGGCAACAACCTCGGTTTTCTCCTCCGATTTTTCTTTTTTTCCTCTTTTTTTTTCTTGAAAATACAGGCCACGCCCCCTTCCACCGCCGACAGCCTAGACCTCCTCCACTGCCGTCTCCACAACTTCCGCCACCAACCACTTCCCTTGGCTCATCGGAATCCGACCAGCCCTCACAGCCACATGCTTCCCTTCTTTTCTTTTTCTTTCTTCTTTTCTTTTTGCTATTGTTTTTCTAATGTTACCCTTTTTTTCTTTATTTTCCTTTCCCAATTCTCTCTGTTCATTCCTTTGTTTTGCGGTAACAGTCTCTTACCCCTTTTGCTCACATTTTTCTTTTCCTTATCCATCCCATTTGGATACTCTTCTTTGCATTTTAAATCTACTAATCCTTCTTATTCTTTGAGATGTGTGTTCTTCTTGAATTTAAAATTCTGCACATCATCTTTTTCATTTCCTTCCTCGGTTTGTTTCATGGTATATAATTGCCATGAGTTCATCCTTCCTTCCTTCATGGAGGTAGAGCATTGAATATGCCTTGTGGCTACAATCGTGTCCCGAAAGTTCTGTTTCCTCTAATCGTTCATAAAAAAAACTCACAAATTCCTTTTTCCCATTTTTCATAAATCTCATTCATAGAGGTTGATTTGAATGAGTGAATGATTTTGCTGCTAACAGCCTTATTAGCATCTCTAAGGGTGGAATTTCAGTCCCAAAACCCCCAAAAAATGCATCAAGATCTGGCACTTTGGTATTTTCTGGACTTACGCCATCTTCGGCGGTATTCCGGTCACCGAAATCGTAGCTAGAAATATATGATAAATTGAATGAACAAAGAAAGATTACAGCCCTAGAAATGGTAAAAGAAAGATAAATCAAGCACTTTGAGAAGCTTGAGGTCTCCTAAAATGAGTATAAACCCACCCACCAAATACTTAATAGTTTTCTTCATGATTATGACTCCCTAATCTCCTCTATTTATAATAAACTACTAACTTATCCCTCAAGTTACCACTAACATACTAATTACCTACATTACCCCTTCGTAAACCCATTATTCCTATTCTCCTCTATATATGATAAATCTTTGAGTTGTCTATGCTGTAATAATTAATGTACCTCCATCACTTTATTGACAATGCACTACATCAGTACGTATCTAGTGGTGAACTTATTGTTTGCCAGAGGAGGAGTAGAATTCAAATTAGCTCCTATTTTATATGAGAACCTAGCTTTTTTTCCCCAGAAGAGTGAGTTAGTTCGATTAAAAGCTTGCTTCATCATAAGTGGGTCAACATGTCATAAATGGGAATCCATATCAAATGCAAATGCTTTGTGGCTTGAAAGACCATTTGAAACAGATGAAATTAAAAAGACAATTTTTGAATCGAAAAAGGGTTCAGAAGGTAACAAATTCTCATGCACAAACTTGTTTTCTTTAAAATTCTTTAAGAGTGCGTGGGAGTGGCCACAAAAAGACATTCTCTCGGTATTTGTAACTGATCGACCAAGACCCGTAACCACAACTAGATAGTAAACACACACTAATGGACAATAGTCTGCCCCATAACTACAAATGATTATTCCTTATTATTCAATATTCAATAGTTATCTCATTATTACAAGGCTGTCTCTTTATATAGCCTAAGCTTAACAAACACTAAAAAGTAACAGATATCCTTACTAATAAAATAGAAAGACTAACTAATAGTAAAATGTCGATAATGCCCTTGGACCCTTTGACCCAATTCATCACATTACCGACTGTCTGAAGTTCCACCTTGCCGTCAAGGTGGATAAAAATAAGCTTGTCCTTTCAGAAATTAGTTAACTTGGGTAGGTTATAGAAAAATTCAGTCGGAATATAATTCATAAAAATTAGTGTGTGAACTTGAGAAATAAAGGGGTCAAAGCTATAAAAAATGAACACATTTAGAAATGGGCTGAAATTTTCAAAAATAAATTGGCTCAAACTGTTTCCCCTTTCATCTTTAATTTCTTCTTTTCCAAACACCTTCTATCTTTCTTTCTTTATTTTGCCATAAGGTAGTCTTACCAATGCTGTTCAACCTTCCCTTTGTCTTCTCCACTAATCTGGGTCCTCTTCTTGGTTTTACAAATTCTCTTCCTCATCTGTTATTTGATCCTCACATTTATCCAACTCTCTTACCTTTTTTCCCATATCATCAACCTTTACACTTTTTTCTTGGTCATCTTCTTTTTTTACTTCTTGGTATACAATTACCGTCAATTCATCCTTCCTTTCTTGATGGAGGATGAGGTGTGAAAATCCTTTGTGACTACATTCATGTTCCGATAATTCTACATCAAAATGTTCATCACAAATTTCACAAATGTCGTTTCCCCAATTTTCATAAATCTCATTCGTCGATGTTGGTTTGAATGCGTGGATGATACCGCATTGGATAACCCCCTTTAACATCTCTGCGGGGTGAAATTTCAGTCCCTAAACTCTCAAAAAAGGCCTCATTTCCAGTCATCGAATCGTACCACTTTGATACCATTGTAACACACTGGCTAAGAATTGTAACCAAAACTAGATAGTAAACACACATTAATGGGCAATTCGAGTTTGCCCCATAACTCCAAAGGATTATTCCTTATTATTCAATATTCAATAGCTATCTTATTATTACAAGGCTGGCTCTTTATATAGCCTAAGCCTAACAAACACAACAACTATCCTAACTAACAAAATTGAAAGAGCAACTAATAGTAAAATGTCGATAATGCCCTTGGACCCTTTGACCCAATTCATAACAGTATTCAATGAATTGTAAACCCTGTCACTGTATCAGTTCCTTTTGCAATTCAGACTTAATGCGAGCCAATGTTGTATCCCTATCGACCTCGCGTCCTAGCTGCCCCCAATAAATGAAAACTGAGCTGATTGCAGTACTTAATTCAAGGTAAGCAGCTTGTTAGTGCATCAACCACTTTGTTTTTGGGTCCAAGGTTGTAAACAATGGTTTCAGCTTCATAGCCCACTTCTGATACTCAACCCTCAATTTCCCTTTGCTCAAGTATGAATTTCAGACTTCTTTGATTGGTTTTGACCACAAATCGACGCCATTTTAAGTAATGTTTCCACCGTAGAACAACAAATACGATAGCCATTAACTCATTTTCATATATGGCTTTTTGTTGAGCTCTAGGCCCTAACAGTTGATTGAAAACCTTAACTACTTTTCATATATGGAATTTTGGAGTAAAATACCCCCTACCCCTTGACCTGAAGCATCGGTCCTAAAACACGCATCTGAGTTATGGCCACCTTGAGTGCCTCAAATGCGGCTATAGCAGCTGTAATCCATGCATAGTATACACATCTTTCTTTAGTTGGGCAGTCAAGTGTTGTGCCTTTTGAACATACCCAACGACGAAAATAGCCTGTCAAACCCAAAAAATGCACGGATCTCTTTAATGTTTTTGGGAACTGGCCTGTGTATAATGGCTAAAATTTTCTCAGGATCTACTTCCATGCTTGAGCTGAAATAATATGACCAAGATAAGCCACCCTTGTTACCCCAAAACTGCTTTTGCTGCCATTAAAAAACAAGGAGTGCTCTGGCAAGGTTTTAAGAACTAGACCTGTAACACCCCTAAATGTCCGACTCTCTAAACAAAACCAAAACCGCAAGGGAATGGAGGAAATTCGAGTGTTACATAAAAAAAATAAAATATAGAAAATAGAACAAAGAAAAGGAAAAGAAAGGGTAAAGTTTGATTGATTTAATTAAAGGGATTATATAAAAACTTCCAAACAAAATCGTGCGGAAATTCCGGTAGCATCTGCTTTGAAATTGGACGCACCAAAAGAAAATAAACGCGCACTAAAACATAATCAAGAAGAGGCATCAACAGCCTTGTAACAAAAAATCACGGCGGAATGATCATCGCCAAATCCTCTGTCGACATGCTAAGCATGGATTGTGATTCCCATGTAAACACTTGGATTTTCAAAAACATAACTAAACTTTACAAGTCATTCAAGCTAAAGTAACGAAATATGAAAGGTCGCACGAACTAAAGCTTTGCAGCACAATGAATTACATCAGAAAGAGGGCATGTGCCTCAAGCCAAAAACATAAACAATTTAAATGCAAAGAAACTACATGTACCGTCAAAAACAAATATAACATTGCACGCTTCAAGGTTCTCACTCATTCCCCCCGTATGTAATGCAAGGAATCTCCAAAACCTACAAGATCTATCTATGATATCCCTGCTGCTCAACGTAAGGTCATAGACCAACGTGTCATAGCAGGGCCATCAAAGATGAGCCGTCAACAAAGAAACAAACAGTACACGTCAGGAACTAACATGTTATATATATAACCAACAATCAATTTCAACAAAACAAGGTGAGAGAGATATTCCAATGTGTAAGTACCAACTCTAACTACTTCTCATTTCTATGTGCTTCTCAATGCCTTCACCATTTTCTATCTTTGGTTTCATATATTCTCTTATGTGACAAGAGGCCACCATACTGGACTTTGCAAGACCCACATGGTAACACCTCAGCCAAGGACAGTGACGGCCATGCCGGTGCCCAATGGCAAAGTATGACCATACCCCCGTACAACAACCATATATAGATGATCCATGCCTCCGGAAACTAAACCAACTGGGGTACCAATCCAGTGGGAGTCACAATAACAACCAACTTAATATCTCATCCATAAGGAACTCATTCCCACTCATAAAACATAATTCACAACTTATAAATAAGGGAATCAATCCCATTCCATCTCATATAGTCCAACATTCCACTCTTGCGATATCAAAACCCATTCTCTACCATCTCTACATACCAATCCACACTTGAACAACAACTTAATAATGTTTAACAACAATTCATAGTAGACATAATTTATATAATATTGTTATGCAAAGAAAACATATTCAAGATGCATGCGAGAGTTAGCTACTACGTGTACTTACCTGCAACTATAAGATAACAAGTCGCAACAATCACTTCGAAGGAGGTTCTTATGCCCCTCTTATGAACCGGGCACTTTTACACGTTTAAAGTAAGACTAGTAAGTCTACTTGACTTCCTTTAGGTGCTACTTGCTCTACTAAATACCCTACTTTGTTCCTTACAAGCCATAACTCATATGAATATACAATCTAATCATACACACAACATGTTTACTCACAAACAATGCCATAGATCAATCTAACTATAACATTAGTTTCCATTAAATTCTAAAACAAGGCATGTTCAAGAGGAAAAGATTCAATTTATACACTTTTGCAATAAAATAAGACTATTTGGCCTTAAATAGTATAATGTAGTGTATTACACTCAATTTCAATGCATAATGATAATGATTTTCAATCAAATTTGTTCTATTCCTCAAGGTTTGAGGTGACAACGCATAAGAACAAAGCATTTAGTAGGCTAGACATCTCATAACCATAATAAGAAATTAGTTTGGCAACAATTTAATACTAACCACAACAATTAAGCATCAACCATGTATGCATGATTGACAATGACAACACTTAATCATCGCTAGTGACACATGATTCAATAATTCTTTATTAGTAATTTTATACAATAATTCTTTATTAGTACTTTTTATCACCACAAAACCAACAACAATACTCACATTCACCACCATTATTAATCAAAAAATAACACTTATCAAAAGCTTCTATAAATTTGTCCCAATATCACAAAATAACCAAAATACATAAAAGTAATACATACTACCTTCAAATAAACAATGCATACTCATACAATGGCCATACACTCTTCCTCATACAGGAACAACCGCTCTTATCGAGGAGCAAACTTCATAAGGGAAGATTTTACCAAAGATCAATCAACAAGTAACCTTAGAAAAACAAGAATAGATAATTTCATCAAAGATCAATCAACAAGCTTAGAAAAACAAGAATATACGAGAAAAGGGGATAATCGACAGATTTAAGTTAATTCCTTGGAAGAAAATGCCAATCACATTGATTAATCGAAAGGCATATCATAATTGACATTCTCACAAGATTTAAAGAAAGGACTCTCAATAAGAAAGTAGAATGTGCAACACAGAGGCATAAATAACTCAAATTGGATTAATTTGTTATAGAAGTCTAGGATGAAATCTTCACAATCAGCTTGTTCTAGCCACAAATTTTAGAACAAAAAATCTCCTCCTTGGATTACTTAATGAGGCTGGTGTCAGTCAATATAGCAGTCAAGTAACTGTTTAAAAATGAAAGAAGGCCAAGCAGAAATGGTGGAAAGAATGAGAGGAAAATCAGATGTGTTTGGAGACTAAAAAAAAAATTGATTGCCACCACGTCAATAACGGTACACTTGGCAGATGGTATTGAGATCAAATAATAATTTTGTTTACTTTCATGTCTCAATTCAATCATTCAAAATTTCTTACGATTTTCAATCCAATCCTTTTGCAAAGAAGATGATAAAGCTCTTCAAAAAATAAAGACTAAATGAATTCCAAGGAGAGCAAGGAGCGAATTTAGGAGGGAGGATGTCTATTAGATAGACAAATTTTATCCTATATGGACAACACCCAAGGGATGCAATATTAGTAATTAGGTAAACAAAACGAAATACAGAGGAAGATTTCTATAATGAAGAGCAAGATTTGATGGAATATTTTTTGGAACAATTAGGAGAGTAAGCGATGGTGTTAGACAGAAAAATAGCATTCAAAGGCATTAAGGAAGTTGTTTGAAGGGCCATTGGATAAGTCGATCGAGGCTAGAGCAAAGCTAACTCTAGTTTAAAGGGTATCCATCCCCATTCTTACTCAAATCGCATCTCATCACTTCATTCGTTTTTCATTTTCATATCACAATAACCCCCTATTTTCTCTTCTTCATTGCCTAACTCTGACTCAGGTTCAAACATTAATGAAGAGGTTGTTCCTTAGTGTGATGTTAGTACAAGGACTCAAGGAAATTTTGGACCTTAAGCATTGATGATTTTTTTGTCATAAAAGAATACAGGTTCAAGGGCATCTCCTAACCACCCATACTCCAAGACCCAAGTATATTCAATTGCTTTTTTAATGTTTGTAGCAAGTTAGGAGTTGTTATCAAAATAGAAAATACTTATGAACACAATAAGAGGCAAAGGGGAGAACTAAAAAATTAGCATCTTTAATTAATCCCGCACGAGCAGAAAAAGAGGGAGGTACTAATCATGCTAAATGAAGATCATAGCTTGAGAAGCTTGGGTGGGTACAAGAAAATGAAGAAATAAAAATCTTCATTGGAAAACATGTTGTGCAAGTCAATTGGGAAGAGAAACAAAAGATTAGGTTTGTTTTCTATGTCAAATTATGGGACACTAGAGTAGCACAAATGGATATAGAGACCAAAAAATTATAATAGTTGCTTCCATGTCACTCGAAAAGTTACAATTTTCAATCCAATTCGTGCAACTTTTAAGTTGATAAAGCTTAATCTGGAACGGAATGGATTCAGAGGAAAAGGATTAAACAAAATAAGCAAATTCAAGGGGTGGAGAATGTATGGGGATTTGACAAATTTTCACCAAAATGTGAAAAGGACACGGAGCTTCACTCAATTGTGGAAAGAAATGAAAATCCAACAAGAGATTATATAGCTACAATGAAAAGGAAGATTTTATGGAAAGCCTTTTTTGGAACAATTACGGGAGGAAGCAAAGATGGAGGACCTAGAAAAACAACAGTATTTGGTTGAAGGTCCAAAGATACTAATGCTCGAGCAAAAGAAACTATGATTAACAAGGAGTTTGATCCCATTCTTACATAAATTCCCAATTAAAACTTCACTCATCTTTTTTTGATGGTACAATCTCGGACTCTTATACTTCCCTTGTCCCAAATTGTTAGCTCCACTTTCCTTATTAGGATGTTCCAACTTATTAGCTATATTCCCTTTTTTAAGTATGGACCCCACCTTCCACCTACCACTAACCCACATTATCGACCACTTATTTCATCTTTTTCTTTCTCTCTCTTTTTCTTAACCATGTGATTTTACTACCACTAACAAAAAAAAACATTATTCTTAATAACGTTAAAAATCTCAAATGTAGCTATAAAATTGGGAAGGAGGAAGTATCTTTATCACTACATAACTTTTAACACAAGTTTAAACACTAATGAGATGATTGTTCTTTGTGTGATGTTAGTGTAGGATTGTAAAGCAAATTATGAACCTTGAGTGTTCACAGGAATTCAAGAAGATGGAACAAGAACAAAACAATATTTATTAACCACAACCATAAGAATCAAGATTGTTTTCCTAGAAAGTTGAGAGTTGTATCGGAGGAAGATGCAAGTTTATCGTGATCGGAAGATGCTAATGAACACAATTGGAGGAACAAATGTTCTTAGAGAACTCAAAATTTAGCATCTTCAATTAATTAATTATAGAAAAAATTACGTGGATAATCCACCATTTTCTTGATTTTCTAACAACAATCTCACATATTTATTAACCATAAATAATCCGAACTTTGAGCGCGTTTACTCATAACATAACTAGCATTATTGGTGACTTGTTATACTAGGTTAATTACCTAAATTAAAAAGAAAAGTGAAATAAACCTTAAAAGGTAACTTAAATAAAATTAGCCCTCCCTAAAACCCAGCTCCACATATCCCCAAACCCTAAACCCTAAAACCACCCTACCACAACCACTACCCCAAATAAACCTTAAACCCTAAACACCATTTAAATCAATAGCCTCACTTCAACCATCACTCTAGTCGCGCACCTTATCCACGACATTGGATTGTTGTTAAGTGTTTGACGAAGGTTGGGGAGGGAGTGCCGTTGGGGCTGGGATAGGGAGGGGGGCTCTTCGGAATTGGGGGAATGGCTGGAGAAAGTTTCCTTCGCTGGTAAGAGGGAGAAGGGTTGTGGACGGTGCAGGGAGAGGGGGAAGGGGATTGCGCTGATGTTGAAATAAGGGGAGGGGTGAGGTTGTTCTTTTTCCTCTTTTTTAAAATTTTGTTTTACTTTTTTTGGGCGAAATGACTAGTTTGGATTATTCATTATCAATCAATTAATCAAGATGTAGGACTATTGTAAGGAAATCAAGAAAAAGGTTGGATCATTATGGTTAATGTTTCCTTAATTATGAAGATGTCACAAAAGAGGGTCTCAATCATACTTAATGATAATCATATGGAGATGTCACAAAAGTGGGTCTCAATCATACTCTCTTTATTTGCTCATATCGTTCTAATATGCACAAAATTTTAACCTTTCTTCATTTTTCTTTACTACCCATTTTTTTTCTGTCATTAGCTTTATTACCCACAAAACTTCACAAAATGGAAAAAAAAAATGGGATCCATAACACACTACCTACCTTTTTTGTTTTACAAACGCAAAAGATTAAGGGTGTGAATGGATGGAAGGGAAGGGAAGGGAAGGAAAGGGATTTGAATGGCCGAGATTTCCTTTGTTTGTGTACAAAGTTAGAGGTGGGAAGATATGGAGGGATTTTCTTCCTCAAATTTGTATCTCATAGGGTAAGTGAAGAAGAGAAGATTGATGAGAATGTGGTGAGTTTAAATGGGGATGTCTTGTTGTGGTTTAAATAAGAAAACCAAGAACACTAATCACCACGTAGTAGGTGTTGAAAGGCACTAATTCTGAAACACTTTAGATCCATAATTCAGAGATCACTCTACGAGAAATGGTTACTGTTTAAATGATGAGTATAAGAGAGTGTTTATAGAGAGAGCATCTCCTCGGAAAGATTTCCAGAGCCCATGTTGTTGAGGGCCTTCATTTATAGATTGAATGAAGATATGGGAAACTTCATGGTTTTGGGCCCTACATCATTAGAGAAGGCCACGAATTCGGATGAGAAAATAGGAGTCCTAATGTTAAGCACAAAAAAATGAAGTATGAAAACGAAAATTAGCCTACTTCCTACTGTCACCATACTGTTAAATTAGCAATACGGGTCGAACTCAGGGAAGCGAGTTAACTAATTTGTTCGATTTATGACTACGAGACACGGATCAACAAGTAGTTGGGTTGAGAAACTAATACTACTGTAGGCAATAACTAAATTAATGCAAGTAAAACTAATAATTACAGTTAAGACAATAATTAATACGAAGATAATAATATGACAAATTTAGGGTGTCGTGAATCACGTAATTTCTAACATGGGAATGAATTACTCTCATAATTGTATGAATTTGAGTCTTTGGCATAATTAAACGTGATCTAATTAATCTCAAGCTTCCGCTCTATTGATCAATATCGCCTTTCGTTTTAAGACCTTACTAGTGTTAATCTTCAAACTTTTCTATTATTGGCTAAACTAGTAGGAATTTAACTTAAATATATCTCAATCCTAAATTAATCCTAATCTCAAACTTCCGTTTTATTGAAAAGGTTAATAAAGATATTTAAACTAAGATTCATTAAGCATAGGTTTAATCATAGACTCAAATTTCCCACAAATAACCGATAAAATATCATTTCATGCTTCGAATTAGGGTTTATCCCTTAACCCTAGAAAGGAAAACTACTCACTAGAGGTGCGACGAGTCATCGCTTTTGTTCTGCCTGGAATATGTGACTTCAGTGAGTATGCTACGAGTCGTGGCAAATTGGGGATGACTCGTCAATTTGTCTCTGGATTGCTCTTCTTAGATCAGTAAGTATGCGACGAGTCGTGGCAAGTTGGGGACGACTCGTCGTTTGCCTCAAGACTCCAATTGCTTTGCGACGGGTCGTGGCTTTTTAACACGGCTTAGGTACGACTCATTTCTTTCCCTTGGGGCTTGTTTTGCTCGATTCCTTCACTTCTTTAGGGGTCTTAGGCCATTTCTCCAAGCCTTCACCCACTTATCACCCCCGAAACCTAATAAAACTCCGATTTTTGCCTCAAAATTACATAAAATACAATATTTAAACATGTGAGACAAAAACATCAAATAATAATATCAACACTACCTAAAACTAGGGGTGTTCAAAACCTGGTACTGGGTCGACCCGGATTCGGAAATCCGGGTACCCGCTTTTTCGGGTACCTAAAATTGTGACCCGGATCCGACCCAGTTAAACCGGGTCGGAAACCAAATACCCGATTTTGATTGTTTCCTAAAAATTTTGTTTTTTTTCCTTATTTCTTTTAACATTTTTTTATATAATATTCAAATCAAATATCAGAATTCAACTTCAAATATTAAACATAAAATCCAACTAATAGTCTATTATAGACTATACAGTAGCTTCAAAATGTTGTAGATTCAATCAAGAATACCAACTAATTCTATCAAGATTCAATCAAGAACACCATGAATATTGAAAAGGAGTTCACTTTTATCAATCACCTTGCAAAATTCTATACAGACTTTAATTTTCTTTTTTTAAAGAGTATCTGACTTTCTTTTTTTTGCATAATTTACATATCATCCTCCACAAATTATGAAATACATTCAATCAAGATTACCAGCTAATACAAACTATATACAAGAAAGATGAAGAACATTACCAACTAATACAGTAGCTTCAAGTTGATGTAGATTCAATGGCAAAATCCAAAAAAAGGGGAAAATCTAGCTAATGAAGAACATACAGACTACAATAAGATTCAAGTTCAAGGCAAAATTCAACTTAACACCGAAAATGCGAAAATGGCTAAATCTCTTTGAAAAAAAAAACTTAAATTAAAACACACAAATGACAAAATCGAAAATGGCAAAAAAAATTAAATAAGTACCAAAAACCAGATTTGTTTCGGATTAAAAAAATCCTGAGAAGAAGAAGAATGGTGATGAACTGAAAGAAACTTACCCAATTAAAAACGGTGAAGAAGAAGAATAGCAGTGGTCTGGATTCTTGTCAACGTCTCAACGTGAATGGTGAAGAAGAAGCAAGATGACGGCGTGAAGATGGAGTCTGGACCGTCTGGACGAATTTGAAGATGCAAGATGGGAATATGGGATAAAAAACGGGATTTCAAAAGGCCCAAGGTAGATTTAGGGTTTTGAAAATAATTCTTTTTTAAAAAAATAATACAAACCGGATACCAGGTAGCTGGTTTCTCAAAATTTGCGATTCGTATCCGACCCGAATACCCGGTTTTAAAACTGGGTACCCGACCCGAATTATCCAAATTTAGTAAACCGGGTAAATTACCCGGTTTTAAAAATCGGATACCGGGTAATCCAGTTCGGGTTTTTTAAACCGGATATTTTTGAACACCCCTACTTAAAACCCACTAAAACATCACATAAGGTGTAACACCCCGTAATTTATTACGTCAATATTGTAAATTTTTTTAAATAATTTGAAAACAAAATGATTTAAAATATTTATTGTCGACTAATTGAATTAACCTTTAAATATATACATTTTTTTAATTTCTTTTATTTAAGTAGTCAATGATTATTATATTATTATTATTATTATTATTATTATTATTATTATTATTATTATTATTTTGATTATTAATATCATTATTAAAATAAATCAAAGTTAGTATGGGTTAGGGTTATATTTGGGTCTTGTAGATAATATACACAAGTAGTATGAGTGGGGTTTTTGAAATTTAAAAGTAAACACTCCTCTTTTTTTTTTTGGGTTAGAAGTGAGATTTGCAAATGAATAAATTAGGGTTTGTGTTGGGGATGAAATAGAAGGTAGTATGTACTACTTTTTGTATTTTGGTGATTTTGTGATATTGGGATAAATTTGTAAAAGCTTTTGATAAGTGTTATTTTTGATTAATAATGGTGATTTTGATGATTGATTATATTTAGGGTTGTTGGTCACTTTTAATAGTTAAGTATAAACTAATTATGCTTACGGTGGTGAAATTGATTATTGGTTACATATATAACATGTTGTTGGTTACTGAC
>NC_080060.1:21533976-21536476 GCF_026212465.1 Amaranthus tricolor | reverse complement strand
ACAAGCCAAGAATCATAAATGAATATATTAAGCTAGAGTATCTTAAAGAGATGAAAGCAATATAAGTTGAAGAACTATAAGCATGTATATATGAAACTAAAGCAAACAATCAAAGGAACTAAGTGACATGAATTGAAAAAAATATAAGCAATAAGGATAAAAGTTACTCTTTTGAGCTCAATCTAGGAATGAACAAGATGAATTGATGATTCAAAGTAATACCTTTCAAAAGCTTCAATAATAGTACATCAATGGTTGAAGAATTCCAAGTTGCAAAAACATTACACTAAAGCATGAAGTAAAGATTGTATTTGGAAATTGAAGATACTAGATTGAATTGAAAGAGAAATTATGCTAACAATTATTCTTAATTGAAATGAAAGTAAAGCTATGAAGAATACTTAAAAATTACTCAAGATGAAAGGTAAAAACTGAGATGAATGCTCCTTCTTCCTCTTTTCTATTTATAGGCTTCAAAAACAAGTGTGGGGGGGGGGGGGGGGGGTGGTGGTGGTTTCATGATTGCTCCACCACCCCTAGGTTGTAGGAGGGGGGGTGCCACCCCTAGTGGATAGGATAGTGTGGCTGGCAGTCTTGGCAGCAGCAACTAGAAGCAACAAATACAATTGGACCTCGAATGATGCTTTAATAAGATCGCACATGTTGCTGCCGCCCATTTGGCTCGACCCGAGCGAATCCCGCTCGACCCATCGAGCCACCTTCAGGTCCAACATCAGAGACTTCAAAAATTGTACAGAAAGTCAAATTCAACTCCGCTCGACCCGAGCCTACTCGCTCAGCCGGTCGAGCGAGCATCAGGTGTGAAATTCTCAACTTCTGACTTGAGCAATGCTGCTAGAGCCACCTTGGCTCGAGCCTGTTCTGGTTGAGTGGATCTATTTTGGCTTCTTTTTGGTTTGTTCTTGTGGCTTGGCTTATGATGTTTCACTTCTTTGAGCCCTCGGTGTGTAGGTGAGCAATGTATGCAACCAAGCGACTAGTTTGTGCTCGGCGTAGATAATTAGATCCTGAAATGTAATAAAATACCAAAGCAACCAAACAAGTGTAAAATCCAATAAACCAATGTAATAACATGTAGTTTCCTCACGCTAAACAAGCCACTTATAGGGGTAAAAATGAAGATAAAATGTAGCTAACAAACTCCCCCAAGCCAGACCTTTGCTTGTCCTCAAGCAAGCATTACATTATCGGATAAGAGAAAAGAAAATCGAGAACCAATCATAGATGCACATGAATGATCTAACAACAGCTATAGTCATGAACGCACAAGCCACAATTTGTCAAAAGATGTATGCTAGATTAGCAAGCTATGATTATCAATTCTAAAAGGTTTGAAGTGTGTTCCTAATCTACAAATTATTCTCAAAACAAGTTGTCAAGCAATGACCTTACCATACTAAGTCTAAGACTCTTAAACCAATCACAATGGGTATAAGTGGACCTCACTTTTGGATACATTAGCCAAGATGAACAACCACACTCAAATGTTTAAAGTTACGCTCATTCCCTCATCCTATGGCTCAAAGTGTTGGGAGCCTCTAAATAGAGATGTGTCAAAGTTTCGCACCTCGGTACTGGAGGACTCAAAGGCTAAGACTTCACTAGAAGTAGGTGGATCGACCTAAAAGAGGTGAATTGAAAAAGGTTAGAGTAACATGAAATGTAGAAAGGGTAAGGTTACAAAAAGAGGTAGCATAACTAGTTAGTTAACCCGAACAAACCAAAAGGACCCATGGTTTCACACAACTTGGCATTAACAATTAATATATTTTCTATACAATTTTTGACTTCCTTTTTTTCTTTCTTTTTTTCTTCTTCTCTCTCTTTTTTTTTTTGATGTAAAAACAAAGATGATATAAAAAAAACAAGCACTACACTACCAAAAGCGGGTAGTAAAAACAAGGGACTCTTAGAGTCGTACAATACCAACTAAATTTATACAACTGTGTCTAAAATCGAAATATCACCTTGATATATGCAAGTGGTGACTTCAAGAAAATATAAAAAGACAAATCCAAGCTAAAAACTCAAGCCAAGTGTGATAAACCAACCACCAACATACCATCATCCAAACAAACTAGTATGCTAAGGAGTTAAGAATAAAGGTGAAAGAAGGTGAAAGCGAAGGGGTACAAAAGAAAATGGAATGCTCAAATGAGATGTGAAAGAAAGTGGGGTATAATGTAGGTTAACAAGAGGATAAGAAAGAAAAGGAATAAGCTCGATCCAAAATAGCAACTAGATCCATATAAAACCCAAGTCCTTCAAGTCATGCCTAGTGCGCTACAAATCCACAATCTCATTAATTTACGTGAATGCATGGCAGGGGCTCAATAAATACTCACGGGTTCAAAATATGTCCACAAATACCCAAAAGCGGTGCCACAAACCAAATCAATGCTCAACTTTCATTTTGAAAACTCAAGGTTCACATGATTGCAAATCAAAAAACAAATTTAGGAGAAATAATCTAAACTTG
>NC_080060.1:21513976-21528976 GCF_026212465.1 Amaranthus tricolor | reverse complement strand
TAATACATTAAAATTTTACTAACCCAACTTATTGCAACAATATGTGTCAAATAACAAAAATTTGAGCAAACATTTCGGCAGAGTCTCCTTTGTATATAGGACAACCCCCAAATTGGAAAACAATGAAATACATCATAACCTGTCTCAATAACTAATCAAATAATATATTCCCAAAAAAATCAACTGCCCATAAATAAAATATGTCAAACAAATGTCAACTTCGAATCACTTTCCCAATCTATAATACTTCTATCAGGGGTGATTCAGAGGCTTGTATGCAGTCAACTAACTCTACTTTTGGTAACCTTCTTGCTGCTAGAAACATCACAACAACATGTAATCATAAGACCTATAAATTGCAGCCAAGAAAGAGAAGGTGAACATTGATGCTGAAAATCCAATCCATCAATATTATATCCAAATGTCATTGTGTTTCAATACCAATATCATAATGTTTGATATAAATTTTTGACGAATACTTACCTCCTCCAAAATCAATTGTTGCCTACTTTCAATAGTCTCAAGCATATAACGGCATACATAATATCCACAGTATTTGGCGTCTTGAGGTTGACGAGGACACTATTACAAGAAATCAAAACAAACAAAGGATGAAAAAATAATTAGAACATAGAATTTGTCATAAGTTTAGAACATGTCTAAACAATAAAAAAAAATTACTATAAAAGAGCCTTACTTTTAGTTTGTTCCAACCAACTTTAGGATTCTTTTTAATTTTTTTGAGATCCTTTCGATGAACCATGCTAAACTTCACAAGCCCCCTAGTCATTTACATATAAAATGATTAAATAGATAGAACCTAAATAATATATCAAAGTAAAACCATTTACGATGCAATAGTATAGTACTTACTCATAAATAATTTTACGAGCATTTTCACGCACTTTATTTTCCACACCAGCAGGATCTAACCAATAAACCAATCCCTTCAATGGACTAATAATTGCTAACATCCAATGCCGACTACACAAAGATAGCATTCATACTTGTAAATCAATATCACTAAAGGGGATTCTTTTGATGAAAAAAAAAACATTATTATAATAATATAAGACAACCACAACTAAAATTTTGTCACTTACTTTTCGTAATAAGGTGCCATGAATAATTGGTTTTTGTTCTTAGCATTATTACATGCAAAAATGCTAGCCAAGTAGTTAGATCGATCCTCTTCTTTCTCTATTGGTGATAATGGAGAAAGCATATTAGCATCACAAAAACCATACATTCCGGAGATACCTTCTTCTTGACAAGATTCACTCAAATACCTTGCAAATCATAAGAACTAATAAAAACAGATAAAAAAAGTGATACTGTGAGGTGTCAAGAGAGGGTCGGAAGACAATTAAGCAAAAGTTTTTTATATATCGTGTAGCATTAGCAAATGGAACCAGAACTACTAACAGATAGTCAATCTGAAAGGGCCCATCATAAAGAGGATGGAACAAAAACTACTAAAATAAGAATTAGCTCCTAGTACAGCTTGCAAAACTGGAACACATCTCCAAAGAATTATGGGGGCATGTGAAGCTCATTCTGGTCTGGTCATCTTCAAACTTAAATATTATAGTGAACTAGGCAGGCCCATATATGCTATATAATTTGAGACAAAGATCCATGTATGTGTACAAGTGAAAAAGTTACCTGATATAGACCTTGCTCACAAAGAATTAATGGAAGGAGAGCATCTGCTGCTGCGCTCACCAAGTCAGTGCTATTTTTTTCAAAAAGAAAAAAGCCATAAGTTTATCAAGTTTGTACAAAATTGAACCATTTCAGAAAGAACAAACTACAGGTACAAAGAAACATTTATACAGTTATACTATAAAGCGCTATTATCATACCAAAGAAAAATTAATTAAAGCTATTCAAATCCTCCTAAATCCATTTGTACTACTTAGTAGTAGCTAAATTCTACAAATTTCAATGTGCGCTGGCAAATCCGTAGCTGGAGGGAGAGATTAAGCTACATAAATGAGATCATTAGTTGAGTTTCCTGATCAACCTACCCAAGATTTATATATTTACTTTCTTGAGGAAGTGTACGTTTGCACATTTCATTGAAGGAATCATATTTACTCAACCAAGAGAATGAATTATAAATATATCATATATTCACAGTAAGCCATGGTGGTAAGAGATATTTTTTACTTCTTTCCTTGTATGACCTTATCATTACAGGCAACAATAAGAAGTTGATTTCAGATTTCAAGAAGAAAATGATGCAAGAAAAATAAGATGACTGATTTTAGACTTCTCAATGATTTTCTCATAACTAAATCACAATTCAGAGGGAATCTTCATTTGTCAAAAGAATTATGGAGAAGGTCTTCTAAAGTTATCACAACACCATTTCAAGGAAATGAAAAGTTGAGCAAGGATGATGGGCATGAGAAAACTGATCACGAAAGCATGATTGGTATCATACTTTTATCTTACTACAAAAAAAGCTTGATATTATGTTTGTATCGAGTTAACTATCAAGATTCATGTAAAGTCCTAGCCAACTTTGTAGACTCAATTAGGAACGGGAACAGCAACAAGAGGGGGGTGAATTGTTGTTGTTACTAGTTTAAGCGTTTTTGCCCTGTTTTTGTGGAATTGAATAAAATAAATAAAGCTTAAACTTAGAGCGAAATAATTAAAAGAGACAAACGATTTCTACGTGGAAACTTTCTAGGCCTAAATAGAAGGAAAAACCACGACCCCTTGGGATTTCTAAATTCTCCACTATGTTTAAGGCAACTCGTTACAATTACATTAAACATCTTACTTCACTCGAAGCGCATCAACTAGGCCAACTCTTCTCTCTCAAATTGCTTCACTCAAAGCAACAAACTTAGCTTCACTAAAAGCTAATTCACTCCACTAGCTTCACTAGAAGCTTTCTCCTTAGCTTTACTCAAAGCTAATCTCTTCTCTAGCTTCACTAAAAGCTATCTAATTCCCCCCTTAGACTCACTCGAGTCTAATTACATATTCTCTCAAAAACCCTTACAAAAGGATAAAAATTCTCTAAAAATAAAATCAATAAGTTGCACTAGAAAATATTATAAATTAATTGGCATTTTTAAACAAAATTTTCTTGAAAAAAATTCTCTCAAAATTACGTATGATTTAATGGCTCATACTAAGGCAAGTTTTGAAGAATAACCGAGCCCACTATTTATAGAACTAAAATCCCTAAGAATAAGGAATATTCCAATCCATTATTACTTAGCAAAAGATCATGGGAATAATGTGGATAAAACTACCAAATGGTTATTTCCACAAGCCTTGAATAAATAAATCATACGTTTAAAACAATCAATAACCGCTGTTCCCTAATAATAACCGCTGTTCCCTTAAGCAGCAGTTTCTTCAGCAATAGTTCCTGTTCCCATAATAACGGCTGGAACTTTATGCTAAATATAGAAACGGTTGGTCTTTACTAAAATTAGAAACGGTTGGGCTTTACTAAAAATAGAAACGGTTACCTATTACTATTTTTAGAAAACGGTTATCTATTACTATTTTTAGAAAACGGTTATCTATATACTAAATTCAGAATATTCCAAAAATAGCTGAGACTTAACTGCTGTTCCTATATTTAGTAAATCCAATTACTTACTAAATATAGCTCCTAAAATAAAGGATTATTTTTTAAAAACCATACGTAAAGAATTTTTAGAAAAACTTTTTGCCAATTAACTATAATAACTAAATGCAACAAATTAATTTAAATACATTAACCAAAAAAAAAATCAGAATTTATTAGTTAACGTAGGCTGACTTTGGTTTGGGAACAGTGCGCTGTCTCCAGAATCCAGTTTTGCTAGAACATCCAACTTAGGAACAGTAGACCTGCTGTCTCCATTTTACATCCCAAGCGATATACTTCTTCTAACATCCCTTGAATCCTTTTGACACGTGCATTTCCATGAACTAAGCCATAGGTACTATCAACGATCACAATTAATCGGATATCGACCTGCACACAATCTCTAAACACATATTTGCTTAAGTGTAGTCATCATCAAAACTCAAGAGGTCCAACAAATTCCCCCTTTTTGATGATGACAAACTTTTTAAACAAACTTAAACAAAATAGAGTAAACCAATGTTGAAGAGCATGTTAGAGATCAAAACAACTCTTCTTAACTTAGTAAATATAATTCACCAAGCATATCTTGAATCAAATTACTCTAAAAATAAACATAACAAAAACTCATACAATTTCAGCATAAAACTTAAACAATGATGTAAAATGATCAGAGCTTAAAAAAAAACTTAAAAACAGAACAGATATATCCAAAACAAGTTCAAAACAAGCATCATGTGTAATCAAATCATAATCAGAGCTTCAATGTATAATCAGAAACCAGCAATGAATCCGCAATGAATCATGACCCAACATAATAGATTTAATCAAAGCTAAGCATACTCAAGCATTTATTTAAGTTTGTGTCAAATATTCCCCCTTTTGACATCATTCAAAAAGAATTGGAGCAATCAAACCACAGCACTAAGCATATAGTCATAGTCAAAGAGAGAATAAGGATGCACAAAGTAAAAAGCAGTAATAATGAATGCAAACAAGATCAGCTATGATTAATCGTCACAGATAGTTAGTAGCATAAAAGAAAATGTAGTTCATAGTATGAATTAGACAAACAGTACCCCAGCTGGTACACTTCAAAAACAAGAAAAGATTGTTTGATGAAAGTGATGGTTGCAGCAAATAAGAAAATATTATGAGTATCAGGAGAAATTAAGATGCAGGAGCTTCTTGATCTATATATTCTGTTTCCACCTCTACTGTGTCGAGCTTGGCACCCAAACGCGCTTCCATTTGGTCCATTTGAGCAGATAGTGAGGCTATAGAAACACGAATTTCATCTTTAAAAACAAGAAAGCTGGACTACAATTCTGTAAGTTTTAGGAGAATGGAGGATAAAGGGACTGTAGGAACTGTAGTGTCACCTAAACCTTGATTAGGTGATGGGTGTATTGGTGGTGGTGATGATGTTATAGGTGACTGTGGTGGTGAAGATGGTTGTATTGGTGATTGTGGTGGTGAAGTTGTATTGGCGACTGTGGTGGTGAAGAAATATTATGGAATGACGGTGTGACAGGTTTAGGTGAGGAAGGATGGCTTGGTTCAGCTGTTGTATATGAGGTTGAGTCATCATCAATAATAACAACAGGGTTCTTCCTTTGGATGCTAGCCTACGACTCTTCCTAAGGTTTGAACCAGGTAAAGAACTCTCCTCATCTTTCTCTTCTTCTTCCTCCACAGAATCCTCCACAGGTTCCTTCTCAACTTCCCCCTTACATGAATTTTCCTCCTGTTCCTCTTCAGAATGCCCCTCTGCCTTCTCAGTGGCAGAGGGAATAGGCTCCTGTTCTTCCTTATTTACTTCCTCCTCCTCAACTTTTTCTTCATTTCTTCTTCATTGGTGCCCTCAGATTGTTCAAAAATATTCTCAAGAGTCCCATTTTCATTTAATCTTAGACGCAAGTTATTCAAACACTTAACACCTACTTTGTTGTTTGGACCCATGGGATAATTTGGACCATCAAGAGGAACACCCAACTTCATAAATATCCATGTTAACAATCCACCATATCCTAACACATTACCCTTAAAAATACAATCATTCAAGTGAAAAATCATCAAAGAGGAAAAATTAATCTTGATGTTATTAGCCATACAATATATTAACGTAGCATCCCTTAAACTAACCTCACTTCTTTTAGATGTGCGAGGCAAAATAAATCGTCTTGCTATATTGTATAACAACTTGTGCATAGGTGACAACACATTGTGACTAACCTTTCCTCTTTAAACTTCCAAACTACCTTCTCATTTATCCCAGCGAAATTGATTTGTCTAGCCCGAAACCAACAATCATTTCTTTGGATATCTCCTCAGCACTTACTTGAACACCAACTTTTGCCCTTTTTGAAGATGATTTCTTTACTGTAGCATCTCCCTTCCTCTTTGAGCTTTCATGCACTTCAGAAACATCCGGGGTTTCCTGTTGCTTTCTTGATGAGGACTTAGTTCCGGTAATGAGAGGTGTTGGATGGATGATTTGTAGAGGTTTGGGTTGCTTAATCTTTGGTGTTTGGTTCTTGGTTTTCATGGTGGTTTGAAGAATTGATGGAGCGAGATTTTGCAGGAAATGTGAGAGGGTGAAGATGATTTTGGGATTCAGAGTTGATTGCGTTTGAGGATGAAGGGTTTAGGGCTTGGCATGTGAGAGTGTATAAAATGAATGTGAGG
The DNA here is from genome assembly GCF_026212465.1 of Amaranthus tricolor. Taxonomy (NCBI): domain Eukaryota; kingdom Viridiplantae; phylum Streptophyta; class Magnoliopsida; order Caryophyllales; family Amaranthaceae; genus Amaranthus; species Amaranthus tricolor. Next base: position 21,522,687 of record NC_080060.1, on the reverse strand, counting down.
GGACGTGTGTTTAGGTGATTCAAGTTCCTTATTTAATTCGCGCATATGAACACAAAATGTGAAATGGAAACAGTCGAATTTAGTGAAGAACTATGATGATTTAACTCCCGCTATTTTAATAGAAATTGCTGGGTAAATATATATATATTAAATATTATAAAATTTTTTATGAGAATGAAAAATAAATGGAAATTTTATGCTACTATAATCTGATCAAATCAAACAAGCAATCATATGAGCATTCACAGTATATACTTTTAAATGGTGCGTACCTGATCCTTTCGATAATCGATTTTTCAATCAAGATTTTGTGGTTGATCGACCTTTTCAATTTTCATTCTGTCTTTAAGGATCACATATGTCACTCACTTCAATGTAGCTTGATCATGCCAAGTTCCAATCTCATTTTTTCATGTTTTTCCCTTGGAAGCGGTTTAGTCATGATATCTGCGATTTGCTCGTTGGTGTTTACATGCTTTAAAATAATATTTTTATTTTCAATATTATCCTTAAGAAAATGATGCCTAATGTGGATGTGTTTTACTCGTGAATGATGCATTGGATCTTTAGATATGCATATGGCACTGGTATTATCACAATAAATAGGAACGCATTCAAACTTAATACCAAAATCTCTTAGCTGCTGTTTTATCCAAAGCATTTGGGAACAGCAAGCTGCTGCTGCTACGTATTCAGCTTCGGCAGTAGATAATGCAACAGTGTTTTGTTTCTTGGAACTCCATGAAACTAAACATGAGCCAAGAAATTGTACCATACCTGATGTACTTTTTCTATTAACTAGATCACCTGCATAATCTGCATCACTAAAGCCTTTTAAATCATAAACATCACTTTTAGGATAAAATAGGGACAAGTCGTCTATTCCCTTCAAATATCTCAAAATCCGTTTTACTGCAGTGAGATGTGATTCTTTGGGGTTGGACTGAAATCTAACACATAAACCAACACTAAATGAAATATCGGGTCTACTTGCAGTTAGATTTAATAGGGAACCTATCATGCCTTGATACATTGTTTGATCTAAGTTAGTTCCTTTTAGGTCTTCATCTAATCTAACATTTGTAGCCATGGGTGTATGGTTGGTTTTAGCGTTGTTTAGCCCATACTTCTTAAGAAGTTCTTTTATGTAATTTTGTTGATGAATAAAAATACCATTTTCAGTTTATTTAATTTGCAAACCAAGAAAGAAATTTAATTCTCCCATCATGCTCATTTCAAATTCTGTGCCCATAAGGTTGGCAAATTCTTTACATAACAAGTCATTAGTAGCACCAAAAATAATATCATCAACATATATTTGAACAACTAAAATATCTGAACCTCTTTTCTTAAAGAATAAGGTTTTGTCAATTTTGCCTCTTACAAAGTTATTTTGGATCAAAAACTTTGATAGTCTTTCATACCATTGCCTAGGAGCTTGTTTCAAGCCATAAAGAGCTTTATCAAGCTTGTAGACATGATCAAGACAAGAGGTATTTTCAAAGCCTGGAGGTTGTTCAACAAAAACTTCTTCATCAAGAAAACCATTTAAGAAAGCACATTTTACATCCATTTGATATAATTTAAAGTTCATGAATGCAGCAAAAGAAATTAAGATTCTTATAGCCTCTAACCTCGCTACCGAAGCAAATGTCTCGGTATAATCAATACCTTCTTGTTGATTGTATCCTTTGACCACGAACCTTGCTTTGTTTCTTACAATTATTCCATGCTCATCCAGTTTGTTCCGAAATACCCATTTCAAACCAATTACCTTCTTGTGTTTTGGTTTGGGTTCCAAATGCCATACTTTGTTTCTTTCAAATTCGTTCAAATCATCTTGCATGGCTACAACCCATTCGGAATCCTTTAGAGCTTCTTCGTGATTTTTGGGTTCGAGTGATGATAGGAACGCAAAGTGTGCACAAAAGTTTCTCATTTGAGATCTAGTTTGTGTTCCTTTATTCAAATCACTTATAATCAAATCAAGAGGATGATAACTTTGATATTTCCAAGGTTTGGGCACAAATTCTCTTGTTGGAACAGTAGCCTGTTCTGGTTCATCAGCTTGATTGACATTCCGTTCAGCTACTGGATCAACTTGCTCATCTGTGGGAGCAGCTGGATTGGGAACAGTCTGTTGGTTCTGAAGTACTGGCTGTTCCTGATCAAGATCGTTCCTTTCTGCCTCTTCTGGGATCAGCTGTTCACCTGCTGTTCCTTGATCTTGCATTTTCATTTCTTCTTCATCATTCTCTAGATTTGCAAGACCTATCTTAAAATTATTTGTATCCTGATCACTTGACAAAAAGTTAGTTTCATCGAAAATAATGTGAACAGATTCTTCCACACTCATTGTTCTTTTGTTATAAACTCTATATGCCTTACTTTGAGATGAATAGCCAAGAAATACTGCTTCATCACTTCTTTCATCAAATTTACCTATATTTTGTTTTCCATTAACATGTACAAAACATTTGCATCCAAACACACGAAAATAGGAAATATTTGGTTTAACACCTTTAAGCAATTCATAGGGTGGCTTAGAAGTGATTGGTCTTATTAATACTCGATTTAAAATATAACATGCAGTATTAACAGCCTCGGCCCAAAAATTTCTAGGTAGACCACTAGCAATTAACATGGTTCTAGCCATTTCTTCTAAAGTTCTATTTTTCCTTTCTACTACACCATTTTGTTGTGGTGTTCGTGGTGCCGAAAAATTGTGACTTATTCCATGTTCATTGCAATAACTCATAAAACTTGAATTTTCAAATTCTTTACCATGATCTGACCTTATGTGAATAATTTGATTATTGGTATATTTTTGTATTTTGTTAGCGAAAGAAACAAACTCATTAAAAGCTTTATCTTTACTAACTAAAAATAAAGTCCCTATAAATCTACTATAATCATCAACAATAACAAACACATATCTTTTGCCACTACGGCTTTGCATTCTCATAGGTCCACACAAATCCATGTGTATTAGTTCAAGTGGTATAGAGGTGGTCACAACATTCTTTGGTTTAAAAGATGACCTAACTTGTTTTCCTTTGGCACAAGGATCACAAATTTCATCCTTAAGGAATTTTATAGCTGGTAGTCCTCTAACTAGGTCTTTTGATCTTAATGCATTAAACAATGTATAACTAGCATGACCTAGACGCTTATGCCAAAGAAGTGGGTCGTCTTCTATAACACTTAGACACGTTAGACTGGTCTTGGGAACAGTGTCCAGGTTCACTACATAAGTGTTCCTTTTTCTGATTCCCTCAAGAACGATGTCTCTTGTGTCATTTCTAGAAATAATGCACTTTTCAGAAGTAAAGTTCACAGAGTTACCTTTATCGCAAAATTGAGAAATGCTAAGTAAGTTATGTTTCAAATTCTCGACTAAAAATACATTATCAATAGCATGGGAACATGACCTTCCAACTTTTCCTTTGGCGATTATCTCACCCTTCATATTGTCACCGAAGGTTACTGTTCCCCCATCATAGGCTTCAAGTGAGAGAAATTTAGATTTGTCACCCGTCATGTGCTTGGAACACCCACTGTCGAGATACCATGAGCTGTTCCCCGTCACTTGGACCTGAAAAAAGTTAATGGTTAGTTACAGGAACCCAGGCTGTCTTGGGTTCCTTGTCGATTTTACAAGAATCTGTTTTCTTCGTCCAAACGTTATCGACATAGTTTCTGTTTTAGACAGTGTACTGTTCCCTTTTGGTGCATTGGTCCTTCAGATGGCCAGTTCCTCCACAGAAGGAACAGATTCTGTCACTTGGAAGATCAACGTAAGCTTTCTTCTCCTTGTTATTCTTAAAGTAATTTAGGCCTTTTGAATTTTTACTTTTGGCATCTTGAATCCATTTGGGAGTAATTTTGATTTTCCCTTTTTATCTTGAATTTAATTCAAGCTTATCATTATTGTTACGGTTGGATTCTAGATTCAACTTTAAAATTTGAAAATCATTGCACATATCTTTAGCAGATGCATCATTCAATTCTTTATTCAAGCCTAATAATTTGTATTGCGACAACTTAATATTAAGAATAACCTTTTTCTTTTTAATTCTCTCCATATTTTCCTTTAGAATTATGTTTTGATCCAACAAACCGAAAAATCTGTTTTGGATATCATATCTAAGGTGTTTATATAGGATACATGGTCTTTGCTTACCTTGAGTTCCTTTTCTAATTGGAGACACTTAACATTACAATTTTCAAGTTTAGCTTGTGTCTCCTTTAGCAACACTATTAATTTATTTTTACTAAATTTGGATGGATGAAAATAAAATGAGTTAGAAATATATACATGTTGCGGGTTTGAGAACAATTTCATTGTTGGAGTTAGTAGTGGTTACCTCAAAATCTCCAATTTCGATTACTCTCCAAACTTGATAATTTTCCAGTTTGATGAAGATCTCCATCCTATTTTTCCATTATGTATAGAATTTTCAATCGAACATGGGCGGTGTTTGAGTAGAATACCCTTCTTCCATTCGCTCGTTCATAATTGACATTTTCGGGAACACCTGGATTCTGCCCTCAGGGTTTCCTGATCTACTGGGAACAGGGCTCTGATACCAATTGTAGACTCAATTAGGAACGGGAACAGCAACAAGAGGGGGGGTGAATTGTTGTTGTTACTAGTTTAAGCGTTTTTGCCCTGTTTTTGCGAAATTGAATAAAATAAATAAAGCTTAAACTTAGAGCGAAATAATTAAAAGAGACAAACGATTTTTACGTGGAAACCTTCTAGGCCTAAATAGAAGGAAAAACCACGACCCCTCGGGATTTCTAAATTCTCCACTATGTTTAAGGCAACTCGTTACAATTACATTAAACATCTTACTTCACTCGAAGCGCATCAACTAGGCCAACTCTTCTCTCTCAAATTGCTTCACTCAAAGCAACAAACTTAGCTTCACTAAAAGCTAATTCACTCCACTAGCTTCACTAGAAGCTTTCTCCTTAGCTTTACTCAAAGCTAATCTCTTCTCTAGCTTCACTAAAAGCTATCTAATTCCCCCCTTAGACTCACCCGAGTCTAATTACATATTCTCTCAAAAACCCTTACAAAAGGATAAAAATTCTCTAAAAATAAAATCAATAAGTTGCACAAGAAAATATTATAAATTAATTGGCATTTTTAAAAAAAATTTCTTGAAAAAAATTCTCTCAAAATTACGTATGATTTAATGGCTCATACTATGGCAAGTTTTGAAGAATAACCGAGCCCACTATTTATAGAGCTAAAATCCCTAAGAATAAGGAATATTCCAATCCATTATTCCTTAGCAAAAGATCATGGGAATAATGTGGATTAAACTACCAAACGGTTATTTCCACAAGCCTTGAATAAATCAATCATACGTTTAAAACAATCAATAACCGCTGTTCCCTAATAATAACCGCTGTTCCCTTAAGCAACAGTTTCTTCAGCAATAGTTCATGTTCCCATAATAACGGCTGTAACTTTATGCTAAATATAGAAACGGTTGGTCTTTACTAAAATTAGAAATGATTGGGCTTTACTAAAAATAGAAACGGTTGGGCTTTACTAAAAATAGGAACGGTTACCTATTACTATTTTTAGAAAACGGTTATCTATTACTATTTTTAGAAAACGGTTATCTATATACTAAATTCAGAATATTCCAAAAATAGCTGAGACTTAACTGCTGTTCCTATATTTAGTAAATCCAATTACTTACTAAATATAGCTCCTAAAATAAAGGATTATTTTTAGAAAACCATACGTAAAGAATTTTTAGAAAAACTTTTTGCCAATTAACTATAATAACTAAATGCAACAAATTAATTTAAATACATTAACCAAAAAAAATAAAAATCAGAATTTATTAGTTAACGTAGGCTGACTTTGGTTTGGGAACAGTGCGCTGTCTCCAGAATTCAGTTTTGCTAGAACATCCAACTTAGGAACAGTAGACCTGCTGTCTCCATTTTACATCCCAAGCGATATACTTCTTCTAACATCCCTTGAATCCTTTTGACACGTGCATTCCCATGAACTAAGCCATAGGTACTATCAACGATTATACGGATATCGACCTGCACACAATCTCTAAACACATATTTGCTTAAGTGTAGTCATCATCAAAACTCAAGAGGTCCAACAAACTTAATTCAACAACATACAAAGAGATTCCAAGATATGTGAAAGGAACATCAAGCTATGATATTCAGTTAAAAAATCATGACTATTAATCCAAGAGTTAGTGATTGGGCACAGTCTGTTGAAGAAAACCTCAGACAATGCTTTTACGCTAGAACTGGAGTATCTTCCTTGTCATCTCAGAAATAAGATACAAATGGCCCAATCTACACCATAAGCAAAATATATTTCACCTTGTGATGATTTAAATCAAGCGATAAGGATAAGAAAGATAATATCAGATATTGTTGAAGCTCAAGGAGGAGCTACTATTATCTATTGCGATAAAATGATAGCAATTTTAAGAATGAAGTCAAGCTGGTCAAGAGTGATGGAGAAAAGCTGGTCAAGATTGATGGAGAAGATCAGTTGGATGATATATTCACCAAACCCTTTCCAAAAGGTAGATTTGAAAAGCTTTGAGGCTTACTTGGAATGTAGACCAAAAGTCTCGAGGAGTGTTACCTAATGAGACTTTCAATATAGTATGAGACTCTTGATATGCTATTGTTGATAAAGAACGGATGACTTTTGTAGGAGAAACAAGCTTTAATCAAACAATAATGAACTACAAAATTGACTCAATCTATATCTTAACAAATACTAATTAATGATGCAGACACATAAATGCTTAAGCAAGTAAAGGATCAGACAATTCAAATGCTCATCACTTACCTTAATGTAAAGTTTACGCATCAAAATAGTTTGAATCCGAAAGACTCCATTTTCCAACCCAATTCCTAATTTCTACATCAATTGCTTCTACTCCCACCAAAACCTAACATAATGTAACAAAAATTTCTCCAATGCCAATTTCCAAATATGAAAATTAAACTAACCAAAACCTATAAAAATCAAATCTTCAGGATTTGAACTAAAAACATTGAAGGAAGAACCCATGAAGGCAACACAAAAATCTTCAGGATTAAAAAAGAAACTAAAAGTAATTTAGGAATTGAAATGAAACTAAAAATCAATAAATAAAAATACCTATAAGTAAAAATCAATCAATGAATAAATAAAAATCGATAAACAAAATCATAAACTGATGAAATACACATACATTAATCTGATAATTACAACAAAGCCCAAGAAATTCAAAGAACAACCCATAAATTGAGGGAATCAACAGGAAACAAGAACAAGAAATTCAAAGAAAAAAAAGGCAAAAAAAAAAACTACCTGTCGTGGGTTATTTGAGAGGTGGCTGAAGGGTTCAACGCTGAAGCGTAGCGGCAGCACCGGTGTGCAGAAGGCGGCTGAAACTCCGGCGTGCAGGCGGCAGACGCTCCGGTGTGCAGGCGGCAATCGCTGCGGTATGGTGTGTGGGAATGGGGTTTGTGAGGTAATCGGGTTTGTGAGGGAATGTGTTCGTGCGTGGGTTTCTGAATTGCGAGGGAAATGGGGACGAATTGTGAGGGAATGGGGTTTTGATTTGAGAGGGAGATGAAAACAAAAATTATTAGTATAAGGGTTTTTACAACGACTTTATTGTATCTGTATATTTAAATATTATCTGTATATTTAAATATTTTTTGCAATAATATATACAGTTACGAATTATTTATTTAATTTTAACAACTAAATTGTTTGTTGCAAAAAATTGGATTATACCGGGAAATTATTTTAAGGGGTGGGGAATTTTATTTTTTTTATGGCCTAGACTAAAACGTTATCTTCGAAGACCTTAACGATGACGATGGGCCCGTGAAAGGCCCTAAACAAATAAAATCTCATTTGAGTTAAACACAGACCCTAAACATAAACCCAAACAGTTTTTCCAATCAAATTACTCTCAAAATGCTCTAAATCGCATAAATTTCACAAAATCAATCACATAAATTTCACAAAGATTACCAGTTGTGGGTTTAATCTATAACCCAAAAATTGAAAGGATAAAAACAACCTAGATATTCAAAAAACAAGAAAAAGAACAAGAAACAAGAACAAGAACAACCCATAAATTGAAAAACTATTGCTCTACAATCGTGAACCCAGAAATTCAAAGAAAAAAAAAAAGCAAAAAAAAAAAATTTACCAGCCGTGGGTGGGTTTGTGAGGGAAATAGATTTTCACTTTGTTTGAGAGGGAATGGGATTTTGGGCTGATTTGAGAGGGAAAAGGGGATTTTCATTTAATCGCGGTTTTACAAAAAAGCGCGTAGGGGATTTTCACTTAATCGGTTTTACAAAAATGCGCGTTCTGAGACAAAGGGATCGGAGTCGTCGTTGCCAAAAATTATTAGTAAAAGATTTGCAACGACTTTGTTATATCTGTATATTAATTGTTTTTTGCAATGATATATATAGTTACGAATTATTTATTTAATTTTAAAAATTAAATTTTTCGTTGCAAAAAATAAGGTTATATCGAAAAATTATTTTAAGTGATGGGGAAGTTAATTTTTTTCTTATTGCAACGATTATTTAGCAATAACAACAGATTTCGCAACAACTTGTATTTTTCGCAACGAAAGAAATATAGTCGTTACTAAAACTTATTGCTAAAAATGATTTTTCTTGTAGTGATC